>NW_021680363.1:2757330-2876367 GCF_001412515.2 Diachasma alloeum
AAAGGGTCAGATTTTCGGGTTTTCTGGGGCAAGTGGATTTTCGCCAAAATCGAATTTTTTAGCCGGGTGAACGTTGATTCCAAGTATTTAAGCCACGGGCTATTCAGAACTCTCAAAAGTATGTGGAAAAAGTGAAAACTGAAAAAAAAAAATTTTCACCGGGGGCTACAGGGTCAAATTTTCGGTTTTTACTTGGAACAATGCTCAGATTTGTTAACACTTTTATTTTTTATTTGGATAATGCATGCAAGCGTAGGGACAAGAGTGGCTAGAATAGATTCTGCAACCTTCTCCCCTTGCTGGGTAACAATTTTAAAGCCTCTGCATTTCCCCTCCACCCTCTCGAAAATGTCGATTTCCGAGATTAAAAAAAAACAATAATTGCATTTTTTATTTCAATAACGCATGAGTAAACAGGGATATGAACGCACATTTAATATATGCCCATAGAATTACGGGGACCGGCAAGGATTTGGAAAGTCTGAATACAAGTCCTGCTTACACATAACAAGTGCTGAAATGGGACATAACCAGTGGTAGAAAGGTCTCGGAAGCACTTGGGAAGAGGCTTCCCAAGATATATCCAGTTCTGAACGGAAAGACCTAAGTAGAACTTGTCAGGTCCAATTATTCGACTCGGGTGAGAATTCATTTTTTTTTGAATACCATATTGATCAAAGACTCATTATATTTGAGAATTTTAAGTTACTCAATTAACCAATAATTATAATTGACCATTATTTAGTCCTCATGTAAATATTTTGTAATTCAATGAATAATGAAAATTGCTGCCATTATTGATGATTACCAATTAATAAGGTAATGAAAAATCAATGTGGCTGCATTAATGATAAATATGGCGTTAAAAAATAATGATGTGATGAAAATTCTATTTTTTCCATTGACCATTGATATCGTCACGTAATATCATTGATGGAATATGATTTTCCTGCCAATCTCTGAACCGGAATAGCAAAAGAAAACCCGTACCAGTTGCACGATTTTTCCTTAGGATTCCTTCGATCTTGTTCTCTCGTATTACTTTTAGATGATGGATCCGTTTGCATTTCTTGTTCATCGTAAATACCCTGTGATCTCACTTCAAAATACACCTACATATATAATGTTCATTTTCAACTAATAATTGTATAGCCTCGTTAGAGGAGAATAATTACTGTCAACAGAAAACAATTAGACTCACAGGACCCACTGACAAACTCTGAATAATGAAATTATCTCCAGAATTGTCGAAACATTGATGAGTCAATAATTTTTGTATAACAACAGATTGTCCTTCATTCCCATCGAGCAGATGATTGATTGAGAGGAGTTGTAAGATGCAGTGTGCAATAGTCGATTTTGCCTCTGATACCGCGAGAATCGGATTCTCATCTGTTTGACTGAATTTATGCAGCAATTTTTTTTTCCTCTTCTGATGATGATTCTTTCCAACGGTTTTCTCTGTTTCCTTCAGTGCATTGAATTTCCTCGTGAGCTCATTGAATTCTGTGAGTCAATTTATAATTTTATATGGAGTAAGGGGGGTAAAAATTCCAAGAATTAATGTTGTAAATTATACAGACAGAGTGTGTATTGACATGTTGAAGAAAAAAAATGACGTCATATATGTAGAGTAATAATGCATCTGCTATCGGTTACTTCTCACAATCAGAAATATTGAAGATTGTTGAAGGATATGATTCACCGCGGTGGAGCAAAATTTTATAACATTCCAAAAAATAATTAAATTGAGTAAGCATTCCTGTTTTAACGATTTTGTTGACGAAACTTGACAGATTTTGCTCCACGAGGCAGAGGAATGCATTTCACACGAAGACCTTATCATATTTACGAATTAATTTACCAGCGATTCCCAGAATACATATCAATTTACATATTTATCCTAGCATTTCGCTGAATCGCAATATCAAATTCTTCCTGCAACGTTAATTACCTAGACTCAGTTTCTCAAGGTCGGCCAACAAATCATTTCCCAAGCGTGGTTTGATATTCAGGGCTTCTACTTTATTTTCAAGAACAGAAATAACTTCCGCTAGAGAATCACTCTCATTCGATGTGATTTTATTATCAACACGTGTTCCCTGGAGGCCATGACTCCAATTCGGCGTTGATGCCCTGGTAGAGAAACTCCATTTTATAAAATTGAAAAAAATAAATAAAATAAAAGAAGAACAAATACTAACCAAAAAATGCTTACATGAATAAATATCAACGAGTGGATATGAGAAAAAATTATATGAAAAGACTTGCGATAGTATCAGTAAGTCTTTCTTGAAGGAAACGATACGAGGCCTGCCACAATTTTATCATGAGAATATTTCCTATGGCCGCATAGTTCCAAGAAAATGATTATCATTTTCGGTTTTATTACAATATTATTAGGATAAAAATTGAAGTGAGTCTCGAATGTAAAGAAATCCTATTGCAAATGAATGAACGAATGGGATGTATTGACACATGATCAAAAAAGACAAGTAATTAGATATAATTTTCATGTAAAAATGTCCAATTGGATAAAATTCATGAGACTTTGAATATTTTGCGGATCTCTGACTAATACAACCGGCAGCGTGTAATGACTTAACGAACATGGTGAAATTGAATGTCTTATCTTAAAACTTGTCACCGTTGAACTAGATTCACACATATATGCTTCCACTACAAGCTATATAGCTACATGTGCCAGATAACAGGTAATTCGCGTGGTATCAGAACAATATCGCCTACCGGGAAAAACCCACTACAATTCCCTTGAACTTGTCTATTCATCTCTAAATGTTAATTTGCAGCAACTTATTCTAATCAGATGACTGAAGACTATGCAAGCAACGACGATCGATTTATGTTTTAATATTTCTTCCGACTTGTCTGCGTATAGACATTTTTCTCAAGTAATACGTCGTGACTCGGGCATGATAAGGTGATACTCACGAAGATATGATGAATTGAGTGCTTCAAGAAATCAGTTGTGGCCTCTAACAATATCCTTGAGATAAAGACACATTCTTTGCTTCAATAGACGCATGTTTATTAGTTAAATTTCCACTCATAATCACCTGATCCCTAATCCATTAATCCCATATTTAATTTTTAAATAACTCGTTTCGTCAAAAAAACATGGTTAATGAATTAGAAAGTAATAATGAACAACTGCAAAGTAACGATTTGAAAGAATGAGATTTTAATGGAATTGGCACATTAGTCATAGCGAGTATTATGACGAAAGTGTTTCCAGGTAGACACGAAAAATTTCATCTGGTGATAACGATGACGGAGTATTGAGGCATGGCAAACATCGTCACATTTTATCGAAACACCTCATGGGTGGGAATAAAACGTTGCGTTATCATCTATCTAATAGGGAAAAAATTAGTGATCCATCGGACACAGAACTGATCGGCGGTATATACCCGAGCCCATCAAATGCTGGTGGCACGTCGACACGTGCGCACCGGTTGAGGCTCACCAGACTGGACTAGATTTTATTTATTTATTATTTTCTTCTACTTCTCCGAAAGACTGTCAAAAATAGTTAATTAAACTGGAAATTGATGATCAATAATCAGATGATCATCGCGTAAAAAATATCGGAGAGATTTGACACGTAGTGTTATCAGTGTTTAATCATCAGTGTTGAAGGAAAAATAAAAATACACATTGACGGTGTAATATTACCGGCGACTGTTACTCGAAGCCCGCGAACAACTAATTGAGTGCAACTCTACAAAGACACTATGGCTGGAGTATACAATGAAATTGCCAGTGTTTTCTATACCTCTCATCATCCTGGATCTATTAAAATGCTCTAATGAAGAAATATTAAAATTAATTTATTCATTTGGCTTACAACTCTGGGAGTGAAGGAGAATTATTTCTGGATACTACTGAAGACGTGACAAGTGCCTTGTTTATTTATCTGTAAAGTGACTTAAAACGACGTAAAAAACTAATTTTTCACTGTTTAAGCCGTCGTGACTGATCATAGGGGCGTCAACCAATTATCGGACAGAGATAACTCAATAAAGTACGGATAGAAATGAGTGATTATGTTGGTAGCCGGATTGACCGCAGCTTTTTCTATTTAATGGCGATTTATGTCATTCATGGAATTTTACTGCACGTTTTTCTACGACCAATTAATGTTAATGGTATTAATATTGATAACGAATTTCTCCGGCCCTCAGTGTCCGAAGATTGGATTAAATTTGTAGACAATGACAATACAAGTTACGTAAATATTGGAGCCAATGGCAATTCTCAAGAGGAAAAAAATTCCAATAGCTCGAACGTGCCTATTATCAATCAACCCACGTACCAGGTAGGAAGTATTGCCGATTGATACTTGGATGAAACGCTTATCGTCATAGGCATGCTGCCCTCTGCGCCAATAAAATTACAAATTAATTCATTGAAAAAAAATAATAATTCTCTCTTCCTCTTTGATCGGCTTCAATCAATATTTATGACCCGTAATGTCTCTTTTTTTCATTTCCAGGTAAATTCCAACAGTGGTAGACTGCAGTTACTAATGCTTCAGAAGTCCTCAGGAGCATCTCTTTTTCCCGCGGTAACGTGTGCTTCTATAATGGCTGTAATGAAGAACATTAGTCCAGCAACTTGGGGCATAATATCTGGCTGCATAGTATTTCTATTGACGTTTACGAAAAATGATAATGTACGATAGTTTTACATAGTAAATTAATTATGTATAAAGAAATGGTGATGCTCTTCTAATTGAAAAGCTGACCGAATGCTGATCGAATGTGAGATTATTCATAAAAAGAAAAGTATTTATTGAAAATGTTGATTGCAGTCGGTTGAATGAATCTGAGATTGAAACCACGTATTACCGACGACAAATGCTGAGTGTCAGGAGTTTCTCAAATGTAACACTGCAGCACTGTTCATTTCCTCGATATTTCCTATAAAGATCCTTCACTCATAAACCCATTAGCCCTGGCGTAATTCTCTATGAGACCAATAAAACCAACTGGGTGAGAGAGAGAAAATCTGTGCAATCTATTTGACTCGAAAATTAATAGTGAAATATTTAAAATGTATTTGTGGAATAAAATTATCGTGTAAGATTGGTGATCTGCTATGTCCGCGACATCGCGAAAATTGCGAAGAATTTGGTGCTCGTTAAATAGCTGATTATAACAGAGACAAGTTAAGGATTTTGTTTTTCTTTCCTTTTTCGTTTTTTTTTTGGAGCATTTGTGTTTTTAATATTGTTCCATCGGGTTTCATATAATGGCTGATTTTGTATTGCGTGTGAAAACTAAATCAGGTCAGAAAGTCGTTAATGGATTATCATCGAGCAAGACTGTAGCCGAATTGAAACGAAAATTATCGGAGCTGACGGGGATTGATATTAATGCGCTTGAAGTACGCAGTGGATTTCCACCCAAGGTACTGAATTTAAGTTGTTTAAATTCAACACTGAGTGACACTGGTATTGTATCTGGTGATACTCTCATTGTTGAGGAGAAAATCAATCTGTGCAATGGTGAAAAGGAGTCAAGGTCGCATGTCGTTGATAGCGAACGATTCTCTGACACACCTGGTATGCTCATGAAAAAAATTGTTCCTGCCGATAATTCGTGCCTTTTTACCAGTGTTGGATATGTACTCAATGGTAATTGCTCAATTGACATAATTTTACTCCGTTTTTTTTCCTTTTTCGGAGCACTGGGCATTTCCCTGGGACATTTTAGTTGTCGTGAATTGTTGATTTTGATTTTTGACTTTTTTTTTCAGGTAAAGTTGATCCAACGTGCTCCGATTTTATGCGAGAGATAATAGCCACTGCTGTTGCTTCTAATCCTGAAGAATACTCCGAGGCGATACTTGGAAAGCCGAATTCGGTTTATTGCGAATGGATACTTAAAGCTGATTCCTGGGGTGGTGCCATTGAACTTTCCATTCTTTCGAAATTTTTTGGCTTGGAAATAGCTGTTGTCAATAGTGTTAGTGGTATTATCAATAGATTCGGTGAGGATCAACATTATGCTCAAAGAGTTTTCCTCATTTTCGATGGAATACATTATGATCCACTTTATCTCGAGCCACACGACGTGAGTCAATTATATTTTCGAGATATTTTAACATTTTAACAGCTGTACTTTATCATTTGTGAGAGATTAATCGAATGTTTCAGGGTGGGAGTATCCAAACAATTTTCCCAACGAACGATGAAAGGGTACTTTTAGAAGCTGGCGAATTAGCAAAAGAAGCCAAATCAAGTCGTCAATATACGGACGTACAAAATTTTACCGTCAAGTGTCTGGTTTGCAACATTCATCTCGGTGGACAAACAGCTGCTAGCCAGCATGCCAAGGAAACTGGCCACATGAATTTTGGAGAAATAGCGTAGCATCGTTAAGATGATAATGTCATCACATTGAATAGTCAACTCACTAATGTTCAAAATAGACTAGACACAAATTTTCATTATTTTTATCTCTATCATCAGCATAAAAACGTTACAATCAAATTTTTCTTATACCCTCAAAGAGGAACATTTTAATTGACTAGCGGCATAAAATATTTAGGGAAATCAAGACTGGATTCTCTGTTTGCGAATAATTATTAACAAAAATACCATCATGAGATATCTATTTCTTAATAATAAATAGACATAATCGCACATTGTATGGAATGAAAAATCAATCAATGGTTTATTTACATTACGATTATTGCAATTTTTTTTAAACTCAATCAATTGATAGAATATTTTTGAATCATGAAAAGCAAAAGATGAAGTAAATAAAATATGATTTTTTTTCTTTGAATTTATATTGTGGTTGATTCTCATTAATTTTCACAGAAGAACAGGTACAAAGTTATATTCCAAAAATAGTTGCATGCTTTTTCCTTTTTTCTCTCCGTCCATTTTTCATACAACTGTTTCGTGGAAATGATCCTGTAGGCGAAATCCACCAATCAACAAAGAGCTGCATCATTCAAACGTAGCGGGCACGACACATAATCTACAGTGTCTGCCCCTGCGTCAAACTGTACAACCACTGTATATTATCTGGATTGTTCAGTAAGCGGCAAGCCGCATCAGTAACATCTTCCCTTTAAATATCAATCAACAACAAGCCAAATCTTGCAAATAATATCGAGCCGGTTTTCATTTTCATTTCAAACACTACAATTCAATTTATTTTGAGCATAAATATGGAGAGCCCATTGCCACAAATAATGGAGAGTACTGATAGTGAGTATAGACAGCCTAAAGACAGGTTAGTCACCGTACTCGATCAAATTGAACTTAGAGTCGAACAATTGAGACGTGATGCTCTGAAACTCGAGGAGGAAAAGGATACAATGCTAACGACACTCGATACCCTCAAAAATAATGAAATACTGGGATTTCTCCAAGACCGTAAGTTGAAGAACAGCCACCGATATTTCTAGAATGAACGTTGATTTCCACAACAGTCGACGATTCCTCCAGATTGTTCTAGTCACTTCAATGTGACAAGTTAATTCTATTTTCAGCTGATAAGGACGATGTTTTGCGGTATGCCGATCGACTTACCTCGAGATGTCTTACTATCGAAGTGATGGTGAAAGTACAGCGTGATCCGATTCAAGAGGATGCCTTGCATCAGGTGTGCAAATGCTTTTATTATATCGTTGAATATTCAGCATTATTAATCTTTCCAAAGTGGAAAAATTACGCTTTCAACTTTCACCTATTTTTCAAGTTTGATTTTTTATCACAAGACGATTTGAAAAACCAAGTGAGTAATAATACAGGGCTAAAACATTGCGAGTTGTCACCCATCTCCACGAAAAATCTACTCAACTCTCATTTTCTGTGAATAAAAATAATAATGGCATTTTCCTGCTTTTTATCAGGTCAATGGACTCATCGACAGCTTGGTGATAAGCTTGAAGACTGACTTAACATCCACTCGTCAGCGTTGTGCTGCATTTATGAATGCCTGCTCCTCCCAATCCAGTGGCCACTCAGACAAGATCTTCGAGTCTGTTATCCTTGGCTGCACTCTGGATGACCAAAAGCGCGTCAAAAAGAGACTTCAAGGACTACTTGATTACATCGACAAAATGAACACAATTGAGATGCAATGAGAATCAATGCTCTCCTCCATCGATGATTGTGCCTGGCGCATACAAAACACATGCAACGCATTCGATAGTTTGAAATAACTGAAACTGATATATATATGGGTACTGCAGATGAATCAAATTATTATTATTATCATTATTTCAACGTTTCAAAAATAGGCGAAAGATATTGACTACCGGGAGTCTGAATTTTTAGGTGATAGGAAAAAATAATCCTGAAAATTACTACTCCTAGATTATTACATACTATTGTATTTACTCTCGATATTCACTGATTTTTCATCTATATGAGCTATATGAATGTGCGTGCTTATCTTTTTAACGTTTCATTTAGTTTTTCATCAATTCCC
Source organism: Diachasma alloeum (assembly GCF_001412515.2). NCBI lineage: Eukaryota > Metazoa > Arthropoda > Insecta > Hymenoptera > Braconidae > Diachasma > Diachasma alloeum. Next base: position 2,765,805 of record NW_021680363.1, read on the forward strand.
ATGTAAAGCTAATTATAGGAATTAATTGGAAAGAGACTCTCCCAGTTACATATGCATAATAAAATTAAACAAAAAAAAAGCTCCAAATTAATGGTCAAGTCGACAACTTTTTATCTCATTGTTAGCCCTTTTTTGGCTGAACCATGTTATTCCAATCTTTTGTGATAAGTTGAAATAAAAACGAAAAATATTGAATATTAATTAACCAGATGAATTGTTACTTTCTTTCAAGCAATCACTAAAATCCCCAAGAGATCCATAATCAACATAAACGTGATTGCGTGTTGCAATAGACGTTGTGTTTCAGAGGAAGAATTGTGTGTGTGTGTGCGAGTTTTCTGTTGAAATATAGGAGAAGGCAGTCGAGTGAGCAACGAGGGGCGTTGACTCCCCCTATCCAAGTCCTTGTGAAAGGTGAAGGACACTGTACACACACATTCATATACAGGCAAGATTAAGATTGTCACTCAAGTTTTATGGGAAAAATTGAATGTCCACTGGGGAATAAAATGTCGTAGAATTTCCGTTCATGTGAAACATAAGTATTTTGTCTTTAGTACAAAGAGTACTAAATTTATCATTTTATTTATTCAGTTTAACATCGCACATCTACCAGTTTATAAATTATTCAAAGTCACTCGGTGAATAAAACCCAATTCTTAAGAGCGAATAATTAAAAGAGAAATACATACACATATGTACAAAACAAGAAGGTACAATGTATAATAATACTCTAGACAAAAATGCCTCTTTTCTCGCTTGTCCTTGGGACGGACCGTACGTCGGCCGGAGGACAATACACAGTATCCTTATATTTAATTCTCAGCGGCAGTTGATTTGCTTATTATTACTAAGATTCTAAAGGACAATACTCTTTTCAAGTATTCATTACAAGAGTCGGCACGCGCTCTTGACAAAATTTTTCTTCCTATGATGCCGTTTACCACTTGGACGGAGAACAATCGTGCCATTTCCGGTTGTACGGCTACATTCGTTTGGGCTAAAAGCACCTGTAATACAGGGATGAGCTCAATGAGTCTGGTTTTATAGAGGAATTAGTAGTAGTGTACCCATTGCAAATTATTCACGAGTTATCGATATGAATCCACCAATGTTGGTTGACGGTAAATAAGTCTGTCCATGAAAAATGGCAGTTTTTTCTGCACTAAAATATATCGTCAGGGTTGATCGATTTTCACAGTAACGCGCTACAATAAAACCCTTTCACATATTTCTTTGATATTTAATGAAGAAGACATTCATGCTGGGAAATATCTTTTTGCCAGAATGAGAGGGTATTGACAATTCCAAAGGCGGTCGTGGGACAAACACTCGTCGACAGTCAACCTTTGGAATGTCACTCCCATTTATGTCGACTCTGATGCGGAGAAATTTCACTCCAACTTTACACTACTCTCTACTTTTCTCGAAGCGAGCAGAAGCAAGTTTTTTTGTTTTGTTTTAGGGGATAAATTTTATTGACTGAGAATATCTCCTTCTTCTCACTCGATGAATTATTTATGACACCGTCACCGGATAGACGTGTGGGATACATTTAATTTGTTGTTTACTCAATGTTGCAGAATATTATGAATAATTCAATTGTTTTCTTGTTTTGTTTTTTTTTTCTTTTACTTACTAATGACTGAAGGTGATCGGGGTCCCGACGAGTAAAGTCTCAAATCATCGTGAAAATCATCCTCACATCTGCGCATTTCCAGGAGACATCTTGATGCCAAATGCCTGAAGACACTCAAAACGCCCACGTCTTCCTTGACAGAGGTCCGTAGGAGTTTACAGCCGAGAGCTCGTCCAAGTCTTTCCGCCTCTTCTCTATTAATAAATCATCACATCGACCATCATTTTCCCGCAGTTCATCGTTCATTATTATTGACATTAATATTATTAAATGCGAGGAGATGAAAAAAAAAATCTTACGGATCAATTTGACACTGATCCACCAAGTCAATTTTGTTCTGCACCAATACCGTTGGTATTTCCCCACATTCATTCTCAACCTTGAGTTTCCACGATGGTATAGCATCGAAGGAATCTCTATCAGTCGCTGAATATGCCAGCACACAGGCGTGCGCGCCACGATAATAAGCAGCCGTGATAGCGTCAAATTCCTCCTGGCCAGCAGTGTCCCACAGCATTAATCGCACGTCTTCTCCATCGACCCTATTTAACAACAGCGAGACATTTGAGCTATTGCAAATTTATAAATTGAAGAAAACAATCACTCACTCTATCTGTCTCTCTAAGAAATCAACACCAATAGTCTTCTTGTAGTCTCTTGTATAGGTTCCCTTACAAAATCTTTGGATCATCGACGACTTGCCCACTGCCCCATTTCCTACTATGACCACCTGAAGTCCAATGAAAAATAAAGACAAGTATGAGTACGACTATTTGGCAATGGATCGACCACCGGCGGTCTTTCGGTCCACATTCCTTAAGATTGGAAATTATCCTATGGGACGGAATGTACTCATGATAACGGTGCAGTCAACACAGCAGCAAGCAACAAAATACACATGTTAACGTGATGATTGCCGAATAAGTTGGGGAAAGGGGGTTACACCGGTTCGATTGGGTATCATACAAAAAACCGGTCCATATACCAGTCGTATCCACAGGTTGAATCGTGTAAAGTGCGCTCTCGCCAGGCAGGCCATGTGCTGCATCTTCAAAATACATGTCCAACAGCCGTTACTTCCATCTTTCGCTCTTCCAATTCTCAATTAGCACAAGAGGACGCAGAGAAACAAAAAATATCATGGAAATCAATCCCACGATGAGCTTCCACACAGAAGGTGTTGATTTTACTGGCAGTTAAAATTCAAAGGATTAATTAGCTCGTGGTATATGACGGCTGTTTGTGTGTGCAACCTGTGGGAATTGGTGGACCGAGCATACAAGAGACCAGTACCAGTACCGTTAAATGCAAAGGAAAGCTAGACGCGCCTCATCCATCCCACATATATATTCAATCGAAATTCACAACACTCATAGTCGCCCATTAATGTTGGTAATAAATTCAAACATCATTAATTCCTCCAGTGGATAAGATAAAACTGGTAGAATTGAGGAATAAATCGAATTTTTTAATGCCAAACAACGTCACTTTTATCTCATATTTTACATTCCAGTGCAAGGACGAAGGAACTTCTTCCGACGAGTGAAAAAAATACTCTTTAGACAATGGGTATTCAAAAAAAAAAACAATCCTAATTAGAATAAAAAAATGAGGATGCATTTCAACCGAGGGGAAGTATGCAACGTTATAAGCAATAAAATATTACCTTGAGTGATATCTCGAGCTCTTCCTCCCGCATTCTGACCTTACCGTCCTTCTCATAATATCTTATTATACTTTTCCCACCCCGGGAACTTCAAAACACACAGCTATACACATGTACAAAAAAATAAAGATAAACTTGGAATCTCCACCACATACGAATAAGTGAAAAGCGTTGGTTTTTCACTCCAGTCTTCTCCGGAAATCTTTGGCCATTGTTTCAACTTCCTTCAACGCTCTTGAAATAATTTTCAACTACCGATCAATCGATCTTGATTTGGGAAGAAATGAACGGGTGAGTTCGATTGATATGATTTTCGTGGGTCCACGTGCGACCTCGACCGAATGTTGGCTGGAAGCGAACTGGTGCTGTGAACGCCGGCGAAACTCTACGAAAGCACCTGTCATCAAAAACTACCTGGCGATCCCCCGCTGAAGGAAAAGATCGCTCACACCTGTATTTTCTCCAGTCACTAGAGGATCCTGATGCCTAGGGAATTTCGGCCATCAAGTACAATGTTCAGCCTGGGTGTATAAAGTTTATTAGTTTATCAACCATTATCAATTTAAAAATAGATATTTCGGGGACCCACAGAGAGAATAAATAATACTTTGGTTTTCATATATCTTCATTTTTGTTTTTATTTATTATTATCAATGCATAATGATAATTAATAATAATAATAATAATAATAATAATAATAATAATAAAATAGTATAAAAGGAGGCCAACTGACAAAGGAAGTATAAACTCGACGGAAATTTAAAAATAATTATGTATAATGTACGTTCGTCGATGTTTCTTGGACGTTCCTACATTTTTGAAAACACTTGGGCATGTCTTCTCAATCGTTTTTCAATTTATTCCATGATGTCAAGAACGGGAATATCAGACTAACTTGAAATCCTCGAGATTGAATTATCCTTGACACAATTGTTGAGTAAAATAATGAGTTATCAGTTAATCAACAAATTGCGCATTGAGAATGTGATTTTAAGCGATTGATTTAACGCAACTCATAAGTCTATTTCACTTTTCACACGGTGCACTGAAATACATGTTTTTTATCACTCATATCGGCACGTGCATGTCACTGAGAAATATCACTTGGATTGTACAAGTCCCCGTTCTTGAATTGAAAGGAATATAATTCTCCCTAATGTGGTTCGGCTGTTGTCCAGCCTCCACTCGTTTATCAATCGAAAATTGTCTCACTGTATGACACTTTATCATCGTCATCATTAATAACTCTTCAATTGTATACAAAACAACATTGGTGTTGCTCTCTCTCTCTCTCTCTCTCTCTTAATTTTCGTTTTGTTCCTATGTAATTGGGGGGACTGTTTATCCCTTTTACAATTAATATAAAATATTATCATTATTTTCTCAACTTCTATGTATAATACTATTCGCATGTATACTACATGTATACACACATATACATACATAATTATTTATGTATCAATGGTATCTTATGCTTGAAATTGTCGTTTCTATCGAGATGCAATTGCTCCATGCATTTTTCGTTTTATTTTTCGCTTCCTTTATGTCTTGTTGAAAAATTATCTCTGTACAAATACGCGCGCTCCACAAAATTCAAGGAGAAAAAAAATAGGTAAAGGAAATTGTCTGGAATTTATAAAAAAAAAAACCTATATATTTCGTAATTGATGAGTTTTTTAAACGTATCGTAGATTCTCTACTTGTCATATCTTATTTTCTATTCAACAGTGAGTCTCTCGTTTTTATTTTTGCATGAACACTTATAATATTACATTCTTCTTTTTTTTATATCAATTCTATTTGACGAAATGATTGTGAGCAATTAAAAAATGAAATTTAAATGAAAACCGAGGCAAGAGTATTTTCATTTTTCTGTTATTGACCGTCGTCGTGTCTTGCCGTTTGGACGGACCGGTTAAAAATTATATTTAACATAAGGAGAAGATTGCATTGACATTAAACAATTGAATGAAATGATTCGTACGAACGTTTGAATTACTAAAAAATGCAGTTTGAAGTTTTGGATTTATATTCACTGAAATTTCATTTCATTTCTTGGAAGCGATGATATCACCATTAAAATTCCGAGCAATCACCAATGGTTGAAGTGCATCCGGCCGGAGCAACATATGCATCCGTGTTGATCTCATATAGACCGGTTTCAAGAGGCGGTTGGCTATCTCTTCAGGTTTAAATATAAAACACATACACACTGACTTTTCAACGTTAAATTTCCATCTCTTTCGATACTATCCAAGTGCAAGTGATTTTTTCAAATACAAATAATGATGGTATCATTTTCACTTGAAACTTATGGCAGCCAGAATGATCTTTTTTTAAAACCAATAAAATAAACAAAGACGACGTTAGAAAAATAAACGACACTATTTCAACGAATATTTATCGATTTTTTTTCTCCTACTTTGTTGTTTTATATTTTCAAATGCTTTTGTTCAGGGGAGAAAAAAATGTAATTTCAATATGATGGTTTCGAGGTGATGAATAACACTCAGTACGCGGATGCTTCTTTGTATTCAGAGCTCTCCATTGTAAAGAAATCCTCGAGCTTCCATTGGAGAGTCTCGAATGTCGGCCTCTTCATTGGATCCTTGTTCCAACACTCGAGCATTATGTCATAGAGAGCCGTTGGACAACCTGGTGGACACGGCATTCTGTAGCCGTGCTCCACTTGATGCAATACTTCAGCATTTGTCATACCTAGAGAATTTTTAATTATTTTCAATATTCATTCATAGAAAGCCAAATTTTCTTTAAAAAAAAAAACCGAAAAATATTGAGATTATTGATTAAATAGAGAAACTCACCAGGATAAGGAATACGTCCATAGGTGACAAGTTCAGTCAATAGAATACCAAAAGACCATACGTCTGATTTAATACTGAATTTGCTGTAGTTGGCTGCCTCTGGGGCTGTCCATTTAATGGGGAATCGAGCGCCTATTCTAGCTTCATACTCGTCCTCTTTAATCAATCTAGCAAGACCGAAATCAGCAATTTTGACGACATTACCATCAGCAACTAGAACATTACGGGCCGCCAAGTCTCGATGGATATAATTTTGTGATTCTAGGTATGCCATTCCTGCTGCTATTTGAGCGGACATGTCGATCAATTGTTGGAGCTTCAGACCCCGGCCTTTTCCTGTCAATTGTTGTCACAAATAATTGCATTATAATACATGTGTTTGCTACTACTACTGCGTTGTAACAATATATTAATCAACTCTGTGGAATTTGTTTTTATAATCCTTATCTCTCGAGCCACTTTCCCCGGACATGCTAATGATTGTTATCATTTACTATTTTATCGCGGTTTTCGGTTCTCGGTTCTCGTGATGAGTCAAAGTTATCGGGATATTTTTTTCTTTATCTCACGAGGAAAAATAATGATTCAAACTCCACTCAGCTTTGAGAATATAATTCCAATGGTATTTGAAAATTTTCATCAGTCTACGCTACTGCATACCTTGGAGGAATTCCAGCAGACTTCCATTTCTCATCAACTCGGTGATAATGTAGATGGGCTCTTCCATTGTACAAACAGCGTAAAGTTGAATGAGTTTACTGTGCCGTAATTTCTTCATGATTTGTGCCTCAGCGAGGAAATCTTTGGGATCCATTGTACCAGGCTTGAGTGTTTTAATAGCCACTGGCGTTGTGTTGTTCCACAGGCCCTCCCAGACCTCACCAAATTGACCCTGTCCAAGTTTTCTCACAAATTTCAATGATGATCTATCAATCTCCCATTGATCTCGCGTTCTGTGACTGAGGCCTTCCGTCACGGGTTTCTCCACCTGTGAACAGAAGCAAATACGCGCCAGTCAATTCCTGATTGTAATATCATTATTCTATTAAATTGTGCCCAGCATTGTTTGCATTTATCTATATTAAATTTTAACTTTTTCTCACCTTATTATGTATAAACTACATTTAAGAAGCTCCTTAATAAAGTGAATGTAAGCAATAAGAGAAATAATATTCATAGAGAAGAAGAAGAAGAAGAAGAAGAAGAAGAAGATTGTTTACAGCACAATGCAAATCGCAAATAATGCGTGTGAAGACAGAGACACAGTGAGAGATGAGGATTATGTAATAATGATGAATTAATGAAACTTTCTTCATTATTATTCCCAGAATTTTTATTCCTACTCCCACATTCTCCCAGTCCTTCATAATTCCAGAAAATCTTCATACTGTTGTTTAACATTATTAATACTTCAAGGTTTATACAACTAGAAATTGGAAGAGTTGGGTGTAATCTATATAAAGATAGCACTTTTAGCACCATTTTTGTTGATGTTAAAATGAATAAAATACTGTATAAAAATGAATTAATAAAACATCAAGTTCATCAGTCGGTTCAGCAGTCCTTTATGAAAAATATCTCTCGTAAATGTCCATCAGTTTAATGAGTATTTAAAATTTATCAGAAAATATATTAGTTGGATGGATCCTGTGAGTTTCAATATTCTTTGTGTCTCCTCTGATTTTTTATTCGCAGTCTCAATGATTAATAGATAATTTTTTTCTTTTCTTTAAATTTTAAGCAATCTCCGTTCGGAATTTGATAGTCAGGTTGCATTAAAACGAAGACCAAAAAAAATTGTAATCAGATACGTTCCATCGATATTGCATCGTGTGCTTTCTTCAACCAGACTCGATGGATGGCAAACACATAGACGACGAAATAGCTGAAACGTTGATATTGTGGCATACACATTCCCTTGATCTTGTGCCCGGTAATTTTCTTCTAACATTCTATAACTATTTTCAATGTTTTTAAAACATAATGCCATATAAAACAGGCTTGTGCTGTGGTGTTTCGTTGTGAATTATTGTGGACAATTTAATGAATAGATGAAGACAGAGATCAATAAAAATAAGGATTCAGAATAATACAGTTAAGGAGATCAAGTATAAACGAAATGGTTTTTTTTTTGTTTGTTTATGAAAATATTTCATAATTCGGACATTCAATTTACCAAGAAAGTCCAGCGGGAAGTAGGGCAAGCAATAACAGAAAGAAATACAGACTAATCAGAGATCGAACCTCCAAGTATAAATTCCTGATGCAATGCATATTTATTGCCCTGATTGTCAAGGATCTATAATTAGTTGAGCGATGAAAGAATTTCATGCCTCGATCAATTGTAAATCCCTGGCCGTCAGGTTCATACATATAAACCCTAGATACTCATAAAATCCGAATGTCTGTTTGATATATACTGTTGTTTTAAATTCAAATTCTGTATACTGTTGTCTCCAAATGCTCCAGCTTAAAATCCTCGCAATATGCATTTCACTGTATGCACTTTACTTACATTTCATATCGACATGGATAATTTGTCCCACGCACAAAATAAACTTTCACGTGTTATAAAATGAAAACGTTTGCAGATAATCATATTATAAAAACGATTGAGTCAATGTATTTGTATGTTAGGTGGATTCCTCGATAATGCAGACATTCTAGTTAATTTTTATTATTAAATAAATGATGTTGAATTTCTTATTACCTGTACACAAGGCTTGCAGAGATTGACGCATAAGCCATCGGCATCTTTACTGTAGTGCTCAACGAGATCCTGGAGATTTCTGAATGTTGTTCTTCTTGCGATAAAAAATCCACCCTCATCCAACTGGCGAATACGGTAATGTTTAACCGTGTCGCCATCGCGAACTGAAATCCAGTTTAAGCGCATGATCGATCAATTCACATGAATAATTGTCAACAATTTATACGGTAATGAGGATCATGTTGGAAGAGTGAAGAGAGCGGAGGAAAAAAAAAAGAAAATGTAAAATCCATACCGGAAAGCGAATAATCATTGTGTCTGCTCTCTGAGTCACGAATCAAGAAAGCTCCATGATCATTTTCAGGCAGCAACAGTTTCTTCTCAGCCTCAATGCGCTTGATCTTTCTGAAGTACCATCTACGAAGGAAATAACCAATATGGACTGTGTGTGTGTATGTGTATATGTTTTTTTCTTTAACAATATAATAATTAATATATAAAAACAGAGGGAAAGTGACCCTCTTGCAAACCATCAGCCAACCATACCATAATTAACTCGGCATACTAACATATGAAATTAATGCAATAAATAAATCATGAATTGAAACTGAATTGACCCAGTGAACGTGCAATGGAGAAAAGTTTTAGAGGAAAAATGTAAGCTTTGGAGAATAATAATATTGCCATCATGTAAAAAGTGGATAAGTAAGGAATAATTAAAATGAAAATAGAAACGTAGCAGTAGTACTTACGGTTCAGCCTCGATTGATTTCAACTTGGCCACATAATTGCTAGGAATATATCCCTCTTGTCTCGTTCTCTTGCTCTTGGCTAACCACCAGTCGCCCTGTGTGTCATTGAGTATCTCCAGATGCTCACCCTTACGAAAACTCAAATCTTCATCAGTTCTGGCATCATAATCGTAGAGTGCTATGAATACTTTGGCCGTAGGCACATCAGCATCTGGTATCTGTGGCACAGGCCTGATGGGATCAGGCGGTGGTGTTGGTACTGGACTTGCTTGTGAAGCAACAGCCTCAATACTTGGATTACCTATTCTATCAGGCTTCTCTGTTTCGGGATCTGTCGGATTGCTAAAACAGTTACCCATTTTTTTTTCTCTATTTTATCTATTTTCTCGTCTAGGCAAGGAAATTTCACTAGCGACTAGCGGAAAACTCATAAAATCAGTTGTCCGTTTTCAATTTAGCAGTCTTTATATTTATTTTGTTTGCCCCTTTCTCTTGATGGCCCAACAATGGAATTTAACGAAGTTAATTAATTATTATGAGTTTAAAATATTTATTATTCACAGCTGCTGGGCGTATCTCGAACAAATATACGTGGGTGATCTGATTATGTGGCTTTCTTCACGCATCCGACGCGCCTGATGGATTCCCATTAATATCTTATCCATGAGTAAATATGCAGACTCCCATTATATTGAGGCGTGTATCACCTAGGAGTCTTCTTCGGTTTCGTAATTGTTTTTCTCCAGTAAACTCCAAAAATCATCAGGAAGACTCACTCGTATGAATCCAAAAATCATTCTGAATCACCATTTTTTCTCTTTTTTTTTTCGTTTCACGTTTTCACCTCCACATTGGCAGGGATAATTAATAATGTCACCATCTTTCGTTATCTCAAGTTCATAGAGCAAAAATAATTGAGGAGATGAAAATGAGAGAGGAAGAGGCAAAAAAAAATGATGAGTGGCTCACATGCGCCGTCTCGAAAAAGGAATCTTGGAATCAATGGACGTGACTGTCGGTTATGTACAGACACACGACAAATGGAAAGAGATGAGAAGAGAAAGGAGAATGGGAGAGGGAGAGAGAGAGAAACACGCCCAAATCACACATACACACACACACACACAGGCTGTAAGAGCAAGACTCTCTGTTACGAAGCCAACTCCAACTGTCAAGTCAATGAAGGGATATGGTGGAGATGGGGCTGGTGTGTACGTCGCTTTTATGTGTCTGTGTTTGCCGACAAGACAGGGAAAGTCCAAACCCACTTCACTAAGCTCTCGATTAACAACAATTGCAGGCGAATTTCACGTGTAAATTTTATTTGTAGCACAGCACAGTTTTATCATTATTGGGGGGAATAAACAATCACCAATTTTACTGGGGAAAATGTTATTTTTGTTGACATTTTTCAGGCGAATCGACAATATCGGAAAAAGCCTGAGGTGAAAACACCCATAGTGAATGTGGCCAACTGGTGTGTGCTGCCTTGTGCCTTCTACGAGAAGAGACGGACGAGGCGAGGCATCTGCGGCCAGGGGGAGGGGAATATGGCTGGGGAGGAGAGCTACTGCTGGGGATAGGAATTCAACCGCTTGCACGTTCGCACTTGTTCGACGCTGACGATCCATCCGAACTCACCCGAATACACACACATACACCCGACTTATCATGCCTTTGACTACTCGGTTTTACTTATTTATCTCCTTTTCCCCTTTTCCTTCGGCTGGGTTTTTTACACTCCTACTGTACTTTTGGTATTTCTGCAATGATATTTATTGCTCGACTCTTTTATTCTCCCTAAACACTCTTTCGCTCCAAAAAATATGGAACTTTCGTGACGCACGCAAATGTTCGAAGGCTTTTTTCCTTTTTTTTCTCATTCCAGGTTTCTGTGCTCTGTGTGTGAGACTATGAAAAAAAACGGCCGTTTGCCTTTTAACATCACGCAGCTTCCCTTCGAGAAGGATCTCAGGGAGGCCGTCCACTTTTATTCTACTCCTCAAAGGATTCGCACCATTTTTTCGAGGGGAGAAATTAATTGAGCATAAGATTAACACTAATCTTTTTAAATTTTCAAAATGTAAAAGGATTGTCATTCCATCCACATATCTAGTGGTCTGGAAAAAAGTTTAATATATGGTGCATTCTGAATTACTCTGTTCTATTTAGTGATTTCTTTTTTGTTCTGCTTCAGCCGTTATTAACCGCGACGACTATTATTGTAGTCGATGCATCACGCAAGTTTGTCGTTTCGGTTTATACAGCAATAATCATCGCCTCTAATCTACAGCAATGGTAATAGTATTTTTTTTTTACCTTCTCAGCAGACGTATGAAGAAATTACGTATTGACTTGGGCCGCAAGTATTTTGTGTTCATTATGACTGCACATTCGGATACAGTTGAGAATTAGTTGGCTCTATACAGTAATAGTATTTTTATTTTTATTCTACTCCGGACGACTGATGAGTTGTGTATAGCTTCGCGGACGTCCATCCACTGACTGATTACGTTTTAGATTACATGAAAGATTATTCACTCTCAAGTGTAGGCATGGAAGGCTTTTTGTTTGACTGTTAATTCCCAGTTATTAAGAGAGGATCCACTGTGGACTTTGCAATTTTTGGTCTAGTTTTATGTAATCAAACAAATGAATAGCCATTTGAAGAGCGGGGAATGGTGACAAGGGAAAGGGACAATTGTCGTGAGTAAGTGCAAAATATAATGTCACATCCTGTGTTAATGGAGAATGTTTGGGAATTGAAAGAGAAATGATCATTTTGCTTGTCATTTTTTTTCTTTAATATTACAAAGGAACACATCCATTGATAAAATCGAGTCGTTGAAAAATAATAATAATAATAATAATAATAATGTTGTAAATTATATTAGTCGATTGGACTCATCATTTTCGCGCTCACACAGCCACCGAAATTCCGAGAGAAATCATTTATTCTCCTCTTCATGAAAGGAAAAAATTATCTCAACGAGCTCAATAGTAATATTAGGTGAATGATCGGTATGCAAAAGCCGATTTTTCTTTTTTTTTATTTTCCAGTGGCTCGTTATGAATTTCAATTTCTCAACGGTATATCATTGGTTTCCTTTTGAGTTATTGTGTCTTGCTGCCTTCCTCAGTCTCAATTGGCACTTGAAGAATTTTCGGTCCATAAAGAAGAACGTAAGCGCAATGCCAATCACCACCTCCACTGAGTTTTAATATTTCCTCGTCGGTTACGACACTGACAGTCTCGTCGTCACATTTAATCCATGTGTTACCTTTTTGACGCACCCATGCGACATAATGACCGCTGCTGCTTGAACGGCCTCTGTGTGTAAGTACTGCTTGGAGTGTGTAATAACCACTGTTATTCGAGCCCAAATCTATTTATTAAAAATTGAATATTTCATTAGCGTTTGTATTGTTAATTTTCTGATGAAAATGCAAAAAAAGTGGAAAAATATATATAGATACCATCAGCAAACCAGAAAGGTTCCTCCTTCTTCACATTCTCCTCCGATTCATTCTGTCCTTTTCCCTTTTTATCTCTCAAACTTTGTGCCTCTTCCACTTTTTTATCCTCAAGGGCCTTGAATTTCTCACGCATTGGCAGTAATTTAGCTTGGAGTTCTGAAGTGCAAAGATCGTAGGCATCAAATTCCATTGGGAATTTAACATCCTTCAGTATCTTGGCATTTATTGCTCCCTTTTCTTTATAAAAGAAACGGACAAATTGAATAGTGAGGTAAGCTGGCAATCTACTAATTTTCGACTGAAATAATTATTTGAAATTGATTATTATGCAATTGATTATTATGCACTTTATAGGATGATAATTCAAGTAATTTACAGTTTTTGTATAAACAGCGTCCCTTCCAAGTGTCGATGACATTTTCGTAAGCTGCTCTTGCAATTTGTTCCTCAAACCTGAATGCATGTACTTGACATCGGTCGAGATGAAACAGCTCAATTGCAAAAAATCCTCTTTTCCTTTAGTTGGTTCCTCATCCTCAGTCTCAACACATTTTAATTCTGTATCAAAAGTCCCTCCAAAATATTGTTCAATAATAGATCTTGCTTTGGAAGCATTTTCACCGTCATTTGGATTAGCCTGACAACAATGAAAGAGAGAAGAAATTGCATTCAAAGACAATTATGTGCTCTATGACACAATTGAAGTAAATAAAACAGTTTCTACCTCAGCCGGTAATTTCTGCTGCAACATTCTCACAAGTTCAGTCCAGCACTCATTGGCATCCTGCTGTTGAAAACCCCCGTGCTCTGATTTCTCAGCAAATCTTGGAAATGCTAAATGCATCATTTGAACGAGAACAATGGGTCGAAGTGATGCCCCCTTATCCATTCCCTCATAAAGATCCCTGAGGGATGCTGTTATGCTCTGGGCTGGCACTAATGATGGACCAGAACTCCCTCCAACAGTGGCAAGTCCCCCGGGGAAACTTTTCAATGCTTCACGAAGTGGTGCAACTGTTTTGAGACACTGAACGGTGGCATTTAGATAACAAGTATTGCCAAGATTCGTTAAACCCGCGGGCAACTCCAATGCAGTTGCTATCTCTGCCTCATTCATATCCTCAACGAATATGGGCTTCTCGATTGGCTCAACTGGCATGTCTTCCTCCTTTGAACCCATCATCAATACTGTTACCCCCTGCAAGTTAAATTTCAAAATATTCACTCTTTCTATATATCCTCTAGAGGAAAAACTACTTACATCTTTCAATTTTATATTTCCCCAATCGTCATCTTTCAGTGTCATTCCCTTTAGCATAACTTTTTGCCTCTCAGGTTGCACTCCAGTCAGTGCAAATAATTGAGCTTTGAACAACATTGGCTCCTCATCGGTATTCACCTCGACATTTGGAAACATCTCCTTTCCCCATTTGACTTTAACTGAATTTAGTTTACAATAGTGTTTAATAAATAGTAGAGTTTTAGGTTACAATTGCTTCAAAGTGTAAATCTCAGTAATTACCTGTGTATTGGGGCATTTTACTTTCGTTACTCCACTCGAATGAAACTATTACTTAGAAATTGTTGGAAAACTTGACCGGCTTGACTAATGCAAGTCAATTATTATAATTTTTTTTTGTTTTTTCACTATATTCCCATACAGTTTGAATTGTATGTATTAAATTGACTAAGTCATGTTACACACATTCACAGCATTTACACACAGTGCTCATACTATTTTTTGAGAGAGACACGACACGTGAATGCCCCACAGCGGAGTTTCAGAGAATTAAGAAGAATGTCACGTGGTTGCAGCGGATGCAATGTTTAAAAAATACTGTATTGATTCGTATCATTCCATTTTCATGTCATTTTTATTCGTTTATCGGTAGTCATTTTACAATTAAAATGAGGGGAATTAGAAAATTTAAAAAATTTAGTACTATTGTATTACACATTTTTTATTAGTTATTCTCTAATAAAAATTATTATACAGATAATGACTCTGTGAAATATGGAACTTAGGACCAGCCTAATACAATACAGATATTCCACTATCGACGAGCGAAACAAAATTAAATTGATAATTTCATGAATCATAAATATTACTCTACACGCACTTCATTTACGCAATAACGTTTTTCTATTCTCTTTGTTTATTATTATTATTAGTTAAATGCACGTTGGTACTTTTTTCATGAGAATAATTATTAGACTTAACAATCCATATAGTGACTTTTTAAGACATAATTATAATTAAGCCCAAACACGTAGGGTAGTATCCCAACTACCGGTGGAAAGGGCAGTACCATCCGGTGATACTCGTAAACATGAAACACGGTTTTCGTGTCCATAGAGAAGAGCGACACGCTGGCATTTCAATGTATCCCAAATGTTGACAGTGTAATCATTGTATCCAGCGAATAACAAACGCCCACTGACACTCAGATCAACGGAATTTGCACCGAATATAATACTCTCTTTGGCATAAACTGCTACCTCTTTGTCAGCTCGTAGATCAAATAGGCGGCAAGTTGCATCGTCTGAACCTGTTGCAACAGCATCGCCACTTGGATGGAATCTCACCTTGAGGGATTAATATAAAAACCACATGTGTATAATATAAATACACAGGTGTATAAATAATCATAATAATTCTCATCGACTTACAGAATTAACATCGGAATCGTGTCCCTCAAAACTCTGCACACACTGTCCACTCCTCATATCCCAAATGAGAATCATTTTGTCACAGCTTCCCGAGACAAATGTATTGCCAGTTTCACTCGGTGCCAAATCAATGGACATGACATCGCCAGAGTGGCCATGAAAATTTTGTAGCAATTGTCCACTCTCTACATCCCACAGTGCACAAGTACTGTCTCCACTGCCAGTCAAAATTTGTTGATCACTGTTGGGAAATGCACAGCACGACATGTAAGATGTGTGAGTACCGACTGTTTTTTTTCTCGTTGTAACATCGTCCTCGAGACTCAGTGGATAGACAGTGACTTTGTTGTCAAGACCACCGCATGCCACGAGAGCTCCAGTGGGTGCGTATGCACACGCCATTACCCAAGTTGTGGGCATTGTAACAGCGTGCTCTTTATTCGTTGTAAATGCATCCCAAATTATCATTTTGCCATCTTGAGAGGATGAAACTATGTGGCGCTTGTCCGGTGACCAATCGGAGCATAAAACTTTTGCTTGATGTCCCTTCAACACCCTTCGTGGCTTTACGTTTATACAATTGATTGCTTGGAGTCTGTCTGCTACTTCAGACACTGAAATCACAATATTTTAACAGGCATTTCATACTGTAGTACATCATTCCATTCAGAAAAGATGAAAATTAATCTCACGTGTAACATCGTTAAGCTTTTTCCTCTCATCATCGAGACGAACTTTTAAACTCTCTGCTTCCTTCTCCAGCTTCTCAATCTGCTCTCCCTCGGTAGCCGCATCCATATTTTTTTTTTGTTTACTTATTTAAGAGTCTTTTTATAATATGTCAATGAATGAAAAAATAAGGAAACAAATGTATTTATTTATTTAGTTTTACTACGGCAGAGAGGTCACTCTTCCTGTGCATAACAATTATAATCAATACGCATCGATATAACTGACATTTCGTTCACAGAAAGACAATTAACTAAAGTTTAACATTGTTGTTATCCCTCACCTTAGATTGCCTACAAATCTTCCCACATTCTTCTTTATATTTGCAACATCATGATTGTTGTGTCACAATCGAGGGAAATATGAAAATAGTATATGTAAAGGGTCACAACTGATGAGAAACACTCGCGTTGCAACGTCGCGACGCGCAGCGTCTCTCAGCGCATCGGCGCGGGCGCGCGCGCCTGCCTCTGTCAACTGCTTTCAACTGAATGTTGTTACCCACACAGGCTCTCTCACGCCCTATCGATAACGAGCCACTTCCTGTCCCCCCTGAATTTAATAAAACAAACCTACGATTGTTGAAAATTAATTCCTCCAATCAATCTCGTGTACACAATATTACAGACTGGAGAGAATTAAATAGTCAAATGCCAAACATCTTTTTATAATGTGATTTATTATGAAGCCTTTCTCTATGTACAAACTAATAATAACAAATATAATTATATCCTGATAAAACATTTTACAGCGTTTTCATTGAAGACTGTATGAAGAACAAAATAAAATAATTATGGAAAATCACGAGAATGAATTTTCCCTGTTCATTACGAGATATATTTCATCATTCATGTTTAATAAAGGAAAATGGAAAGCCAATTATGAGATCAAAAACAACATATAATATTTAACATATAATTTTGAAAATACCTATCATCCTAAATATAGGAAGAGAAGAAAAAAAAATTACAGTGTCTGAAATTGCATTTTAGAATAGCGTACAGTGTCACCACATGTCGTACACGAAGTAACCCATAATGTTTAAAGTTATTCAGTGATTAATTCACATTCATCAATCAAGAGTAGTGTTGCAGGCAAAATATTTTTCTTGCTCTTCATATTTTTCACAACAATTCCATGTTTCACCCTAATTTTCATTTATCCTAGTAGAAATGAAAAAAAAAATCAATTGGTCACAAGACGCACGAAGGAGAGCACCTATTCCCCTTCATCAATTCAACTAAATAAATCCAGCAACGGTACAACAATAATTCGAGCCAATCAAGTTGATTTTGCATAATGCTAATGGCCTCGTGGCGCTACATGGATTGAGAAAAAAAAAAGAAAAAAATTGTTGAATAGTATAAAGCGGTATCGGTCAAGATGAATTCAACTTTTACTGATTTTGTGTTCGTCGTTCCCCGATAATATGCTCCAGTTTTCTCGCTAGGTATGGGACTGTCGCAATTTTCTTTGTCGGGGAGCTATTCTCAGTGGGCTGTTGGTCCACATCCATATCGTCTGAGAGCAGTCGTTTTCCAACGGGTTTTCTTGAATCAACGGAAATCATCATCCTATTGATAGCCTCCAAAGCCTATAGAGAAGGATAATAAATCACAATTAGCCAAAAAGAGGATGAAACAAAATAATAATAATAATGAAACCGACCTTTGCTGGACTGCGACTGAAGCAGTAGCTGAGTGGAGGTGCTACAGAAGCCACTGATGCAGTGACGGCTTTTGGATCAAGAGTTCGTGTGACAACACTAGGAGTGACACGTCTCACAGGTGAATTCATCGAGGGCTTGCTCATGGGCAATGGACTCAATGGAAGTGTAGAATTGTTTCCACGCGATAGAATAGCAAATTCCTTGACCTTGGGTACATAGACAGCATTGTAGAATTTAATTAAATCACCCCGTATTTCATCGCCAAATGTTTGAGATGTGCCAGCCATATTGGAGGGTGTTGGTGGTGCATTGCTACTTTGATTCTCAACAGTAGAATCAACATTACCATTTACGCTCTGGGGCTCATTATCAATGATATTTCTGTCATTTGTATTGGCTTTGGATATCAAAACCGATCTGTATATGTGAGACTCTGCTTGTGGCTGAAATCTGTAGCATCTCATGATTTCGGTGAAGGTATTTCTCTCAATTTGAGCTAATTTACAAACAACATAAACAGCGCACATGAGAATTTGATCAAGATGTCTGTCTTTCATGAGTTCAGTGCGCTCTTTGATGGAATATTCAAAAATGGTCCAAATTTTTTTCTTCAGATCAACATCATTCACCGCCAATGAGTTGCACAGATTCTGCATGCGAATTGATGCCAGATTGTAAAATTTACGAAAGAAGAGGGCAACAGAACCAGTCTTTCGGGGTTTACAAGAGTCACGAGTTAGTGAATTTTCTCCTCTAATTGCATTAGACTGATCTGATTGTGAAACTGCCAAGTAGACTCTTGAACTGCCATCAATCATCACTTTATGTGGTATTTTATCTTTGAGAAGGCTCTGACCACTGACTCGACCGCTATTATCATTGAACAGACGCTTTTTAACCACACCCGATGCTGTAACAGGCGACTGAAATCTCTCTGATGCTGTTGATATTGGACTTTGATGTACATCATGATGAGTTGTACCTCTGTCCAAAGCAAATCTTCGAAGTGCTGGCTGTCCTGGTGTATTTGGATCGACTGAATCTAAAATACCAGGTAGAGAGACCTCTTCACAACTTGGAACACCACCAGGAGTATTTTCAATTGCTTGCCAGAGAGGACTGTTGGATTTCCATGCCTGGGACTCAAGTATCTTCTCTTCGATGTCATTCAAGTGTTTGACAACGTCTCTGGCTAGCTGTTCGGCACGAACGATTATCTCTATCACTTTATAGAAATTGTAGGGCTCAACCTTGAGAGCATTTAGAATCCAAGGAAAAGTTCGATCTTTATTCTTGTACGACCAAATGACAATTTCCAAACAGCATGCAAAGAGACATTGAAGAAACACCTCATTGGTCAATAGATTTGTAATGTCATAATCAGGCTTAATCCTCTTTTCATCAGTCAAAATCATCTCCAGTACCTTATAAAATAAGGTCTGGGCGAGAATCAGTCTCTTTTTACCAAAATCAAGATTCAATGTATCAGCATCGTCGGAATTCTGGCTGTATGTAGCACAGAAACGTTCTCCAATTTCTTTCACTTTATTCTCAACGAGACTGCTAACGTCTGTTGCACAACTTTTCAACATATCGAGTAGAACCTCACTTGGAGCTGGTTGACGTCCAGCCAAAAGTGCCTGAAGACGAATTACACTTTGAGTTGCTGTTGCTACCGGTGTTACACTTGTCATGTCCTTTGTCCTCAGGTATTTTCGACCAGTTAGAGGGGTTGGTGGTGTCAGATCTCTTATTTGCTCTCGTTTCATTTGACATTGCTCATGAAGATCAGTTACATTCAACATTTTAGCAGGAGAGCCAATGTTTTCACTGGCATTGGGCCCTATAAATCAACATTTTCATCAGAAAATGTAGAAAAATGGTTAAATTTTATAAATGAAAAAATATATATGCTGTAGAAGATGAAGATGATAATTGCAAATTTTCCCATTATCGATTTTTTTTTTTTTCATTTTTTTTTCACTTTTTGTGAAAACCCACCTCTGATTGCCAAATGTCTCGGAATTTTCGCCCGAGTGGCAATGTCCTCGCCAACAATTTCCATACCCAACAATCCGATATGTTTCACTCTCCTCCACTCGGCTGTGTTATTATACATCCATCAAAAGCAAACAAACACAAGTTTGGGATTAAAATAAAAATGGAAATGTTAAAATCAAATAGAATAAGAGAGAAGAATATTTGTTCAAGATTCAGGATTAATAATTGGGAAACATGCCTTTGGGGAAATTGATTTGCTGAGAATTTGCCTTGTTATCAAATACTCTAACCCCAGAGAGAAAAAAAAACGGCTCCCGATAAAACAAAAGAATGGTGAATGAATTTTTTGTTTTTTCTTTCAACATACCTAAAAATATTCTCTCATCGAAATCTCCAACGTTGAGTACATGTTGCTCATAAGCTCTATTGATGGCCTTGTTGTTGCCATCAAAATTGAGAGCCTCTAGGATGCCCGAAAAATTGGACTGTTCTCCGCGAAGAATTCGTTCATTAAAGAGCTTGTTCAAGTGATTTCTCAGGGTATATTCTTTAATGACCTTGGCCTCGACTCCAATAGCTTCATGACGCTCACACAAGAGATGTACAATGCAATTTGCAGTTTTGGGAGGAAGAGAATTATCATCAGTGAAGTTAGATGGTAAGCCTGGAATGTAAACAGTTGGTTGAATTGGCATACAATGCATGAATGATTTACAATATTTCCATACATCTTCTTACCTGGAAAATTGGGATTCAACAAGTCTTTTCTATTAGCAAGCAATGCATTGCTATAGACCAGATCACAGCATACTAATAACAAATGATAGGAATTAACAAGATCATCAGAAATATCTGGAAATGCTCCTTTGACGTAGATAAACAGTGTCCAACAGAATTCAAAGGCTCTGGATGGTGTGCATGGTACTGCCTTGTGTCTGCGTGGTCTTGGAGGCTTTGAACTGTCCTCACTTGGATTTTTAAATATATCAGTAAAGATTGGCTGATATTTTTTGAAAATCACCATTGAAACATTAAAATTTCGTTCAATTTTATCGATCTTTGAACGAAAACTCTGCGGCATATTTGCCATGTCTGCCCATGATTTGCATTTATTGAAAAACTGGATGAGAGATAAATTGCAGAGTCGAAGAAGCTGTGTTAGGGATACACAATTACCCTCGACGTTGGAGCCTGGTTTTCCTACAGTGGGAGTCGAGGACTCACGACAGGCCACGTATAAGGCGCAGCCAATCCAATGCAATTGGTCACCCTATTGCCATGGTCAAATATACATTAATTCATTACAAAATCTCAATAAATATTAAAAGGTTTGCTATTTATTATATATAATGTGTAAAAAAGTTAAATTTTCATGTTTCAAAGTGAGTTGAAAGACTTGTTATTATTGAGATGATGAAAAAAATGATGATGATCATGTACACACAGCACCTCTACATGACACTTATACAAAGTTGGATGTAAATGGGGTTGCAAGCGAGCATTAACCACAAATTGTTGTGTAACTAGTGAAAATTATGAAATTAATATTAAACATACGAGAGCCATGAAAAATATTTCCTCTTTAACTGCGCAACAATCATGTGATTAATGCAATGTCAAAAATAAATACCTCGAGTGTGTAATTTTGACGAATAGTTGAGTAAGATTTCCAAGCTTCCGATGCAGCCGTTGCATCCATATTAAGTTTTTGGCACAAATCTTGATGTCTACTGTAAGTAGAGTCTTCAATATCGTCCGATTGACCCATTTTTTTATCCAAAATTGATACTTTCACTTGATTTAAATGTAAACAAAACAACCAAAATACTGTAGTGGTGAATGACTACAAACAGAGTGAATGATGAACTGTGAAATAAGCAGGCACGCTGGTTCCTGCGCGCCATGGGACAATCCCTCTCCTCCATCCACTTGGCGGGAAACACTCAATCACGGCCATATTTGCCATATTGGCGGGAAAATAATGCAACTTATTCTTTTCCATTGAGAGAGACCAAAGAATAATAAAATAAATGTGACAATTTATATGCCTTTTTTTTACTAATTGATGGAACTAATTAAACACTTGTATAGGTTGCAATATTAGTCACGAGACTCAATGTTTTCAGGTACTACTTTGTCCTGCGTATCAGCATACTTTGATTGCGTGGTGCGCATCAATATCCATTCGCGCCCTCTCCTCCTCCAGCCCCTTCACTACGCAACTGTTCCTGCTACAATGTTTCACCCATTGTTATCAGCCAACGATTGTTTTCCAACATAGTATTTTCTTCATATGATTCTTCAAAATAAACTCTCCAACTTTCCTATTTGTCTTCATTTATAATAATAATAATAATAATAATAATAATAATAATAATAATCAGCATATTTTTTTCATCATTTTATAATCGAATGGTGGCGCCACAATGTAAATTATAGAGAGGTCTTGGATACAAGTGGAAATTACATAGAGAGGGGGTACCCACCGAAGAAAAACCTTATATTGGGAAAGTATATACTTTAACCTGAAAATTCAACTCCTTATATTTTTCTTTTTAAAAGTATAATAATAAATAGACAGCAATGTTGCAATTGAATAAAGTCTCATTGACGTACAGTTATTGTCGATACTTCATGATAACTAGTAGTATAAGAAATAAAAATTATTTTGCTAGGCAAGGAAAATTTATAAAAAAACTCATGCGTGAAGATGCTCCAAAAAAGTGAGTATTTTGAAAAGAACATTAAAATTAAAATAGCATGGCTTAACGGATAAATTGTTGTTTACTTTAGAAAGTGGCACATGACGAAACCAGGAAGAGTGCAACAATCATTCAGCGGCGATAGTATTAAAGTCATTAGTCCCCATGTGACGCGACGTTTGAACGTTTTGAATAAATTGTTCATGACGCACATCACAGATTTAATGACAACTGGAGAAGTGTCGGGACAAATTGTCGGTCGAGGTATCGAAATATCTCGTGTCAAATTGGCCAATGATTTTCATGTTGTTAGAGTTTACTGGTTCTGCAATGATGACGATACTGATCGGTTAGAAGAAACTACTCGGCATCTGGAGCAGATTGCTTTCAGATTGAGACATGAGTTGTCACAATTAAAAGTCATTGGTGTTGTGCCACAGATACTATTCGTTAAAGATAAAGCTGTAGCTGCAAATTTGGAACTCCAGAAGAGAATAGCAGAAGCTGATTATGGAGAAGATCACGTTCCAATTGTGAACATTTCCCCGCCAAAACCCCAATTAACTTTATACACACCATTGCCGGAGGATGTCAGGAAAAAGATTTTAGAGTATTCAGAGGAAGATAAAGAGGAGGCAGAAGATGATGCGTTTTATGCTGTAGATCTGCCTCCAATGAAACATGATGTACTTGGTTTGAATCATTGGAAAATAATGTTCCGGGTAATTTTAATTGCACTCACTCAACTTCAACTTTTGTAACGTTCCAATCAGGTTTATAACTATCAAATGAATTACAGGTAAAAATGTCTCTGAATAAACTACGCGCCGTTGAAGCTTCAAAGAAACAGTGGTCACCTCTCGATTGCCAACAACCCTTTAATCCTGAGAGCATGAAAATACATCAGAATACTACTAGTGAAGAGATGAAAGCATTCGATGATTTCTTATTGAAAAGAAAAATCGATGAGAAACGTAGGGACCGGTGGGAATTGAGAGATTGGAATAACATCATGTTGGAAAATGACAAAGAAACAGACGAGGACAACGAGAGCTACGACGACTTTGAAGAGGAACATTATGCTGAAATGTTTGATGGTACTGATGATCCTCAGGAAACTCTGCAATGAAACCTTTCTCATACGTAGATGAGAAGCTGTAAATACCCTATTGATACTGCAGTAATAATAATCTAATTTTTCTTTATTATCATAAAGATCATCACAGTTTCATTATGGTAACAATATAATTTCACAATATTCTAGTCTCCATGATCTACACGTTGAATTGAACTGATTGAATAATTTTTTTTCCTTTAAAAAAAAAACAGACGCATAGAAAATACTTATTTCACCAGGAAATGAAAGAATAATCTTTGACATATTCTTACTCTGTTGATGAATTTTTTCAACTGTACTGAGCTCAAAAGTTGTGAAAAAAAAAAAACTCAGTAGGGTCTTTTAATTGGCTAGAAAGATGTAATTACTCTATATTCAACTAGTTTTCGGTCGTGATGTTTCCGATTGAGGCTCCACAATTGGGGGGGACTGTGGTGCAACAGGCTCTTTGTCATCGTCGCCTTCCTCCTCTGACTTTGAGTCATTTCCATCGATGGGTAATGCTGGCAAACGTCGAGGAATAATGTTGGTTGAGTGTCGAGCATCCTCGGCTGACAATTTCGATATACCATCGCTCAAGGTACAAGCTTCACGCACGTGCTTGTTGAAGATTTCACTCTTGTCTGCATAAACATGGTGGCCAGCACCACTTATTACCTGTTGAAATATTTTTTCCTCTATAAATAGGGAATGAATCTCCATTTCTTCGTTGAAAGTTGATGACACAAACGACCAATGTCAATGATAAAATATTTCATTAAAAAAAAGTATATTTCTCACTTGAATATTAACGTAAGAATTGACACGCTTTTGTTTGATAATTTCTCCGGCCGAATTATCCACCCACGAACGACTGCCATAAATCAATGTTATAGGGACCTCTTCGTGCATCTGATCGATTCTCTTGATAATTGGATTTTTGGCCCATCCAAAGCCCTGCATCATTGCATGAAATGCACTCTCTCCTCTGATGCAAAATAATAAATTTATGAAAAATCATTGACAATTATTAATTAAATAGTCTGCATACTTACGAAGGTGTTTGCGTATTGCACTGATGAATATATTGGAAAATTACGTTGGCATCTTCTTTCAGAACAGGGCTAAATTTTTTAACAATATCCGGTCGCGTTGTTTCAATGAGCCTCTGGCCTAGAAAATTAATTTGGAGTAATAATTAATAAAGAATAGTAATAGTGAGTGGCAGGAGACTCACCGAAAGGACCTGCTACTCTAACTGCCCATAGAGGATTGAGAGGCTGGATCATATATGCGATTGCTTTTACCCAAAATGGTACTTGATATCTCGCATGAGCATCCGCTGGTTTCTCCGGAAAACCCCAGGGATCAGCTAATATGAGATGTTTAACTCTGTCGGGATAATGTATAGCATAGGAGGCCGCTAAAAAACCACCCATTGAGTGTCCTAATAGAACAAATTTTTCTAGTTGCATCTCTCTTCGCCATTCTTCAACGGAACGAACCAGCTGTGTCTCGGCTTCATGTGCCTCATTGCTGAAGTTTGGTCGGCTGCTTCTCCCAAATCCTGCAATTGATTTTCATTCTCAATGCCATCGGTATGCGTCATGCATCATCTTGAAATGAGTAATCCAACGCGTGGACCTATGCTCTTATGCATTTATCTTCCATGACAAAGCTCTTTTCTTCGTTGAAGATAATACCTATCTAGTGATGAGATGACTGTGATAAAATTTACTAATCTTTTTCATTCATTCCTTCATTTAGGTATAGTGGATGTAAATCATTGTTTTACTGCCGCCAATTATTAATGGTCTCAATAATGCCACATTGACATACAATTGAAAAAGCTTGGGACAATTATTTCTCATTGCTCTTCCCATTATATATCTGTTATTATTATACCTAATAGATCCATAGCATACACTGGTCGCTCGGTTGATAAGCTATCGAGATTGAGACACCAAAGTGCAACTCCAGCACCCAAACCATGTAGAAGGACAATTGGTGTATTTGGTGCATCTTCGTTCAATGCTATTGTCCATATTTTATCAGCCGTACCCACGCACGGCCCAATATCGACATACCAGCCTCGATAAGCACTTTTTAAACCTTAAAAAAGAGGTAACTCTTTCAACTTATCAATCATTTTTTCGACCTTAATTATTATCACAAGAAATACTGAACTATGCCGTTTTACAGCTGTTCATTCATCAATCGTGAGAACAAAGAAAATTGACTTGATGGCATTATTTTTCATTGCAATGACTATAACCATTCGAGAGATATTAACTCACACGAGAGGATTTTTTTTTCGGCTGCTCTCAGCATCGTTGCGGAGGAGCCTGACCAACTGAACCAGTTCCAAATCCAACTGAAAGTTTAACATGAAAGTAGAAAAAGAAAAAAAAAACTCGTCAAGAGAAATAGTTCGAGTACAATGAGCAGTTGTTTATACCTCGAGGCTGTTAATAGTCTCCGGACGAGACTAGTTATATAGACGAGTGAGCGGGAAAAAAATAGAAATAAGATATTATTTCTTATTCGGGCTGATACTTGTCATCAATTACCACTAATCCTATAACCTTGAATTTGATATTTTATAGTAAATAATCAATTGATCAATTGATCTTGATTGATGAGAGTTGACTACTATACAGAGATAGAATCTTTCAACTTTTTTATTACTACTACTATTTTTTCGCCATTTCATCTTAACCTCTTCTTCATAAAAACGAATGCAGCCGTTTTTATTTCCGAAAATTACGTAATACTGGCATTGTCACTGTCAATGCCTATAAATAGTACAATGGTGGTATAAACAAGTCAGAGATTGCATTCTGTGATGAATATTCATAGAAAGGGATATTTTGAAAATGAAAAATTATGTAGATACCACCTTACCTTTGAGTATTAGCTTCCACCAATTCATTATTTGCCATGAGTTATTCCAGTCAAGAATATTGAAAATTTCAAGGGCTGTTGTTACAGAAGCTTTTATGGGAAAAAAAGACAAACGTCGTTGCAACACGATATTGAGGCACAAAACGTCAACACTGATGCATGTCGTCTCTTTGTTTTCTAAGCTCACTGAGCACCACCGAGCACTAATAGTAATGTGTTGAACGTCGCAATGAATTTATTCCCACCAAGAGTGGGGCAAAACCAATGTACAGAACAGAGATATGTGTACAACACATGCAGTACACAGTATTATATCCAGCGTGGTGGATGACATGGAATGTATCGGAGAGGGAGAATCAGCTGATCGGAGTTGGATGGGGGCATAGCACGCTTGACAGTTGACATTCACTTTGGGGTTATACACGAGATGATGATAGATTCAAGATTCAAGGCTAGATACACAAGTAGTAGTATGCACATTTCCGCATTTTTCCAGTCTGCTGTGTTTTTTTTTCTCAGATAATTTCAAAGGGCTGTCATTGTATCGGGTTCTTAATTTTTTTTTTCAACATGTTTCCATGAGATTTGTCCCTATTATTTCATTTGATGAATTTTTCCAAAATCAAAGAGGCCTGTGTTTTTAAGACTGCAATTGTTGATATCTACATCAATCCCATTTGAAAGGTGGCGGCAAGGCGTATGCATATACGGGGCGTTGACCATCAATTAATCTGGTTCTACTTTCACTCTGCTCAATTGCATCCGATTAATCTTCATTGTAGCATTTTAAAGTGATAATAACTTGTCAAAAGAGCAGATTGGTTGTTTGCAAAAAAAAATGAATTTCTTATAATTTCCCGTCTATGTGGATGAGTAATGTTTTATAAAATATACATGGGTTTGTCGGTCTATTTTCTCGGAAAGCAGGGGGATGGTGATGGGCGGCTCGGCTCCCCAGTGAGAGAATAATTGGGGAGGGGTATCCGGTGGTGGTGGTGGTGGTGGTGGTGTGGTGTGTAACGAATACATCCGGAAATGTCCGAAGTAGATATCATTTGTTTCGAACAATCTCGATTTCATCCGAATTTTTCCGACGCTTGAAGGGATTCACCATGCCCATGCCCAGCAAGCTAGCTCGTTTGTACTCTCCGTCTCCATGTTGGACTCATCCTCTATCTGTCACAAACACAAATGGTGGGGGTAAGGGTACTGCGGTTGCTTGGCAACCGGCAACACTGCGGCTTGCGACGCCGTCGCGAAGCCCAGCGAAAACCAACGCATATAATAGACCCGGCCGGTGGCGAAATTTTTCATCGGGCTGCATCGGGCTCAACTGAAAGAGCAGGCGAGTAGACGAGCAGACGAGCAGACGAGCAGGCTTACTAACCATAAGGACGTTCAGAACAGTTCAGAACCAAGTGGTCTCCCGTCTGGTACAGACGTCTCTTCTTGTTGAAAACCAACAAACGCACACACAGTTGATACAATTACGTTCGTTAATCGTATTATATTCCCTTGATTGAATTTTTCATTCTGTTGAAGAAAAGAAAGAGAAAGGAAAAAAGCAAAAAGAATAAGAATAGGCAAGAGTGTTGATAGTTTCTTCTTGTTAAGATAATAATTCATTTGATATAAATTTGCCAAAAAAGAAGGGAAAATAAAAACCGGTTGGTTTTTCGGAGCAGTGAAGAAGGAAGAAAGAGATATAGAGCGTGTGCAGCGGTAGCGTCGTCGGATTTAGTACCTCAAAACTACAGTAGAAAGAAAGAAAGAAAGAAGGAAGGAAGGAAGGAAAGGGAGTGAGGAATCGTCGCATAAAACGAAAAGAATACAGAAAGCGTGACGCCTCCGGGAAATTGTTAATTATTATATTGCAAAGAGCCCAAGAGTATTATATTTGAGGTATATATAATAATAACTGTATCAAACAGAGAAAAGGGATACTAAAGTAAAATGGCGGAAGAGAAGACTGAAACTAGCCCAACAGTTGAGGGTGACAAAAAGCCTCAGGAGCCGACCACTCCCACTAAAATTGAAGAGAATGAAAATGCTAAGGACAATAAGGAAGTTGAGGATAAGAAGATTGAGGAGAATGACGAGGAGAAACCCAAGGAGAACGGCGAAGAGAAACAAACCACCGAGACGAAGGACATGCGTGCCATCGTTCTCAACGGTTTTGGTGGGCTGAAAAGTGTCAAGGCCCTTAAGAAACCGGAGCCAAGCATTGCCGAGGGTGAAGTACTCATCAGAGTCAAAGCATGGTGAGTTTTATCATTATAGTTCAGTCCATTATACACATTGTCTCATTTCCTCTTTTACGCGGTTGATCATTTGGAATATTAGCAAATTCATTTCATTTTCAACTTTTTTTTTCTCTTTTATTTCACTCCTTCATTGTCGATCATCAACCGGGACATTCAATTGTCGTTTCCGCTTTGTCTCTGTTCGATTATTATGTGACAAAGACACGTAACGTTGAATAGCAGATTATTTCGAATGTTGAATAAATAATTGCTCGCGAATAAAAGGACCGTCCTCTTTATTCTAGGCAACAATTTTTTCTCAACGTTGAACGTTTATTGGTATTATAGAATGATGACGATAATTTCCAGAAGAAATGAGTAAAAGTGCTCTGGAATGTTAGATTTTTGATAAATTGAAAAAATCATTTTGAAAACTCTCTCCTTTTATTTTTATTAGTCTTCAGTTAATTAATATGCCAATCATCATATCGAGCTCGGGCTTGACCTTCATTTATCATTAGAAAATTTATAGCTGTGTGTGATAAACTCTTCCTGTAAAAGGATATGATGCAGGCAAATGTGAAATTGTTCATTTGTCGTTGTAACTTTTTAAGCACGAGACGAATGTATTAAGGAGCTCGTTAAAAAGACTGATGGATTTAAGCACATCAGTACAATAGTGGCTCTGATGAGAGACGTACAAGGGACCCCTCCCCCCACCCCGAATGTCTGTGAAACGTTTTTATTTTCTGGTATGCATGCTCACCCTTTTTTTCCTCCTATCCATCAACGAATGAATGAGTCCATAGTAATGTTCAGAGGAATTTCTTCCATAAATAAGCTATGGTTATCTTAATTGCGCAATAATCTTATCCTGGGCGTTTCAAATGGAGTCTCATTTCCGTTTTATCATTAGTCATATGCATTGATGTACTGAAAATGCACTCGATTGATTTTTCACCAATTAATTTATTATTTTCTATTTCCACAATTGGTCTGATGATTTTATACTACATACGTATATCTTGTTGAATTGTCCTATCAACAGAGTCATATTGATGCATAATCCGATTATTGAATTCAAATATGTTAAGGCCTTGTCGATGAATTCCTCAAGTAATGTAAACAACTCATGGAATACTTGGAGCAAAGAAGAAGAAAATAGAATTTATCAAAATTGATTGGAAGAATGAAAACATGAAAAATACTCCATCAATTTAATTTGCATACATATAAGGATTTTACGGGTCTTGGAGTTTATCGTCGTTAGATTGTGTACGGCCAATGTTTCAATAAAAATCAATACATTAAAAGAAAAAAGTTTCGATTGATTGGGGTTTTTCAGCAGCTGTCAACAGGTTTGGCCTTACAAGCGCGTAGACTTATTATTTGCGCACAATTCTTTTCTCATTATCATCCCGTATCATTCCAGCTGATTAAAGCCTTATTGAGTATTTCAGTGGCGTTTAACACTCTGACGACGCACATTGTCTGTATTTTATTTATCTATCAATGCTCACCTTGGTCAATTTAGGAGGAAAAAAAAATTATTTCAAATTCAGTATTCTCTTCATTTCTCTCTGTATTTAAAAAAAAATGAATAATGCTCAGACAATGTCACGCTCATTGGTGAAAAAAAGGCGCCATTTCCCTTTCTATTTTCAATTTAACGCTCCCTATAATACTCTAAACGTCTATTTATTCTATTTATTCATAATCAAGATCGCCATCCATCCAACACGCAAGAGCGCTTCATCGTCATCGGATGTAGAATAGGAAGTAATGCAATAAGTCAGAACTAATCAATAGCTCTCATTGGAGTATAAATTTAAATCTAAACCTGCTGCTTTCTAAGCAATGTTTTTTTTTTGCGGCTCGACAATTTTAAAAGTCAACATTTCTTAATTTGCACAAAAACAATTGCGCACAAGAGGTGAAAAAAATGGGTGGAAGAGAGATTCGATACATATATGAGAAGCAGCACTAGGTACCGTTGCCGATAGATCTTATAAGGTGTTGGTATTGATCGGACCACACCCCAGTTGCGCGCCCTCATGCGTGCGGTTCCTTTTCCTCTAACCCAGAGACGCACGTGGTGGGAGATGATTTTAAAGGGGAATTTATGAATCATAGGAACATCTTAGTTATTCACGCCTATATTTAATTTTTTTTTTAATATGATATGAATAATCGTGTATTTTTCCCACTGTATAATTGCTGGAGAAGTGAAATTTTGAATTGATCAATGAAATTTTTAGTAAAAAAAATGCGAATACATCGGGTGGATAGATTTCTCCAACATCTCCAACTTGTCCATTTTGCACCCTTTTGCGTTTTGTACTGACGAGGAGGGAGTCTCTATTGATTTCCTCACAAGTTTCATACATCGTCGCTTATGTATAATATAATGACATAGTAGACCGACCGACAGGGGAACAGAGTTCCTGGAAAAAGGCACATATGGTCGCATATGGGCGGCTCAATTCAAGCACTCGTAGTCTGTGTCGTTCTTTTTTTTGTAGTAATTCTTTAAGGATGTATATCTATGTATATATTATCTGTATCGTCTAAAAATCTCAACTATAAAGAACATGAGAAAATTTTTCAGATACGATTTCATGTAAAAGACCGATAACAAGAGCACATTCATACCAAACCAGACTACCAACTAATCAACAGAAGCAAGTGTATCTACAAGAAATTTTGAACAATGATCTGCTTGTTTTAATTCCAGTGGATTAAACTTCCAAGATGTGATGACACGAAGGGGTGTTACCGACTCGACGCCGAAGCCACCGTTCATCATGGGTTCCGAGTGTGCTGGTGATATTGAGGCAGTCGGTGAAGGAGTGGAAAATTTCCAAGTGAGTTGGAAATCAATGGATTGGATAATCAATGAATAGAATTTTTAAAAAGTTTCTCGCAATTTTTTTCACCCCAGTTGTAAAACATATAGAAATAAGGATTGTTATAAATGTTGCAGGTTGGTGATCGTGTGGTCGCATTGCCAGAACATAAAGCATGGGCGGAACTTGCTGCTGTTCCAGCTACATCAGTCTTCAAGATTCCTGATAACATGAGCTATTTGGATGCTGCAGCGATTACAATGAATTACACTGTCGCTCATATCCTCCTCTTTGATGTTGCTTGTCTCACTCCAGGGAAAAGTCTTCTTGTTCACAGTGCTGGAGGTGGAGTTGTAAGTACATTACATAGGACAAGTTGTAAGGATTAATAGTGATGATAAACATACGTCGGATGGGAATTGAGAGTTGGACTCGACTTGATCAATACGACTCAACAGGTTTCATCCCTATGACTAGGGGGTGACAGAGCTAAAGTTTCTAGGTAGTGAAATTGTGAGGCGCGCCCAAATACGAGTTGGGAGAGGACGGTAGAATATGTCCTATGTCCTATGGATGGGTTGAGGTATTGGTTATATGGAGGGTGGGATGGGTACGCGGTTGCCTTGGCAACCGGGT
This sequence comes from Diachasma alloeum, assembly GCF_001412515.2. Lineage (NCBI taxonomy): Eukaryota > Metazoa > Arthropoda > Insecta > Hymenoptera > Braconidae > Diachasma > Diachasma alloeum. Next base: position 2,798,370 of record NW_021680363.1, read on the forward strand.
TTACGTATCCCATCACACTTTTACCCTCAGCGTGTCTCACTCACTTTTCCTCATCGACCAAAATGAGTCGAGCCACACTACTCCTATACTAGCCTCGCCCGTCTCAACATTTTTCAGCGCACACGTGTTCTGTCCAGAGCAAATATTTCTATGCTCGATATAGTACAATAAATATTTATGAAATCATTTTATACAAGAAAATAAAAGAACCAAACCATTTTTATTTTATTTAGGGTCAAGCTGTCATCCAATTGGCCAAAACTGTCAAAGATGTGACAATTTTTGGTGTCTGTGGAAAACTCAAGCATGAAGAACTCAGGGCCCAAAATACCATCGATCATCTTCTTGAACGTGGAACTGATTATTCCAGTGAAGTTAGAAAGTAAAAAAAAAATTAAAAACTATACATATATGTATTTGTGACAATTGAAAGCTTGAAACAAGCTCATTCATTCCAACTTGCCTCTGTGATTTTTTTAGAATTTCACCTGAAGGCGTCGATATTGTTTTGGATTGTCTCTACGGCGAGGAATGCAACAAGGGTTATTCTCTACTCAAACCGATGGGAAAATACGTTTTATATGGATCAAGTAATCTCGTTACTGGTGAAACAAAGAGTTTCTTCTCTGTTGCTAAATCTGTAAGTTAAATTATTGAATATCGTTAGTGACAAATAACAATATGGTTTTATGTTTTTTCAGTGGTGGCAAGTTGATAAAGTCGCCCCAATCAAGCTCTTTGATGAAAATAAGACAATCTCAGGCTTCAATCTTCGTCATCTGATGCATCGTCAAGGAGGCCACGATTTCGTAAAGAGGGCAATTGATCAAGTATTTGCACTGTGGAATACAGGTGCTGTTAAGCCTAAAATTGATTCTACGTGGGCCTTGGAGGAAGTAACTGAGGCGATGCAGAGGATGCACGATCGAAAGAACATTGGAAAAATTGTATTGGACCCAAGCCTTGAGCCGAAACCGAAGCCAGCTACACCAGCCAAAGGTAAAGCTAAAGAGAAAAAAAATGCCAGTCAGGAGGAGAAAAAAACATCGAGTGTAGAGTCTGAGGAGAACAATGAAAAGAAGAAAGAGCCTGAACTGACTAATGGAACATCTGAGGACAAATCAGATTGTGATTCTAAGGAAAAAGAATCAAGTTGAATTGACCATTTAAAGTAAATTTAATATAATATACTGACAGAAAATGGGAGAGAAAAAAAAAGCAAAACACAATCGCGAAAAAAAGATTCTAGATATTAACATCTTTACAATTATTAGTACATACTCCTACAGTTACTCCATCATTATATAAGAACTATGAGAAAGTGAGCCTCGGAAGGAAAAATCGTCCATTCATATTATTGAATAAAACTGGCCATGAGTCGAGTTTTTATGGGCGAGGCGATTAATTCATTCGATCGCAATGGCTTGCAGATGAAGGAAGAAAATTTTTCGACTCTCTGGATTATTTGGCGTATATAGGTATTATACTTGTGAAAATGACAAAATAACGATGAAAAATTTCTTTAATCAAAAATAAAGGGAAATGAAGTAATGAATGAATGAATGAATGAATGGAGTAAAATCATCCAAACTATATATCAATTTTAACGCGGTCCACAGTAGTTTGCAGTAAATGGAAAATGAATATTAATTTTATTTTTAATACCTGATGACCGAAAATATATGAGTTAATGTTGCATATGGAGACGAGTGAAACGAATTATCTATTTAACACCTGATGATGAAAAGAAGATGGGACGAATAATAAAGGGATAACAGAAACAAGAAAAAAAACTGCACATCTATTTCTAATAATACCGCTAATTGCTACATATAAATTAACTATATCAAACATCTACACAATACAAAGAAAAAGAAAAAAAAGATAAATCCTTGCTAATTGTTATGTCTGCTCTGTGTAATGATTGCTATCTGCTGCTACCGAAATGCAAGGCCATAATTAGTTTTTACTTATAAAATAAACATTTCTCAGATGCAAAAAAGTGCGTTGTGATAATAATTTTTTGGTAACCTAAACAATTTACAAACTAATGTAACTTTCTATGTAAATTCAGAGTCGATAAACTTGTAAATTTATTGAGTACAAAATAACAAATGATTCCACTGTGAGATTTATCTCCATAATTGTGGAAAAAGTAAAATTTGCCTTTTTTTCTTTTTTATTTTTTGCATAAAAAATAAATATTTGATACTTTTTACAACTTTAAAAAACGAGATTACTTATTTTTACAATTTTTCATCAACATATTGAGTGACAAATATGCATATCTTGGAATGAAACAAGCGAAACAAATACTTTTTTTACGTGAATTTTTCTAACAAGCCATTTGTATTCGACACTCGGTACTCTCGCTTGTTTCACAGCAATAATAATATTAAAAATAATATAATACTTATAATAATAATAATAATAATAATAATAATAATAATAACAGTAAAAAGTACTACTAATGATAATATAAAACACTAATAATAACAATAATAATAATATTAATTATTGTTATTATAATCAAATACTATTCATCATCGGATCAACTGCCTAATAGTGAAAACAAACTATGGAAACAAGCATTTTATTACATAGCTAAGAGTAATAATGATAATTTGCGATATACTATACATTTTATAACTCGAAAATACTCAAAACCTGAAAAATACATCGAATTTCAGACATGAGTAATAATAATGTATATTTTAGGCAAGGCTTTGAATGTTTCGACAAATACCTACTCTACCATATTGTAATGTATCTATATATATATTTATAATGATCATACTCCCGTCACGAAAAAATTTCATTTCTTTTCCAGAAATAACTTTTGCAATGAACATGCGATTTATTGATTTAGCATTTCCAACTCTATTATCTCATGACCTCAGGAAAAATAAATCTCAAATTGCATATGGCAACAAACTACACCACATTGAGTGAGTGTTTCTACACGATACATTCAAATATTACTATACGCTATATTCCCAGTTTATTTTTTATCACGTATATGATATCAAACATTGCGTGGAGGTTCTGGGAATAGAAGCGTGTATGGAATGACTAATTAGGTGAAATAAATGAGAAAAACAAATGAAGAAAAATATATTAATTATAATGATGATGATGATTACAATAATAATATTCATAATCGTATGAATAGGAGAAAGCAAGCATGCAATTTTATTTTCGTCATCTGATAAGGACATTTAATAATGATGTGCAGTTAGTAAAAGTTGATCATATACAACTAGATGTTAAGGTGAGAAATTATTTGAATATTACTGATTAATTGCACTTTTCTATAGTAAGCAAAGTTTCTATTGATTCAAAAATTTATTAGTTGTATCAATTATCTTATCGTTTAAATGTACAAAATAACACATTGATTTGGATATGGCTTTCATCATATATAAGAAAATCCATGTAGCCGTGTTACTTTGGAGCATTTCAACGATGATGAATAGAAGCCACACATACACACACACACACAAGAGCTTTTGAATTATCAGGCTAGGACACTCAGTCGGAGAATTTGGTTCCTAATTTTTTTTTTAACCAGCAAACGTCCTCGTTAATAGTAAATTGTATTTTTCGGCTTATTGTAAGACTGACTATGTTGCTATATTAAAGATTGCTTCGATAAATTGTACTTTTTATTTGACAAACTTTCCCAATTTTACCGACAATTTATTTCATTTCGGGCTTTTTTGTTCTTTGCACTGGCGGAAAAATTTTTAAGGAATAGAGGTAAGGATTGTCAACTGGTAATGAAATAAATATATATAATCAAAGCGTATTAATTAAAATATTTACATAATTTTTTTTTTTTTTTTCATCTTTATTAATCAATTTCTCACATCTTACAAAAATTGAAAAAAGGGGAGGGGGGCTAGTGGACTGGATTATTTTTCAATAATACAAAGAGAAAAGAAAATTGAATAAGAAAATACAAATAGTTCAATTAAAGTCTATTGAGAATACTTTGAATAGCTCTGAGTCGTTGAATAAGTTCACTGGCATTGGGTTTACTGAATAATGTCGTTAGGCATTTGGAAATGATATCCTGGCACTTGATAATGACTTTTCTCTTTAAAAAATTATTGGAAATTTTTGTATTAGTTATGAAATAATTGACAAGATTGGCAGTAGATTCAATTAAATGGAATTCATTTCCCTCATTCAACCAAACACGATTATTTCCCCCAATAAGTTTGTCATACAAATCCAAAAGATCCTCCATTGAAACACCAAGTTGTAGGAAACCAGTGATAATATCAGTGTTTGATACTGCCAATTTGCATGCGCGAATTTCCAGCTCTTTAATCAAGAAATCAATGGGGAAACAATGAGGTGTTCCAGAATATTCTTGTCCTAGCATTTTAATTTTACTCATGACAATGGACATTTTGTCCTCGGCCGAGGTCTGAGTCTGTGCATTCTTCAATTCATTTTCAATGATATTGGTCCAAATTCCCTGTACCAACATGGCATCTTGATGACCAGAGCAATGAATAATGGCCAATTTAGACTCCCAAAGTTGTAGAGGATCTGCGTACTCCTCGTACAATTGAGTGATATCTAATAATGAAGAATTTAATCTGAGTTTGGCATCTCTGACCACCATATTATCGAATAAATGCTGCTGATTGTTGATTGTATCGAGAATTTGTTGTTGAATCCTTGCAACTTCAACTTTATCCTCGAGTTCTCGAAGAAATACACCAAGATGAGGGGCGTAGCCTGCTTGATCACTTCTCATACACACAACAGCTCTCGCAAGATATTCAACTCTCTGGGATAATGAGACATTTGGGCCGGGTTTTGTTGCCAGTGCATCGAGAATTTTGGCAGCTGCAGCGTGATTTTTGCTTCGTTCGTAAAATTGCCACAATAATTCGGGAGCATTGACTCGTATTAAATAAGGCTCTAGGGAGGGTGCTGCAAGAGCAACGAGTTCACCATGAAGATTACGTTCAATCATCCAGCTATAAATTGAAGCGTGAAGAATTTCACATGGACTGTGAAGAGCATCTTGAATGATCTCGTGAAGGAGTTGTTTAGCTGGTGTTGTTGCAGTTGTTGATGTATTATAAGTAGGTGGTCCTGGCTTGCTTGGTATCGTTGGTGTCAATGGATTGGACATACTCTGATTGTACAAATGATCGAGCATAACTGTCACTTCTTTGTATATTTCAAGCCTCTTGAAATATGCCATATTTCCCTCTTGATCTTCTACAGGCTCATTATTCTTGTAATAATGGAGAGCTGCATTATTTGGATCAATTTTTTCAGCACAACATAGACAAAGCTCCAAAACACCGGTATAAAATTGACAAGCAACAAATTGCTGACATACTGCTGCTAAATTCAGTCGTGGTGCTACCATTTTACAGAGTTTTAAAGCAGACTGTAGATGTGACTCTTTCTCCTCTGCATTGGAGCAAATTTTAGCTTTTATAATAATTTCATTGGCTTTTGAGCATACAGCATCTTCACTTTTATACAAATTTGGACAAACTTCTCGCAGTTTGGCACTAACGACATCAACAGAAGTATTGTCCCCAAGGTAACTGTCAATAAGATGTATGATTAGTAGTGAGCATATCTCATGCCCCATTAAAATTAAATCTCTGAATGTTGCTGTTGCAAATTGATTGATCTGCTCCTTAGAGAGGGAATTGACAATGTTGTGCAGCTGATTTTCACATAAAATCTTCCACAATCCCAAAACTTCACAAGCGTGGGTGATAAAAATCTTGAGGGCGTCAAGGGAATTTCTCTCTTCCACCATTGGCTCTTGATAATGTGTCATTGTGGTCGTGTCAAAATGTGTCCCCTCAGTGGTAACATTTCTGCCAGTGCTGTGTTGTTTTGAAATGTGAGTATTCTTATTGAGAAAAGATCGCAATGCTTGAAGATGTCCAAGAATCCATCCAATTTGAACACAAGTTACTGTGCTCTGTACAAGTGGCTTAGCATTAACAATTTCTTGTTTAATACATCTGATATTCCAAATTGGCCTGAGAATTCTACCAACGTACAGATAGAGTCCTCCATGTTTTGCTGAAAACTGATGAATACTTGTTTCATTGGCATTGACACCAATTTGTTGATACGGTGTGCGAAAGATATTTTGTCGTGTATCCATCGCTGGAACAACTCTGGGTGTTGATGTATGTATACTGACAGCACTGAGTAGTGGAACACCGTGCTGACTGGACAAACTGGAGGGGGCTCTTTGTCCACCATATAGGAAGAAGGCACGAGTTGCCCACTCTGACAATTGTGCATTCTGCGATGATTCAAGTGTCGCCAAGATTAGACAAGTCGCACAGGCTTGCTCTGGTGATTGACTCTCAAAGTACAAGCGAACTGATTCAGTATCAGGACCACGTTGTTCAAGAAGAAGCTGTCGAAGAATATCTACAGGTCTCACTTGAATGAGAATAATGGCACCTTGTGCTGTCAGAAAGATGAATTTTCTCGGCGGTTCCATGTGTTGTCTTACGAGCAATGGTGGCTGCTCCCCCTGTACTCCTCCCTGCTTGTCAATGTTAATTACAGACTCACCAAATATCTCTGCCATGGCCCAAGCAGGACTGTCCAGTGGCAAAATACTCTGAGTTTCCGCCAAATAATTGGTAAAAGGATAAGCATCATTACTGAGACACCAAGCAGTCTCTGTATCACCACCACAAACTAGAATGAGTGTGCCTTTACGATAATGGGCCATTTGAACTTTTCTCGGTCTCATAACTGGTGCATTGGCTGCATAACCCGGTGGTAATCGCACATGGATGAGTTGTAAACACTGTGGTCGCATACCAGGATTTGTTACCGAAGTACAAGTGAAATAGAATCTTGTACCAGTTGCAGCAACTGCTACCAAATTCAAGTGAATTGATTCAGTCTCTGTAATAGCTGAGATACTCACTAACGGTCGAAAATTATTACTATCCAGTGTTTTTACAATGTGAACAGTATTTTGTACGAGTGATGATTGAGACAGCGATGTCACCTTTGATGCACCACCATTATCAATATCCCATACCATAATTGTTCCTTTATCTCCAAGTGTGTATAAAATATTTCTAGAATCATCGACTGATATTTGAACAATGGCTTCCTCCTCTGAGAGTGCAACTGTGATAAATGATGGTAGCAAAAATGATAGAGGGCCCTCAGAATGATTCACCTTTTTACAACGTTTTCCAAACCAACTGCTCTCAGCTTGATAATGAATTTCATACAAAGCACCATTCCTACCACCCAAAAATATTCTTCCACTGCTTGTATTGGCTATTGTTGTTATGGCAATACCATCAGTTGTTACTGTAAATATTGGCTCTGGTACCAGCTGTATTTCTCCCTGTGTTCCATCAGATTTATCCCCAAGTGTTACACCAAGTACAGTAATTTCAACAGTCGTTGTAAGAATCAACAGATATTTCACGTAATTTTGAAATATACCTGCTTTTGGTTTAACCAGACCAACACTTATTATAGTTTCATTCAGACCATCAAAGTACGCGACATCGGATTCATTTTCGTATGACCAAACGTAAATATCACTGTCAATTGTCAACCAAGCTTTGGAGATATCAGTGAAGAGTCCCATCATACAGTGACATTGCATATGACCAAAGTGTTCCATTACCTCCGAAGGCAGTGGAATCTTACTGTGCATCTTCATTTGATTTATGCTACTGAGGCTTAGATTGCCATTCAAATTGGGATAGTCATGATCGTCCAAACCACTGACAGTCGGTCCTCCTAAATTTCATTGCAATTCAACATTAATTTGACGACATACTCATATGTATTGGTGAAACAACTGTGGATGAATATTTTAGGTTTTTTACCTTGTACCGAGTATCTCATGAGATTTATCAAAGATGGGAAATTACTGTCTGCTATCATGTGTTTGTCCACCATCTTCCCAGCCATCTCGAGGGCATCCAAATGGATTTTTAGAGGTTCCATTTTCTGCTAAAATATTAATCCATCAATTAACTATATATGCATATTTTTCATAGATAATTCAACGAAATATTCACCTCTTGTTTACTTTTTATCTATAAAATAGAAACGTTCTGAGATCCTACTTTTGTTTGGTTATGTCACACATGCACTTGTGTATATACCACCATGAAAGTACTTTCATTTGATGGAAATTTGTCTACATGTGGAAAAAAATCATTCTCACGGATTATCGATGATAATTAGTAACAGTGGGGTCTGACTACCATGTATAAAACACCATTGAAAGCTTCAAAATTTCACAACTACCGGCTATCCATTGTAGAATTGAGCCGATCCCGCCTATTTAACAGTAGTAGGTCCATATAAATTGATGCGTGTGCGCGCGCGCTGCCTGTGTAGAGGCTACACTGGATTTTTTGGAGCGCCAAAAATGGCTGCGAGAGAAATTTCTTTCAATCAATTTATTGCAGATACACACTGATTTATAATTTCGTAAAATTTCCAATGATTTTTTTATTATTTGAAATCGCTATTGTGTTCATTCCGGGACCAAAATTTTTTTATTATTTCGGATTTTTAGTTGCAATTGGAGGGATTTTGAAAATGGCGCCTAGTAGCTAAACGACCAATTAACAAATTCTCTTCCTCCCCCAGCCCCTCATCGTCGCACAGAAGTGGTATGTGGTAGGGGAAATCGGATATCGTAAGTATGACACTAGAGAGATGAGAGACTCTATCATTTACAAGTGACAATAGTTAAATTCAACTATGGAAATGCGAAATTTTTAAATTAATACAATTATCAATACATTTCTATTATAGAATTGTTGTAGAGGTAGTTTATATTTGTGCTTTCAGTTGAAATTGTGATGTGGTGCGTGTGAACAAATTGGAGTATCTATAGCCTTTTCATGTAAAATGTCGTTACACTCGACGATTCAGTATTTAACCAAAAAAAATTTGCTGAGAAATAGGTGAAAAGATGGAAGATGATGCTGATCTCAGGGAACAATTATTCCACAATACTGTCCGAGAAAATATTGTGAGTACAATATAGATCAATTATCATTCTCAACTGTTGGACGCTTTTTTTTATCAAACAACATTCCACACTTCATCATTATTGTTTTTTGTTCACACGTATGTGAAACTGCTTCTCTACCTTGTTTTTGCAGATAGATCATTGACCTTAATAAGCGACATCCCGCTGAAATGAAATAAAAAACTAGCTTTTTTTTTTAGAAACGCTTGGCAATGCCATGGACAATGCGAAAATCTGTTCCAAATTTGGTCGAGAGAAATCGTCATGTCTTTATCATTGACCTTGATAGCATTTTCTCCTATGAATATTTATCTTTTTACATGATATTCCGGAGGGAGAATTGCACATTGATTTTAGTTCAATCATAGAAATGGAATAACCACAATATTTTACGTTGTTAATATTGACCTTATTTGAATGGCGTATGTTTATGGCGTGTGTTATGTATAGTTATTGATGTGCATTATGACCTTTTTTTTTATCGACATACTCTTCCAATGCAAACAAGCTAAAGAGTGGATTAGATATAAAGTGAAAAATTATAGCCCATTGCATACAGTGGAATATGCAATGGAATATATATATATTTACCCCATGAATAATTTTCGTTTCAGATATTTCTCCTTCTGTTTCTTTTGTTGTACATCTCCAGTTACGCTTTCATCGCCAGATTCAGACGTACAGATCGAGAAGACTATTTTTCAGTAGATGAAGATGAGGCGACAGTTTATAGAATTAGCCTATGGCTATGCACTGTTGCCCTAGCAGTGTCAGTTGGTGCAACATTACTTTTACCAGTTTCAATCGCCAGTAATGAAGTTCTCATACTTTATCCAAATAGTTACTATGTTAAATGGCTCAATAGCTCTCTTATACAAGGTAAATAGCGTTTACTGTATTTATGGTGTTTTGTAAAAAATATGGTTATTTGTAAAATTGAAATGCCCTTTTAGGCCTCTGGAATCATGTATTCCTATTCTCGAACCTCTCTCTGTTCGTCTTTCTACCGTTCGCATATCTTTTTACGGAATCTGAAGGATTTGTTGGATATAAAAAGGTAATAATAATAATGAAATGTACTGAATCATCTTGTTATACTCTCATAAATTGACTTTATTTAGGGAGTTATGGCCAGAGTTTATGAGACCGTGACAGTATTATGCCTGCTCGGAACTCTAGTTCTCGGTATGACATATGTGTTATCGGCACTCATTGATTATCAACAATCGAGTCTCCACACATTACTCAGTGAGTATGCCTTGAATTTGTATACATATTTCAAGCGATTACGGTACCAATATTATCCAAGTGTCAAATTTTTCAGATTTATGGAGTTACTATTTACCCTTTTTATATTCTTGTGTATCATTCGTCGGAGTTGTCATGTTGTTACGTGAGTTTTTCCTTCAAAAGATTTTTTATTCTTCCTTTTTTTTTCATTAAAAAAAAAATTCATCATCCATTATGTATTTTCAGTGTGTACACCAGTGGGATTTGTACGACTTTTTGGTGTTGTTGGATCCTGTCTTGTTAAGCCACAATTCTTGAAAAATTTAGATGAAGAATTCTTTGCCTATCGACTGGAGGAAGACTGCATAAAAAGACGGTGAATCATCTTAACATTATTTATGCCTCTATGCCTCTTATCAAGAGATATGAATTGATATGAATTACTCTACAGAGTGAATATATAAAAATATTGTATTTCCTAGCCTTGAACATGCACAAGCTACGGGAAAATCCTACGTTTCACCAATGCCAATGTCACCACCATCGTGCAACAGTGTACCTGACGATGATGAACAACTTCTTGTTTCAAATCCAAGTTTAATGTGCCTCAAGAATGGGGCTCTTCAACGTGGCCTTATCCAAAGACTAAACGATGTACAGAAACATAGTAAAATACTTGATAAGCAGAGAAGAACTTGGTGGGTTAGACGAACTCTTGTTTATCCATTGGCGATGCTGGCTCTCTTGATCCTGTCAACCACAACTGCCCTCTTAGCAGTGCAAAACACACTGGAATTGCTCATTGGAATTAAAGCACTTCCATTGAGTACAAGGGTACTACTTTTTTTTTTATTTTTCTTCTTCTTTCTCCACCTCACAACTTATTTATAGTGCAAAACTCCAATTCAATGATTTCTTTTAGCAATTTACGCTGGGAATCAGTTCGCTGTCAAAACTCGGACCAATTGGTGCTGCAGTTGAGGTAGTTGTAATACTATACTTGGCGGCCACAAGTGCCATTGGCCTCTACGGACTTCCCGGCGTGAGAAGAGTTAGGCCACGTATTCATTCAACACCTCTTACTCATCTTATTGCTAATTGTGCCCTTCTGTTGGTTCTCAGCTCAGCCTTACCGCTTTTATCCCGTATATTAGGTGAGACAATGAAGAAACCTTCATGGATAGTATTTTTCAATAACTATTTAATCAATTTTTTTTTTCTTCAATTCTAGGAATGACAAATTTTGATTTATTGGGTGACTTTGGACGCATTGAGTGGCTTGGTAATTTCAAACTCGTTTTATTTTACAATCTTATATTTGCAATAGCTGCTATTGCATGCCTTGCCACCAAATTTACGGCGACTGTGAGGAAGGAAATTTACACGAGACTCCGTACCAGCATAATTGGTATATTTAGGTTGGATGGTAAAAGAAGTCAAACGGGGCCATTCTCTAATAAAGAAGACTAGACTGATATTACAATTATAAGAAGATGATCGTTTAAAAAAAATAATAAAAAAATAAATAAATGAAAGAATAGGAAAATGCAAAGAACGATCATTTCATTGCAACTAGTTTAATATGCATCTTGAATTGAGACAAAAAAAATAGTGAGAATGACTATATCCACCAGGGAATTGGTATTAGATAAAATTACTAGAGATGTTGAAAGTGAAGAGATAATTACTCCAACGTATTCATAATTTTCTCATTCTTCATTGTAGATAGGTATTATTTGAAACCACATACTTGCTTCCCATTTGAGAAACATGTGAACGTTATAGCGTGATATATCTTGTGATAAAAGTGTGTGCATGTAATTCAAATTGGATACATGTATTTTTATTTCAAGTGTGTCAGAAGTCAGAATGACATTTTTTTATCAAAGAAACTAAAATTTTGACGATTGTTAATAGAAAAAACGTCGATGTATGTGAATGCATTCGAAGAATGGAAATTCTTTCACAATGCATGAAAATTGACGCTATCTGTATAAAATGTGCATTCAAAGTCAGTGGATAGATAGTGGGCAAATTAGAGGATATTTAAAATTATTTCCCACATGTTTTTGTTGGCATTTTCACTTTGGACTTTCGGTTATACAATCAACCTAATTGTAAGGCCTTAATATGAGATACAAAATACATTTTATAGACATTTTGAAAGAATTTCATGTGATATGTATTCTCATTAATAAGACAATATTAACTTGAATAATTGCACTTCACAACTGCTATAAATAATAAAAACAACTGATGTACTCAAGACTCTTCTTTAAATAATTATTCATGTTTGTACCTTGGGGATAAAACAAGTACAATTTGTTATACTTGTTTTGAATGAAATTTTATTTTTAATGACATATCATTGTAGTTGTTGTTGTTGTTGTTGTTGTTGTATGGCACCATTTACACTTGTCCCATTTTTTTCATCGGGCCTGTCTCGTTTCGTTAAGCCATATCTGTACATTATTTTGAAAACTCGATCGAGTAATATTCCTCTGCGAATAATATAAAATTCATTTGGTACTGTCAAATCAACAACAGTCGATCCAACTCTGTACGACTCATCTAATTTTTTTTTATCAGTGATTGTGTAAAAAATTCCCCCCAATTGCGGCCAGAGATGTTGGAACTCATCAGGAGTTAGAGAACTTGGTTGATCACTGGAATTGGCACTGGTGAGTGCCAAAGGTTCATTGATAATTCTGCATAGGCTTCTGAGAAATTTACTCTCACTGACTCTAATGCCAATTGTATCGATACCAGGATTCAGGGCTGGATTCAATAGAGGTTTTCGCTTTAGAACGACAGTAACTGGTCCAGGTAAAATAGCCATTAATAAATTTGGAGGAAGATGATCAGTCTCAGCCCAACGTGGAATATCTTTTATGCTACTGAGAGCAATAGCCAGGGGCTTATTTTTATTTCGACCCTTCAATTCATACAACTTTTCAACAGTCTGAGTGTTTTGAGCAAGCGTTGCTAAACCATAAATTGTATCTGTCGGAATGGCTATTATATTATTCTCTTTAATCAATTTAACCCCAACTGCGAGACAACGTTCACCCCCTATGAACCAGTGTTTAGCATTTGGACTCATTCTATTCATCAGACAGCTTACTTGATTTAGCGTTACTTTGAGTGGTGGTTGATAATTAACTTCCATAATATATCTTATTCCTCCAATATTCCAAATAGTAGCATTTACTCTCGCCAATTGTGACCGCACTGTGGGTTGCAACATTTATAAAATGTTGTCATAGGCTCGTCCGCTGATCTTGTCTGAATTTGCATGAAATATGCACGTGGATGTGTACACTTTGGACAACGTTCCTCAGTAGAATCCACGTTCTCCCAAGCCGCTGCTCCACCCAATACGTCGTCTAATTCTTTCAATTTTGGATAACTTCGGCTGCTTATTTTTCGTGAAATTTTGAAAATATACGGACAACTGTTACACGCAAATTGGAGACCTGAAGAACCCTCTTCTACCTTGAGGACGTTACCACATGTTTTGCAGAATATCATACTTTTCCTTGTCTGAAATATATTTTAAAAAACACATAATAAAAAAATTATTAATTAAACCATTGAAACAATAAAAAGTGACTTATTCCATCATGCAGATTTGTTTTTTGTTTTCTAATTTATTATTCCAAATTTTAATTTAGGATTTCACATTGCACATATTTATATTGCATTGAAAATAACATACCTGCTATTACATTGACATTCTCGTAAATAGCATACGATATAAAGTTTGGTTCTATTATTTTTTCACAGTAACTGTTGTTGGATGATTTCAACTGAACAAGAGAGATTATAACCTTTTATTATGTACGTATGTGTAGTACATCATAACAGACACACAGCGACAAGGGAATGCGCGGCGAGCAATCAAACGTTTCGCTTGCCCCCTGCCCTGCTTCGGGCCGATCGTCCTATCCTCTGTATATACTATATACCTAGTAGTGTTAGTAGTATCCAAAATGGTGCTCGAAAGTACAATGATATGGTGAGACTTTAATTTTTATTTCCATTATTTCATTAATTTCATCATTTTTTGAATGATTAAACATGCCGATACTTGTTTTGTAATTACATAGAATTACTTTAGTAATGAAATATTCGAGCAATTACATTCCTTCATGCTCTCAACAGATTCTCTTTTTAGAGTGACAATGCAAAAGTTGATGGCAGTCATGTCAAACGTAATCCTTGTATCTACTAATATTTTTGATTTTTGATTGAAAAATTGAAAGAATGAAAAATTAATTTTTAATTATAATACAATACAATTTTAGTGTCGACAACAGTGACTACATGAGAAATGGCGATTTTTTACCTACTCGCCTTCAAGCCCAGCAGGATGCAGTCAATCTTGTCTGTCATTCAAAAACTCGTTCTAACCCCGAAAATAATGTGGGTCTCATCACTTTAGCAAAGTAAGTACTTTTTTGTCCCTCAATTAGCCGGCGAAAAATAATGAATAAAACGAAATAATGAACGAATTTTATGATTAAATTAGAAATGATTCTGCTTCCAGTGTTGAAGTACTGGCCACATTGACCAGTGACGTTGGCAGAATTCTATCAAAATTACATCAGGTACAACCGAGTGGCAATCTCAGTCTAATTACTGGAATTAGAATTGCTCATGTAAGTTTAATGAATTTCATAAGTAAATGTTGTTGTCATCATTATCGGGTATAATGAATTTGGAAACAAATTGCCTTTATAGCTGGCACTAAAGCATCGTCAAGGGAAAAATCACAAAATGAGAATTGTTGCATTTGTTGGAAGTCCGATTGAACTCGATGAAAAGGAACTAGTGAAATTGGCAAAACGTCTGAAGAAGGAGAAAGTTAACGTTGATATTATAAGTTTTGGTGAGGAAGCAGTAAACAACGACGTCTTGACAGCTTTCATAAATGCTTTGAATGGAAAAGATGGTACTGGAAGCCACTTGGTGACCGTTCCACCGGGTCCTCATCTTTCTGATGCACTCATTTCTTCACCAATTATTCAAGGCGAAGATGGACTGGGCGGTGCAGGTATGAGTGGAGCAGCATTTGAATTTGGCGTTGATCCCAATGAAGATCCTGAACTTGCATTGGTAAAATTTTGCTTTTATTAAAAAGTTATTTAGAGCTTAATCATGTAATAACTCGTGTACTGAAATATCAATTTTAGGCACTGCGTGTATCTATGGAGGAGCAGCGACAGCGTCAAGAGGATGAAGCTCGTCGCGCTCAAGCCAAAGAAACAACATCAGCCAAGCCAGAGACAATAAAAGAAGCACCAAATGAAGAAGCAATGCTGAAACGTGCGCTTGCAATGTCTATGGAAGGGACTGAAGAATCCTCTGCGGCCGCTCCTGAAGTCACTCCACCAAGCTCCGGCAATGTTCCGGACTTTGCACATATGACTGAAGAGGAACAGATTGCATTTGCCATGCAAATGTCTATGCAAGACCAACGTCAGTTGCTTAACAATGACCAATTTCAAGCTAGAAAGAAGCAATTGCTTTTTTTTAATTAACCATGTACAACATTTATTGCAGAAGACTTTGAGCCACCGAAAGAGGAAGCAATGGAAGTTGAGGATGATTATGTTGCCGTCATGTCAGATCCAACATTCCTACAAACAGTTTTGGAGAGTTTACCAGGTGTTGATCCTCAATCGGAAGCCGTACGCCAGGCTGTCAATTCCTTACAACAGAAAGATAAAACACAGGAGAAGGAAAAAGAAAAAGACAAGGACAGTGACAACAAATAGAGTATTAATAATCCATCATTTTTTATCACCAATTATTGCTCTAAATATATTTCCAATTCATCGTATTTGATACTCGCAATTGATGTGTCTAACGAATTTGTATCGTTATTCGCTTTATTGAACAATGAAAATAAATGTATGAAAAAATATTCCATCATTATGCCTCATTCCTTCTGGTACTAATAATAAAAATTAAACGATAACAATTGATGAAAAAAAAATAATCATGATTTATTGTTGAAAAACAAAAGCTTAAATTATGTAGTTTGAATTTTATACAATATTTACAAGTTTTTCATCATTTAGATGGAGTTTTTTTTTTTTTTTCAATGAGATTATTCAACTTTTTCTACTTGTTCATCTTTTTTAATGTAACTCTTCCTCCAGGTTGTACCTTGACCAAAACATCACTCAGAGTTGTTGAAAGTTCTCCCTCAACTGTTTTAAATGCTTTTGGTCTCTTGGCTGTTATTTTCGTTACTGGTATCTTATTTTTATTTTCTACAACAATAATACATATTGATTATTATTACTGACCCATTGAGGTAATTGAAACAAAAAAGAATAAAAAATGACAACTTACTGATGGAATAGTAAACTGGAATTGCCAAACTCCTTGGAGTTTTCAGCAGAATAGAACGTATATTCTCCAATCCTCCAGGATACTCCTTCTCTAGTGCTTTACATGCTGCAATGATATTTTCAACAATTTGTTGTTCGCTCATTGTAACTGATGCAACTTGCATCGTGTGACAATTGCCCGAGCCATGAATCTCCATACTCGTTTTTCGTAATGCATTATCAATTTCACTTATCAAGTTATCCCTTTGGAGTTTAACTGGCGTTGGAGGCCGTGCGGATCGTCTGAATGTTTTGCCGAGAAGGTGAGTTATGTGACCTGCGATTCTTCCATCTACCAAGAAGAAATCAAAGAGTCGTCCCAATTTGCGTTTCATTTCATACTGACTGTATTCTGTTTTAACTTTGTTCATAGGAATGATTTCTTTGATTCGTGACACATTTTTATCTCTTAAAATTGTTTCCCAGTGATCAACCGTTTTTTCGTAATCTTTCCGACGACCTCTCTCCAAATCGGGCACAAATAATGCCACCTCATCTGTTGGACCAACCATCATATGAGGGAGAAAACTGAAACACAAGTAAAAGAATAATGATAATAGTGGTGTGGTGGTACTTTTTTTGTTCGTGTGGCGAGGTATGCTGCAATTTTTTTTTTCATCATATATAAATTTCGAATCACGATGTACTCATAAGGATCCATTGGTAATTTATGTTAATAATCATGTGAAAATTTTCTTTTACTTTTAAATAAAAAAAATTAAAAAAACAATGCAATTGTTAATTAAATGTATACTCACACTCTCAGCTGTCTCTTAGGCATCTTCGGTATTTTAATGCAGTTTATTTGGAGCAAGATGACATTGTCCTCTTCAGGCAATAGAGATTTTTTTCCCTCTTTTGGCTTTTTTGCTAGATGCAATACTGTTTGAACGCATTTCTCCACATGAGCCTCGGTCATTTCCAAATTACCAGCTTGCTCTGTAATTACCAATGACTCGGATTTTTTCATAGTCTTGTCCTCTTCTCGGTGAGATTTTTGTTTTTGTCTCGTTTCCTTAGATTTTGTAGCCTCCAATGAAGTTTTCGATTTTTTCTTGGCTGGGAGTGATGATTCATCAGGAGCTACTCGCCTCTTGACGATTTTTGACGATTGGTTTGGTTTTTCAGGCTTAACCTCATTTACAGGAGCACGTGGTGCTTTAGATGCAGCATCGAGTTTTTCTTGTTGATTCAATACTTTGCCAGTATTGTTCTTGGTCAGCACAGTCTTGACAATTTCCTTTTTCGTTTTCTTTTCCTCTTTAACCGTTTCATTCTTCATATTTCGACTAATATTCTCAATTTGTTGATTCTCCAAGTTTTTCCTTTTTTTTACATTTTTTTTATCTCGTTGTCTATCTACATTTTTCTGATTTGTTTTAATCAGTTTATCTTTTTTCTTCATTGCCACGGCATTTTTATTCATTGTAACGGCATCTTTTGTCTCACTGCTTGGCTTTTCTACTTTCGTTTTAAGCTTAATAATCCCTTTATTTGATAATTTCTTCATTTTTTAATCTATTCATTCAACAAAATTATCAAATGATTTTGTAATTGATTTTTCAATAGCGTTTCTGAAGAATGGATAAATGTTTAAAAATAATAATAATAATAAAATAGAAAAAATATGCTTACTGGTTGCTTGCTGCACATGAAAAGAGAGGAGCGAGGGAGAATCTGCCTTGCCTAGGGCCTGAAGAAGGATTTTATCGAGTATGGCCATCTAGGAAGAAAATGTTGAAACTCAATGGAAATTGTGGGAGGATAGCAAGTATGACGAGACACACGACGACTCTGACTCCATTTCGTGCGGAAATTATTGAAGGGGAAGTGAGCATATATGTACATTGTACATCATCGCTGGTATTGTAATAAAAAAATATATGATACTGGCGAGTCGTGTGTGAGAGAAAAATCAAAGTGAACAATTTACAATTATTCAAACAACCATTTGATTTAATTAGAATTGTCGGCCAACAATAATATAATTAACAATGGGTGAAGATTTTAATGGAGGTAAGTAAGAAAAATTAGGTTGAAACAACCTTACAACTGATGTGAGAGCATCGGGACGCCAAAAGGTGATAATAGGGATTCAATTAGCAAACACCATCGGGAAATATATTGTTTCATTAGTTTTTTCATTCATAATGATGTTTATTATTATTATTATTATTATTATTATATTGGGAAATTACTATTCAAGACAGAGATCGTGGCGATCGTGATAAAGACAGGGAGCGTGAGAGGGATAGAGATCGTGATAGTAGAAGACATAAATCACGGAGTCGTGATCGCAGAAAACGCTCGCGATCCAGATCCAAGGATCGACGAGAGAGAAAACGTAGCAATTCACCAAAAAAAGGTCGTAGTTCAAGAAGGAGAAAACCATCACTCTACTGGGATGTACCACCACCTGGTTTCGAGCACATCACACCTCTTCAGGTATAGACTAACAATTGGATTGAATTATTTTTTCATTGATATTAATAATATTAAATGATGATTACAGTATAAGGCCATGCAAGCAGCTGGACAAATTCCTGCTAATATTGTAGCAGATACCCCTCAGGCAGCTGTACCTGTCGTTGGGAGTACAATAACCCGTCAGGCAAGACGGTTATACGTCGGCAACATTCCGTTTGGTGTTACTGAAGAGGAAATGATGGAATTCTTCAATCAGCAGATGCATTTGTCTGGATTAGCACAGGCGGCTGGCAATCCCGTACTAGCGTGCCAGATTAATCTTGACAAGAATTTTGCTTTCCTGGAGGTAATTTATTGTTTTACATAAATGGCAAAATTTCTATTGTTATTATTATTATTATTATTATTATTATATATATATTTGATTGGTTTTTCAATTTTCAGTTCCGTTCTATTGACGAAACTACACAAGCAATGGCGTTTGATGGAATTAATTTCAAAGGACAAAGCTTGAAAATACGTAGACCCCATGATTATCAACCTATGCCTGGAATGACAGATAATCCTAGTATGAACGTTCCAGGTACGGTTCCCGGTATGTTTCGCGCATACACATTAATTAATCTTACCTATATATCTCAGCAGAATACCCTGGTGACAATAGTTGTTTTTAAATGATGGATTTTAGTTAATTCTATAATTAATTCTTCCTTCAGATTCACCACACAAGATCTTCATTGGTGGACTACCAAATTACTTGAACGAAGAACAGGTATGCAGACAAAACGATGAAGCACATGCTTTTATACACGTTTTTTTTTTTCCTTTATTCATCGCACTTGGCTCAGATTGACACTGATTTTCACTTGAAGGAAAAATCCACTTTTTTTTCTCTTCATCTTCAATGAATTCAGTGTCGATGAGATGGAGTTCTCATGATGAAGTAAATCATCATTAGGTATTTAGCTATTTAAAGGAGAGTCCAAGGGTTCCTCTTGGATTAATTAAGAGTAATAGTAATACGAGTTCCACGAAAAGGTACGTATGGGTGTTTATGTGTCGTTCACGGCGCACGGATTTCATTTGTGAAGAGAATCAATAATTTTTACAATTATGTTTCCATTTCCATCATATTCTGTCGCGACTTTTTTAGCTCAGGTATTATTAGGATCAACTACAAGGAATAATTAAAATTGTAAGAAAAAAGAGAGAGAGAGAGAAAGAGAATAAAAAACAAAAATTTTTTCGGGAAAGAAGCTATAGTTAGAGACGTTGCAGGATTTAGGTGGAAGCAGCAGAGTTCGTTTCTTCGTATTCCTTCATTTTCTTTTCCAGCCTCTTTAGGCACAGCGTATGGAGAGAGTGAACGCGGGCATCTCCATGTCAGCCCCGAGAAAGTGAAAATATACAGAAATGAATTTTAGGGAGAAGGACACGGGTGGGAAAAAATATATACATTTTTTGGGTCATCATTTATATTTACAGGCGTTGATTAGAGGGTTTATTTTTCCAGCAAATTCTTTTCAACTTTGATACATTTTTAGGAAATCTTCCAGACGACGGCCGACCAATCGGTCCACGCCTCTTATTGTCTCAAATATTTCTCAGAAGTAAGACATGGAAAAATATGAGTGAATACATGAAAAAGATAGAATCTTATTTGTTCTTCTTGCAGCAACTTTTTTTACAGGCTTTTCAGGCTTGAACGAAGAATCGTCAAATAAAACAATTATTTGAGAAAAAGTTTTCAGCATACGCGTTTTCAGAAACAGCTACTTTTCTGCTGATCATTTGAAGTCCAAGGGAACGGTAACAAGCGTGTATGAGGAGTTGAAATAAAAAAATAAAAACAAGCAAATTATAATGACAAAGAAAGAAAGAAAGAATAAAAAAAAAAGAAAAACTCTGAAATGAATTAGAAACGAGATGAAAATAATGTGGACTGATACCAGTGCCCTTTCTCCCTATTTTTCTTAGCTTAGGGTCGCGCCGATCAAAAGCATTCGCTTACCACTTCCACCACTACTACCACTACTGAACATGACAATAAACCACACTGCCCGGAGAGAGTGGCTAAGCCTGGCTTTTCGAGGCAAGTACCTGTACCAAAAATCTAATCTCTTGCGAAAGAAAAAAAAAAACAAATTACAAAAACCTGTTGGAGCGTGCCAACAATCAATGATAAATTGATGAGCTCCCTCACTACCATTCAATTATCCCTTGTAAAGGAGTAACTATTTATTAACGCTTCAAAGATATGAAAAGTTGAGGAAAAATACACCTTTAGGGAATTGCCTCTATTGAGACGAAAGATGGATAAGAGCGCGTTATTGTTGATATTTTGGTGGATATTTCATACTTAACTCACCGTTCATTATAATCCATTGATTTCGCCAATAGAATTTGTCTCCACTATCTTCACTTTGCATACAATATGCAATTAGACCAGTTTCGTTGATGAGTTTTTATACTTCTGACTCCGTCTGAATGAAAATTTTTCGTTATTGAACAATATACGGTGAGTATGTGGCAGGAGAGAACGTGAAGGGAACTCGTTGGACCTCAAGAAGTGAAAAAAAAAAATATATATATATATATATAAAAATGAGTATTTCATTTGATTCAGTGAAACCAATTATCTTAAACACTAATTATTATCATTATTATTGTTATCATAATCAACATTGTAATAATAATAATAATTAATGGATAATAGCATTGGTATTTTTCGATGAAAAATGAAAAATATTAATGCAAAAATGACTAAACAGGTGAAGGAATTACTGATGAGTTTTGGACAGTTGAGGGCATTCAATCTTGTAAAAGATTCGGCAACTGGCCTGTCCAAGGGCTACGCCTTTTGCGAGTATGTTGATGTATCCATGACAGATCAAGCTATTGCTGGACTCAATGGTATGCAGCTTGGAGATAAAAAGTTGATTGTTCAACGTGCCAGTGTAGGAGCTAAAAATCCAATGATTGGAGCACAAGCACCAGTTCAAATCCAGGTTCCTGGATTATCCATGGTTGGCACTAGTGGACCACCTACTGAGGTAATTTTCCTTCAAATTTGCTCTCTATCCGAAGGAATGACAAATGTATTTCAAACATATGACTTATCAACGTTAGTTATACATAATTTCCCGTGTTATCAGGTACTTTGTCTATTGAACATGGTAACACCTGAGGAGCTGATGGAGGAAGAGGAATATGAAGATATTCTTGAAGATATCAAGGAAGAGTGTAATAAGTATGGAGTTGTCAGATCTGTAGAAATTCCCCGGCCAATTGAAGGCGTTGATGTTCCAGGATGTGGAAAAGTAATATTTACTAGAATTTTATGTTTATCACACACAAACAAGCGTATTGAATATATACTAATGTTTTTTGTTTTTTTTTCTTCTCCAATATTTCAGGTTTTTGTTGAATTCAACAGTGTGATTGACTGTCAAAAAGCTCAGCAAACTCTTACAGGTCGAAAATTCAATAATCGTGTCGTGGTAACATCATACTTTGATCCTGATAAATATCATCGACGTGAATTTTAAATAACTCGAAATGAACTTTACACATGAAATGAAAATAAACCGTTTGAATTACAACCTATAGTTGAGAAGTATCATATAACAAACATGACTGATTCATTTTTCACGCGAATCTAAAAATATGGTGATGATGATGATAATGATTGAAATTGGCCTATTTTTTGTGTTTAATACTGTAAATTCTTTTATGTAATTTTATTTTATCCGGAGAATAGGGCGAATTATAAAGCGATTATCATCAACTTTCACAATTGGTTTAATATTATCAAATTATAATGATGAAATGAAATAGAGTAAAATGCAAGAAAATTATGTTTCTGCGCATTAATACCTTGATAATTATTGAAATGAATTATAAATAATAAAGAAGCACATTTGAAATTGGTTTGTATTATAAAATAAAAGTTAATAATGACAATTGTTTTTACAATAATTATTCAATCATAGCATTATTGATTGATCATGTGATGAATAATTGGAATGTCAAATGAAGCAATGAAATGAGCAAGATCGTTTTACACTTCGTCCTGCATTGCTGGATGGTAAGATCGAATATCATTATCACCTGTACCATTAACGACGAATTTTCGAAGTAGAATGTAGAGCCCTCCGCCAAGTGTTAGCATTCCTAAACCGCAAAAAAGGACAATAGACCAAGCTGGAATAGCAAGACCGCCTTGAAAAAGACAAAGAAAATAAAATCAATTACCTATTTCATTTTTCCAGGAGCAATTTTTTTTTTCTACCTTACGAATACAAAAGTGGAAAACCATGAGTATTTTTTCATTGATGATTGCACTCGTAGAAATCGGACGTTAATTTAAATGATTATTGTATTCAATTGTTCAATTATACTACTCACTGTAATAATGCCGAGTGATTGTTTTTCTTCCGCGCAGAATTTTACGCCTTGCCTCTACTTCAGCCATGAGTACTCCGAGAATTACTATGATTCATAAAAACAATAATAAATCAGAATTAATAAATGTGATGTATGTTTATTGGATTTATTGGTTTATTTTACTCACAAAATCCTAAAGCGAGGAAATACAGGATGCTATGTGTCCGCATTTTGAAAATTCTCTCCAACGCTTGTGCTGTAGTAGGTGTACGTCAAAGAGACGAGTAAAATTGGGTGTGAATCAACTTTGTGATAACGTAGGTAGATAACACGTAGATTTATCTTTATCTTCTCTGATACACACCAAGTGCTCATAATAACTCGTTGGAAAGAAATCCCTGTGGGTGGTAATATGAGCCCATAGGACAGGTAGAATGAAAATTTAAGTACATATCATTGAACACAATATTTTATTGAGGTCGGAAAAAATTTGAGTTGGACAAAATGAAAATGAGAAGAATGATAAGTCATCATTTCACCACAATTGTCAATTATAGGGCCTCAATTATTGCGCCCTATAATTAAAGCTAGTGCGACCACCTCTCACTGTTGTATATTTCCATCTGACATTTCAAAGAGTAATCAAAATTTTCCAAATGCAAAAAAAGCATACAATAACCAAATATAACTCTTCTATACGATGATGTTTTTGATGCTTTGACTATAAACAGCTGGCACACATACAAGGCATACAGGCATTAATTTTTTGTCCATTTTTATCATTTCTTGTATTACATTCCGTCATCGGAAAAGAAATAATTATCCAATGAAAATGAGCAATTTCTTGTCATTACATCAGTCAATCAATATCCACTCATTTTTCTCATCGTTTAATGACAAATTTGACGAAAGAAAAAGAATTATTTTTATGATTAAATGAAAATTAAACATTTTCTCGCTTCTCTATAAAGAAAATACATAAATAATGAATTCACATACATTTTTCATGATGAAAAAGTTGTCAAATTCCGTGGATAGATTTTTTTGTGGTGAAGAAATGAAATGAAATTAAATGCAATATAGCTAAAAAGTAATGTTCAAGTAATACTCAAGTAACAGCTCTTTAAACACTATCTCCATCCTTTTTAAAAGCCTAAAAACTACAATAATCCCCACTCTTAGTCATTCTACCAAATGTGTTTTAATATCTGGAAATACATTTTTACAAAGCCTTTCATCACTGAATATTCTTTTCAAATAACTCTTCAATTTTTTGTATAATTTTTTTTTTTTTTACAAGAAATATATTTACGTATACTCGCGTGTTGAAATATGAATTTATCATTTCATCTAGTATAACTAATGCCTATACACTCGCGAAAACTCGGCTTGAAATAGCTTATACTATTTTCTTTTTTCTCTCCAACGAACAACTTGTTCAAATTTCTTCTGTTTCTTCTGTTTAATACTATTATATAATTTCTAATCAGTATTGGATGGCGTGTAATGACTTCGGTTTAATGTCGTGTTGAGTCTAATTTGTATATAGCTTTAATCTATCTATATGTGAATTGTCTATTTATTGAAAATTTAATACATCATGTCAATTCTCTAGCCTCTTTGTCTCACCCAAAATATTTATGTAAGACGTTTATTGTGTATTAGTTAATCCAATAATTTAATGAAAAGCGCAATTTATAATTCACAGCATGAAAATTGAATAATTAACAGAGTGCTTGCATAATTATTGTTATTTATATGAGGATTTATGCTTATCAGCAATCTTAATTGAGTGATTATTTTAATAGTTTTGGCAATACGCTATTGCTACACGATGGCTGGCTACACACACCACACCCCACTCCACCCACCATACACTGATACGCAATCGCGAGCGTATCAAAATGCAATTGTCAGTACATTGTTAGCACCCTGAGCACTGTATCTTTTAATTGTTGTATAATAATATATTCAATCAATTTATTAATTGCTTCAGTTTGTCTTCCTCGGATAAGGATAAGGAGTTTTATGAACGTGTCCATGTTAAAGCTCGACTACTCTGTTTGAATTTGCAGCAACGGCATCACTTGATTATCGTATAAGTGAATAAATATTAATATAATGTAAATAAATCCAATAGATCTTCATTTCTCAAGTTATACATTACCTAATTGTCATGTAATTTTTATGAATTGAACGTTTGAATTTACCTAGTGGCTAGCTTGTACTTCTCTCGGAAAGTTCTTTTTTCGTCTCATTCAAATGACTTTGTGAATAATTACTCTTATCTTCCACACATTGTTGTTGGCGTGTAGAAGTTGATACTATTGTTTGAGATTTTGAATGAGTATTGGCGGAATTGTTTTTCGGAAGGATTCCCTCCTTGACCAAGACTTGTTTGAATATGGCCAATGTTTTTCGGAGAGTGATACAAAAACCTCGAGATGCTGGAACTAGAGGAAATTGTGGCAGAATTTTTTCATCTGTAAAAACAAAATGCCAATGTGATTAATAATCAAGTGATGATTATGAGAGAGATATTTTCTTTTCTTTCATACCAATTTGTGAAAAGTCTTTAAATGTTGTCGGGGTCAGTGGTGACAATGGATGTTGATTATTATGATGCTCGGAAATTTCCATCCACATATCGAGTCGGTGTAGTAATTTCTCAACGTGCTTCTCAAAGTGTTTGACAATGGCTTCTTTAAAGACTGATGGTGGATGTTGCAAAAGTTTAGTTTGCGCCTGAACCAATTTCAAAACAACCATTTCATTGTACATTCTTGAATTTTCTCTGCCCTGTTGTGAGCCTCTTTGTTTTTCAAAGCCAGCTTCATTGAAATATGGCTCAGAGACAAGAATCAAGCCTTGAATTGAGACAATAACTTGAAGGAGTGTAGATGAACTTGTCCATAATTCAGTACCCCGTCCAGCCCAAGTACCCAACAAACTGACACAGACTTTACCATCCTCATACAAATTTGGATTTAATCTGTCACTGCAATATGATATATAATGACAGAGTGGAGGTGCGGCTGGATAATCAGCAGACAATTGGAAATCAAATAAAAATAAGCCATCCTCGTAAGGTGTCTTTTCAGGTCCTCTAAACATGACTGAATAAAGATCTATTCTATCTTCAAATCCTTTGACCCATATGCCTGGGGGAAGGGAGCCTCTTAATAATTTCAATTCTTTCGATACAGTTCTGAAGAAATTAGCTGGATCGGTTGGTTGGAACATTGTTAATTTAAATTTGTGACTATCTGGTGCACTTTCTTCAACTGAAAATCCTTCACCCTCTGTATAATGTGGTATTGGCATTTCAACCAATAATTGAGGAATTTCAATAGCGGTAGCAGCAACAGCAGTAGCAGCAGCAGCAGCAGCAGCATCAGCAGTAGCAGATGCTTCATTAATGAGCTTTTCATCATTCTCTATTATCGCTGGTGATATTTTCTGTGGTGAGCCTGTTTTTGTTGCATCTGATAATGACATTCGTGATAGACCAAATCTCTTTGAGACTTCTGCATGTGCAAGAACAAGTTGAGCTTTAATAAGGGTACAAAGTTTAACACAAACATGAGAATTTGCAACATGACAATTTATAAATGTTTCACTGGCTAGCTTGTTTTGTTCTACTGCTACGGAATTATTATCAGCGAGTGGTATTGGTGGTGTAGAACGATCAATAAGATTTGGATCGTCAGATAGTGGAAATTCACCGGCGCTGGAATCGCTCGAGCCAGATTCTTTTTTCGATATTTCAGCTGAAAAGAGACCAGAGTCCTCGGGATGTGTTGTCTCGTCTTTAGTTTCAATTGGTGTTATTTCTTGACAAGAATTGGTATTGGCATTGGATTCGAGAGAAGAACTGCCACATTCATGTGTAAATAGTCTATTAACTTGATCAGCAACTCTTTGAGCAACATTAGCACGTCCTCTCTCTCTTACACGCTCTAAAAGACCTTGAAAATTACTTTCATGAAAAAATGAAGTCCCCATGAGTTTATCCATATATCTGCAGTCTTTGTACACTTCAAGAAGTTTTCTCATAACTTCAGTTGTTTGTAGAGCTGGATTTTGAGTGAAAATTTCTTCCAATCTTGACATAGCAATTCTGGCCTTTTCAATATGAGCTGCCAATTTGGGTTTAATATTTTCCGTTTGTTCAGTTCCATCATTATCAGCAATGAAGCAGTCTTCGAGTTCGGTTTCCCAAGAGGCATCAGACGACACTTCATCCCACAATTCACCTTCATCACTGTCATATTCCCCAACTTTGTATAGATCCTGAGGCCAACACATACTCACATGTCCATCCACCCACCAAACTTTAACTCTACCTTCTGGATAATTATCCAAAACCTGACCAGCAGTACAGCCGGCGTCTTCTCCCTCAAAATTAGCAATGCGAATGACTAGAGTACCGGGACGGTACTGAAAATCAGGATGATCTTTTAAATCGTAAACTGATACTTCTCGCTCTTGTAAAAATGTTGGCTGTGGACTTTGGCTGGAAGTATATGTGCGAAACCATTTTATTTTCGCTGTTCTTCCCTGATGATCAACCGACTGAACTACACCATACATTCTAGATTCCTCTTTTTGATCAATAACAAAATCACCAGGGAAGAATTCTTTATCATCCAAATGATGAATTGGATAAAGCTGAGTTGAGGGTATTCCAAGTTCCACTGAACCATCTTGCCACACAACATTGGCTCTTGTATTTGTTGATAGAGTTTCAACGACAATTTTCGATCCAGTTATCAATGGAGCTGGTGCTACTTTTTTCTTAGCCTTTATCAATTTTTTTTTCTTCAATACTTTGGTCATTAAAGCAGGCCCCTTTGTTTTTTTCTTACCCGTTGATGACATACTAGAGCCACCACTTGACATGGAAGCCGTATCACTCTGTGATGCTGTATCCTCAGTATCCCAGTCATCGGAACTGTCATTTCCGATGCAACTTGTAGGAAGCATCAATTTATTGTTTTCTTCACTTGTTGTTGTAGTAGTCTTCACTTTTGATTCAGCCTTTATTTTCAATTTTTCCTTCGAGTCGTTGTCTTTACAATCTTTTTGTTTGTTTTCAGGTATTTTTACGCGAGATTTACGTGGACTGTGTTTAGGAACTTGAAATACCTCTCGTTGTTGCTTTCTCCATTGTTCACGTGTTATAATATTTTCATTTCCTTTTAATAAATAAAAGTCTCGATCACCGACCTGCAGTGTCGAGGGCTCAAATACATTGAGTAGCTTCAATTTTTTTAAATCATCACCCTCAACCAAAAATTTTGGCTGCATTTGATGTGACCAGGCACCATCTTTTGAATAAGCTCTACATTGCCAATGCACACCTACCCAATCAGCTTCCACTTGTTGAACAATAACTTTGGTTTTTTTCTGAGGTTTTGATTTACGTTTAGCCATCATTTCTTTAGTGCATACTATCCACTCAGCATCTTCTAAACACTGAATTGGCCCCCAAAGACACTGCCCAGGATAAAATTCCGATGAATGGGGAAAATCATTGTCACTGTCTCGTCTTTCCTCAAAATTAGCTAAACCCTGTGCATCCATTTCATTGATAACACATTGCGAACCATCGGGTGTTGCAAGCCACAGTTTAAAATGAACCATCCGAATTCCACCAACCCAAGAGTCCATACAAACAGCAATGTCAGTTCCAAATTCCTAGCCAACAATTATTATTATTATTATTATTATTATTCATCATTCCATTATAGAATAAATATAGATGAATAAGAAATGAAAAAATAAATAAATAAATAAATATTCAAACCTCTAGCGGTGTTAAATCTTCACTCTTTATATTTGTAAGAACTTGCTTTGTTCCAATAACCTGCACACAAGCAGTCAATTCAATATCTCGACAATAACCCCGTTGAGTATCCTTTCCTTTTATCATTCTCCTCACCACATCACCGGGCATCAGTGTTCTATCAGCTAAATAAACCTGTGAAATTTATTATTATTATAATTATTATTGCTGTTGTTGTTGTTGTCATTTTTCATAATATTGCCATTGACATTGTTTTACTGCACCTTTTTAGAATTGACTAGCTCCTCGACACCGGATGGATGCCATACCACGCGTATTTCACCCTTCTTCCTCTTGGGACTCTCTTCACTATCAGAACTTGATTCAGACATGTCCTGATCATCATTTTCCATGACGATGCCAAATTCAATATTACCACGTTTATCAACACGGTAAACAACATCCTCGTAAAAATATTGCAAATCGACAGGCACGTTAGTGGCCATTTTTCACCCACCAAATATGTATATATAGTAGGTGTGTTGAGTATTGTTATCTTATTAACCCCTGATTAGAGACTGAAATTTTCGTCCAACTTGTGGGCTAGTAGGTAGTATCTTTTCACGGGCTGACGATAGCAATCCCTTCAGAAATTGCAGAGCCAATCATTTGATATTATATATCAATTAAATATTATAATCGTAGAATATCAAATGATACTGTAGACTCTTATGCCTCTATACTAATATTAATTAAAACTTACATACGATACGGTATTTAACGCCCAACGGCCCAACTTATTCCGCTATCTCTGTGTCCTCTGTCCTCCAAGAGGGACAGCAGGCGGGCGGTTAAATACATATATATTTTATATGTATATACACTGTAAATTTTATAGGACTTGCACTCTGGCGACACGCAGAGAGGTTAATGCGCACAATCCTATGCGCACTACTTTTTGCACATGTAAATTCGCAAATTTAATATCTTGTTATTTATTGTCCACAATTCGAGTCGACAAATGTCTTGATAATTTTTGTTTTTTTTTTTCCATACACAGATGACACGACGGAGGATTTACTCGTTAGACATTGTGAGAGTATAAAAACTGCTTGAAATGTGTATGAAATGCTTTCATTTGTTTCATTTTTTTTTTCGATTCCCTTTTACTCTAAGGAAATCACGAGTATAGGGAAAATGAGAGAAAAAAATATAAAATTTCAATTAAAATATAAAATGAATTTGGATGGAAAGAGCAAGAGAAAAATTATTTTTATGAGTGAATTAAAAATTTTATTCGGCAATTTTTGCACTGTAAATTTTATACAGGCATGCGCGCTAAAATTCTCTTCGACAATGTTCGGTCTTTCGTCAATATATCTCTACCATATCTACATATACCTCCCCACCAGTATTAGCGAGAATGAACAACCATCGCCAAAGGCAATTATATTCTTTAACTTGAGGTCAGTGTCACACATGCATTGTCAGTGTAAACTCACTATATCGGTTGGCTCTGTTATTATCGCTCTTTTTCGCATGTAATATTCTTGTTGTAAATGAGATTTGTCGTCATTTGCCAGTATAATAAATGAGAAATGGCGGAAAATATTTCTGATGTGAATGAGGTGAAGATTGAAGCCCTTGATACTTTTTTAAAAGAATTTGGTGAAGAAGCAACTCACTGTGTATGTGCACCCGGTCGAGTCAATGTCATTGGAGAGCATACAGATTATAATGAGGGATTCGTCTTGCCCATGGTAAAATTGTATTTTTCATTTCTAAAAAAAGACATTTTCCAAAATAAATATTGTGCTATAAAGTTATTACATGTGTTTACATCGTCATTAAGATTATGAAAGAAAAAAAAGTGTATATATATATATATATATAGTCCTCACCAGTCAAATGATAAGAAGAAAATTTGACATTCAAGAGTCATTGAGTTGTAATCTTGAGATTTTATAGGATTATTACGAATTAATGCAGCTCTTCTTTTATAAAATACAAGTCAAAGTTCGGAACTTGATTGATCCATAACATTTTCTTGTTTGGCCGCCGAAATAGCCAATAATATAAACTTTTGCTTCACAAACATGAAATCAATTTGAAAGTAATTAATTGAAATGTTGGAATGTATAATTTATATTATTTAGGCCCTCCCAATGGTCACCGTGATTGCAGGCAAACCCAATGGAACAAATATCTGCACTATTATATCCGCTAGTTCTGCGGGGACAATGAGCGTTAGTAAAGCTGAGTTCGATATTAGTGAGCCCGCGGCGATCAAACCTGGCGAACCAAAATGGGCAAATTATGTCAAAGGATGCATTGTCAATTTTCCAAGTACACGAGCAATTTTTCCAAGAGAAAATTCAAATACTAATATTAATGATACTTTGTATTGAAAAAAAAAAACATTTGACAGATGCATTAGCAGGTTTCAAGGCTGTAGTGATTTCAACAGTGCCAGTAGGTGCTGGCTTGAGCAGTTCTGCAGCTCTGGAAGTAGCAACGTATACTTTTCTAGAAGCAATAACTGGCCAACAAGCCAGCGATCCCGTCCAAAAGGCCATATCATGTCAAAAGGCAGAGCATGATTTTGCGGGTGTGCCTTGCGGTATAATGGATCAATTTATCTCGGTGATGGGTATAGATGGACATGCTCTTTTGCTCGATTGTCGGGATAAATCTGTGATCCAAATACTCATGGAAAATCTCAAGGATCATGTATTTTTAATTACCAACTCCAATTCTCCACACAAGTTATCATCAAGTGCCTATCGTGATCGTAGAGATGCTTGCTTTGAAGCTGCCAAAAAGTTGGGAAAAAATAGTCTTCGAGAAGTGTCGTTGGAAGACATCAAGAGTAAGACATGATAATAATAAAAGTTTAATGAATAAATGCTCATTTGTAGCTACAACTTTTCAACTATTATAGCTTTAGAGAAGCAAGGAGTTTCCAAAGTTACAATAAATCGTGTGCGCCACGTGATAAATGAAAATTTACGAACGCAAGAAGCAATGAAAGCACTACAAACCGGAGATTATAAAAGAGTTGGCGAATTGATGAATGAAAGCCATGATTCACTGCGGGAAAATTACGAGGTCTCATCTCCGGAATTGGAGACTCTCGTTAATACGGCCAGGAGTGTTAAAGGTGTTCTCGGGAGTCGCTTAACTGGAGCTGGCTTTGGTGGCTGTACAATAACTTTGTTGAAAGAGGACTGTGTATCTCAAGTCATCAATACAATTAAAGAAACGTGAGTATTCTAGCACTTTTAATTAATATATGAGCAATCAATCAATTTTTTCATCTTTACAGATACACTGGTAAGGCAACATTTTATATGGCGAAACCATCGGCCGGAGCAAGGCAATTAGATTGCCATCGTTAATTTACCACCTTGATTTGTATGGTGAAAATATCAATTTTTGTACGCAAACATGTATATGGAAAAATATTCACAATATTTTCATTTTAAAAATGTGTCTTATTATTTCCTAATTTCCATGCATATCCATATATGACTTATTGTTTGCATATGTAATTAGTGCCGTGTCACTGTAATCGCAGAAATCGTTGAAGAATCTAGAAAGATAACGAGATACTCGTTTTTTGTTTTTCTTTTTTTTCTCATCATTGTTGCAATGAAAATTGCAACTTTCACTGGCAATAATTGAACAACACTTTACCTCTCAAGCTATCGTTTAATTCAGTTTCACTGGAACAGATCCACATTTCTGACGGTTTAACTCCTTGAAAGATGGCAATGATACTTGGTTTTAGATTTAAAAATATCAATGGTTGACCTCTTATAAAAAAATCTTGGATCAAGTTCTTTATTCCCTTGGCAGCTGTAAAATCAGCCGCCTGAATGTGCGTCGAATCAATGACAACTGGAACATTATTCCCCAGTCGTGTTCCATGTTTACTTATCATGGCTCTGACATATTCAACACTTGGAAATGAGAGACTTCTATCTGGTGTTATTAGCAAGTATTCACAGCCACTTGGACTCTGAAATTGCAGCGGCATTTATTAAAATTACTATTATGTATTTCTTGTTTGTCGATATAAATATGTACTAACTAACTAACCATCATTTTCATGACTTTGAGACTTGGTCGGGCAGATGCATACAGTAGGAAGAGTAAATTCACTCCAATTCCAATTACTATTCCCAATTCCAAATTGACAAAAAGACAACAAATAAAAGTCACGGCTGCAGGCACCAAGTCAATCTCTGGAAGAAGAAAAAAAAATAGGTGATGACAAAAAAAGTAGGGGACGTCGAGAATATATGTAGTGTACATTTATAAATTGATAAAACATACTTTTCGTTCTCCACATTGGTTTTATCACGTGAAACTCAACCATGAACAAAACTGCTGCAATAATTACAGCGGCCAGAGCACATTTTGGAATGTAATAGAGATATGGAGTGAAAAATTGAAGAGAGACAAGGACAAGGATACCGGTGTAAACACCACCCAGAGTGGTTTTAACGCCCGATGAATGGTTCACAGCTCCTCGACTAAGTCCACCACTTACTGGCATTGACGAAACGAAAGAGGACAGTAAATTGCATAGGCCAATAGCCAACATTTCTTGAGTTGCATCAATAGGTTTGCCATCAGCTGAAGAATTGAACAATGATAATGAGAGGTAAACAAAAAATAATAAATAAATAATAATAAATGAATAAAACAGACATACAAAAGACTTTGGCAAGTGCAATACTCTCCAATAGGCTCAAGAGAGGCACAACGATACATCCAGATCCAAGTGCAGAGACCATATCTATGAAATTGTATGTTACGTTGCCCTCAGTAGTTGTGAAAGGCGGTAATTGTAGGCTCGGTAAGCCTTCTTTAACGTGACCAGTTAAAATCACTGGTGATGATCCCAAATGATTCTCTAGATACCAACAGGCCACAGCTGATACAACAACAATTAATATATTCCTTGATGTACTCAAGAACCACAGGAATGCCTGCATTATTTTAGTGCTTGTTGATGATGTGACTTTTGTATCCCTTGAGATTAAAGGAATGTCTTTGACTTTCTGTATAAACATGTCAATTGTAATAGGCCATTAGTTATAGGCCATTAAAAATGCAAAAAATAGGCTTATACTGACTCTAAGAATTAATAAGACTGCTATGGAAATAAGTCCCCATATAGTGTCCCAGATACGGGTGTCACAGATGTGTTCAAAGACATTGTGCCATGTATCAAGAAAATTTCCCCCGGAAATTCGAATCCCGAGGACGTCTTTAATTTGGCTTGTAGCAATGATGATTGCGGCTGCGGATGTGAATCCAACAGAAACTGGGCCAGATATAAAATCAATGAGGAATCCTGTATGTGTACACGCAACAATAATATATATATATATATATATACATATATTATATTTCTGTGATGATGATGTTTTGCACAAGTGCACTTACCCAATTGGAGAATCCCCATGAGCAATGACACGACACCAGACATAAATGCTAATAAAACAGCAAAATTAGGGCCTACATGAGCGCGCGTGAGTGTTTCACGTGTTAAAATAGCGGCGATTGCTGTTGGGCCTACAGGTACATCCTTGCTCGATCCAAATATCGTATAAACAAAACATGCCATAAATGATGAGTACAAGCCATACTGGAAAAATAATCATCATGTTATTTAAATGTAAAACTCAAAAATGCAACTATTATACCTGAGGTGGAATACCAGCAACATTGGCATAAGCAATAGCCTGAGGAATGACAGTCAGTCCAACGGTGATTCCAGCAACGAGATCACTGACAACATAATCACTCCGATACCTTGGAAGCCAATCAAGTATTGGTATTCTTCTATAAAGTAATTTTGTTTTGAAGGATCTTCGGAGCCTCTGGCATAACCATCGCCTATTCCAGCAGAACCTCTCTTTTTCACGCTTTTCATCACTATAGCTAACTATACATAAAATATACATTAACAGCTCAATAAAAATGTCCATTCAATTTATTTATATCAGGTGTTTGATAACCGAAGCAAAAAAATATATTATTCAAGTTATTGAATAAATTATTCATACAATATTTGTTTACCATTCAATTGCTTATTTTCATCCCTTTGGGAGATTTCATTTGCTAAATTAGTGCCAATGATGGTTGTACCTTCAGGTGAACTACTAGTAAACCCAGTGAGTCGTACTTCCTGAGCCACCTCCCTCTGATACTCGTCCTTGATCTCGTACCTTGACATCTCTTGTTCTGATTTTTCATCAATTCTGTATATGCATGAGATGTTTGTTTATTTCTCTTACTCATCATTCATATATGATTCTCAAAATACTTTAGTGAAGGCTGATACCTACTTGGAATTTTTCTGGGACCAGGCGGGCCACAGTTAATGCCTCTTGCAGTTGAAATATCTTATTCTTAAATACATACCACTTGCTTCAACTGGAACGAAAATTTCAACTACTAAACAAAACCAGCAGAAATAGTTAAAATATGTGGGACATATTGATTAACAACTCATTTTATTTAATGCCTTCCTTTAATGAGAAAGACAAATTTTCCTCTCTGAAAGATTATTTCCTTATATTGAAATTGAGTGACAAAGCAGTAAAAGAGTAGAAACGATTTTATTAAAATAAAAATCTCATTTTCTGATAAAGGAAAAATTTACTGAAACACAAATCACCATTAGGTTTATTGAAAAAACCAAAAAAATACGCACACATCTTGCTAATGAAGAATTGAGTTCAACTGCGCCTTTAATTGATAGGAAAATTTTTGCATACAAGGTTAACACCAAAATTGTGAAAGGAAGATTTGTTGGGAAGTGAGAGCCCATGCAGCAGCACTCCGTCCTAGGTTTATACAGTGCAGAAACTACCGGTTGTTTCACATAAATAAATTTTCCAAGTGCTCGACTCGCTGCAGCAAAAGATACATCTTCTAGGGGGTACAACTACAATCGCACTACGCATGCGCATCTTTTTCAAAACAACGCCACGTGCTCTGCCACCCATTAATACATATATACATATATATTATTGACATTGGAGAGAAAGGATGCTTCATTATTATTACTATTTTTATTATTATTATATACAGAGCCGGCTAACCATTAGTGTTGATGTCCATCCTTCGGCGAAAAAATTATATTTATGGAGGAAAAAAAAAAGTAAAATCTCCAAGCACGTAAAAAGTCACTTGTTTGTATTTCTCGGAAATAATTTATATAACTTTGAGTCGTATGATCGGTTTACCCATTTTCGTGATTATGTAAATGAAAAAAAAAACATCCTCGAGGTGGAAAATTTTGGACAATAGTGCCACACAAAGACTACATGCGAGATTGCATGTCTCCTCTCCATATTGATGGAATTATATATTTTCAATATTCATAATGAAGAATGAATGAGACTGTTATGATAACTCAGCCAACCAAGCAATTACAATAAATGTGACAATATAGTATAAAAATTCATTGCATTGATCGTGGCTATAGGATTACATAATTGAAGAGATTTAAGCTTGAAACCAGGCTTAAATTCTAGGACTCGTCGCTATTATTCATGATCACTGGGATGAAACCGGCGCATCGAAATACAAACTGTCGATTCGTGTGGATTGTATAAATTCAAGGCCAAACCGTTGATTCCCTAAAGCTTCTTTTTTCTATCGTGTGAATGAGCAGCAGCAAAATTAACGTGAATATTCTACGAATCAATTTACCCTCCTAGCATGAAAACAGAGGCGGAATTGTATAATTAAACTTGTCAACACAAAATTTTCGTCACTTCATCTTTTAGCTATTTCATAATTGGTTTCTTCAAAGTGATTTCCTTTTGTCAGTACGAAAAAAAAAAGAAACAAATGTTTCATAACAAGTCTTATACAAGTAATTATTTCACGTTTCCGGCAATCAGTGTAGAGTAATTTCGAGATTGTACAGAAGATTGAGCTAACAAAAGTGACTATTGTGCTGATAAAGTTTGAATAGTATGCTGTTATTTTCTTTGATTTTTTTGTGATTAGGTCTCCATTTGATTATTATGACGATTAGATTTGCTCCAGCCTTCGTACAATGCTGTTTCGACTTTTTCATTGATTGATTGATTTTACATAGCCTTCGATTGAAATTTACTTTTTTTTGTGTATATACACGATTGTATGAAATGTCTGGACATTACAATACTATTGCAGGCTGCTGACTAATGCCAAATAATGACTTTATTCGAAACAAAAACATTGAAGTTGTACCAATTTTCCGCATGGTACCACTATGACAAAGTAGCTGGGTGTTGGAGTTTGCGGGGTATGTTGCGGGGATAATAAAAGAGATTGTGCATTCGATTGTGACTTGGAAGATTATTTGAATAATACAGTGTTGAACCGGTACGATTTTCAAAAAAAACAACATTGATATAAAATTTGTAGTGCAAGTCTCAGCTTGAGTGGATTTTTATTTTATACAATAATATCTAATTGGAACTTTTTCAAATGACAATTCAAATTTATAACATTTTAAGGCAAAAAGTATCTAGAAATCCCTAATATCTAGGGTAAATGGTGCCTTGTAGTTGATGTAGGTTGGAACGACCGAATAATGCGTATGTATGTACATACATAATTTTACAGCTGTGTTTCCAGTCAGAGTTTACGAATAAAGGCAATACAAATATAATATGTAACGGAGAAATAGAAAAAATCGAGGAAAAACAAAATCACGAGTGGGTTAGTTTCATTTTCGCTAAATTCCATTTACTGATAGGAAGTCGATGAATATTTTTCGATTTTAATAATCAGGTCACACAATTGCGACGTAAAAAGTTGGTCAATCAAGAAATTAATAGTGCTCAAAAGAGTGAATTGCTTGTGTGAATATAAACAGAGAACACGACTTGCATACATATATATAATACAACAATTGGAATCAATTCTGAGGTGATAAAATTCAAGTGAGTAAGGCTAATTTATAAGAGAATCTCAGCTATAAATTAACGTGTACAAATGAAAGCAAATGATATATTTGTACTTTTTTAATACAGAGACAAATGGAGAAATCGGGTGCATCAGACATTGTTATCGTGTCTGGGAATTCTCACCCAGAACTTGCTGAATTAATAGCAAAGTAAGAATAATCATTGATAATAAAATAAAATGAAAAACCAAATTCAAGGCTTTTTCAATATTGATTGATAAATTTCCTCAATTTCCAGTCGTTTAGGTATTAAAAATGGTGGTTGTACAGTTTATCACAAAAGCAATCGGGAAACAATGGTGGAAATTGGTGACTCGGTTCGTGGAAAAGATCTATATATTATTCAAACTGGTACAAAAGATGTTAATAATAATATTATGGAGTTATTGATAATGGCTTACGCCTGTAAGACATCATCAGCCAAGAATATCATCGGAGTCATTCCATACTTGCCATACTCTAAACAGTGTAAAATGCGTAAAAGAGGCTGTATCGTGTCCAAACTTTTGGCTAAGATGATGTGTAAAAGTGGGCTTACCCATATTATTACAATGGATTTGCATCAAAAAGAAATTCAAGGTTTCTTCGATTGTCCTGTTGATAATTTACGTGCCAGTCCATTTTTACTGCAGTATATTCAAGAGAGTGTAAGTATTAGTAATATAATGGCACATTATAGTTGCACAAAATCCAGGTTATTATTGAATTTTTCAATTTTTTTTTCTTGCAGATTCCAGATTATCGTAATTCTGTGATTGTTGCTAAAAATCCTGGGAGTGCAAAGAAAGCAACAAGTTATGCTGAGAGACTCAGAGTTGGAATTGCAGTTATTCATGGTGAACAAAGAGAATCAGAATCTGATATGAATGACGGTAGAAATTCACCACCATCAGTTTTATTATCTTCGAGAACAATGGAAGTAGGGGTTGGCGTTCCTTCACATCCAGCTAAAGAGAAACCACCAATCAACGTTGTCGGTGATGTTAGCGGTCATATTGCTATCATGGTGGTAAGTTATTTATTCTTATATTATATATCATATCTCTTGAGAATAATTTGATTGATGGATGATGAATAATATTTCAGGATGATATGGTAGACGATATGCAGTCATTTGTTGCAGCAGCTGAGTTATTAAAGGAACGGGGGGCATACAAGATTTATGTTCTTGCTACTCATGGACTCTTGAGTTCAGATGCTCCAAAACTCATTGAAGAATCCCCAATTGATGAGGTAAATAATGGATACATTTTTATATTAACAATACAACTCTACAATGATATTCTTAATTGTTTTCTGCATTTAGGTTGTTGTAACAAATACAATTCCCCATGAACTCCAGAAGAGTCAATGTTCCAAGATAAAAACTGTTGATATCAGCATATTACTTGCGGAGGCTATACGCCGTATGCATAATAAGGAATCCATGTCCTACTTGTTTAGGAATGTCACAACGGAGGATTGAATTCATCGGAGAAAATCAACTTATCGTCATTTTCTCTTATTA
Source organism: Diachasma alloeum (assembly GCF_001412515.2). NCBI lineage: Eukaryota > Metazoa > Arthropoda > Insecta > Hymenoptera > Braconidae > Diachasma > Diachasma alloeum. Next base: position 2,838,129 of record NW_021680363.1, read on the forward strand.
TATACATTAAACAGGCCTTTAATGTGTAATAAATATAGAGTAAGGGTTAAGTCACTGCATTAATAGAATCGTCAAAATGAAATTATAAAAAGCATGGCGATCCTTACCACTCAGCGTTCTATTACTTTAGGGACCACATAAGAATCATGTTTGTTCCGTAATTTTCTACAACAAATGATAAATGGCTGAATCAATCAATCAATCAATCAATCAGCTCGAAAAAAGGTACATTGTACAAATAAAACAACAAAGTTTCTTGGTCTGAGTATTTTTTTACATTTTCGAATAATGTTTATGAGAAGCCGAAATAATCTGTTGTTTGTACAAATACTCTCTTTCTCTCTCTCTCTCTATACAGAATTAACTCAATCACGTAAGTTTTTTTTATTTTTACAAACACACTGTGAAATATTGCTCATCAATTTGGTTCTTTATGGCTCATATGTAAAGAATGGACTTTACAAAAAATCAATCGACTACTAAACCCTCCAAATATTATAGCAAAAATAAAATACGGTGTGGCATTTGTATGCGAATTTTTCTTCTTGTTTTTTTTTTTTTTATAGTAATAGCCAGGATATACTATAATATATTAATGTTTTACATTGTAGAAAGCATAATATAGATGTACATCCTTATATCTGAATAATAATCATAAATAATCAATTGGAATAATAATAAATTGATGTTACCATGGTATCAAACAATTGCTTAGCAACGATTTTTAGAAATTCTTTAAACATCTTATGGGTGGTCTGATAATAAAAGTCAATGTTAAAAGTGTTAAAAATGTCAAGGGTGGAAGAACTTCAATTGAGTGAGATTTGTTTTTCATTCCAATGCCAGGAGAAAAATAAGCGATTAAGGGCATTGGAAAAATTTAAAAAAATAATCTCTAGCAGTGAGAAGGAATGGTCCAACAGTGAAATGTCGGAAATGTGGCAAATCATGAGTAAACATATTGCAAAGCAGTTGACAGATCCGTCGGAATCTTGTAGAAACTTGTCCATTGAAATAACGAAAACAATGCTAGAGTCTCTTCCAGATTTGGGGAAAAATATAATATACTTGATACCAGTGTTAGTGCAACGCTTGGCATCTCAAGAAATCCGTGAACCTTCCGAAGAAGTCAGGCTGAATTGTGTCATTCTACTTCGAGTAATAATTAGAAAGTATAATGAACATTTGCCAGTATACATTGATGATATGATGGCAATCCTTGCAAAAACCGTTATTGATGATTATCCAAAAATTAAAAGTGAGAGCTGTGAAGCTATTTCAGAATTGGCAAAGAGCATTCCGGCCCAATTTTATACGAAAAGTGAGAGCATTGTTAAGCCCATATTGAGTAATTTTACACATCAACATTATCGAATTCGAATGGCGAGTGTCAAGACAATTGGCAATGTCTTACTCTATGGAAATAACAAATCCTTAGAGGATGTAACTACTTGCATGGCTGCAAGATTGTTCGATCAAAGTGGAGCTGTTAGAAATGGTTAGAAATGTCATGTCTTATACATTTTATATATTCGATAAAACTTGGCAAGATTTTTTTTTTTTCAGCTGTTATTGAAGTTGCTGGTAATTGGTTGTTGAACCTTCGAGATCGATACAGCTGGTGGTTCAAACTTATACCACTCCTTTTGACTGGACTTCATGATGAAATTGAAGCCATTCGACTGAAAGCTAATAATTTATGGAATTCCACGGGTAGACAGTATTTACAAGAAAATGAATCAGATGATAAAATAAAGGATAAATTGGATTATTTAACTTTTCCACCCGAGCATTATCCTCCAAACAGTATGTAAACTTAACCCTGTATGTATGTTTTTACCCTGTTTAAAAATTTTTTTTTCTTCTGCTTTCTTCATGCAGTTGAAAGATCAAACTTGGGATGTCGAATAATTGTCCAACAAAACATTGGTAAATTGATCGGTGGAATATGCAGCGAACTGGACGATTGGCTGGCTGACATTCGAGTTAGATCAGCTCAATTATTAGCAGTTGTAATTTTGAATGCAGAGCAGGATACAATTCAACATATAGAAAAGCTCTTACCATCAATGTATAAAGCTTGTGCCGACGAAGATGACAGAGTAACTGTCAATGTCGTCACTGCTGCTGAATATATGGGACATTTTGTGCCTCCTCAAACGTATTGCCGTCTAGTTCTTCCAACTCTTGAGGATGGAAACATTCATTTTGGGCATTTAGCATTTTTTGCTGCAATTCTTCGTGGTAGCCAACGTGGACTACTCTCCAAAGAATTGAAAACCATTGCCAATTTTTTACAGCAAACATATATTTGCCGAAGTAAGAAGGCGAATTATCAGCAGGAACTCTTAAAATGCTGCCAAGCTCAGTTGGAAGTTTGTCAAGAGGTTTGTCATAATAACGATGACAATATCATCATTAATAGTCAATATCATCTATTTATCATGTTTTTTTTTTCTCCTAGGATTGCACTAGTATATCACAGGAGCTTTTTATCACTATATTCACTGTATGGTCAATGTCAAACAACCAAAGTACTCAAGATTTTGCACGACAACTCTTACAGACGCTCGCTAAAATGACAAATGTCAAAACTCTACAAGATTTATATATACTACATGTGCCATCACTTCTACATGATATAAAAAATACACCAAATACTTGGACAGTACATAGTGGAGAATTAAATATTTTTCAACTGTGCTCGTCAGAAGCGAATATTGCAACGTTGGAGAATGTTGATGTTGTTTTGCCAATTTTAAGAGTAGCAATGAGCCAAGATTCGGATATAGAATTGAAATTAAAACTTTTCATTGTTGTATCAGAATTATTACAGCATCGAGGTGTATGTTTAATGAAAAGAAGAAAAGAAGATTTGAATGGATTTCTTGTTGAGTTTTTGAGTGATATACTGATGCCATGTTTAGTATGGGTGGCAGGAAGATCAGCAGAAGCACTTAGAACAGCAGCTATTGGATGTCTATGTTCACTTTTGGACGAATCACCTGGCAAACAAATCGACACATTCGAGTCTCACGAGTGCAAAGAAGAGATGGACACTATTTTTTCAAATAAACAATTATTTTTATCTATTTTTAAACAAGTCAGGCCCATTCTCATATCTCTAATTGATGACAATTCGCGCAAGACAAGATTATTTGCTCTCCGTGCAATATATTTAATGATTAAGAATGCATCGAAAATATTTTCTATTACTGAAGAGGATATTATTGAAATTTATCCTGCAATCGTGCGAAGATTAGATGATGGCTGTGACGACGTTAGATTTGCAGCTACTGAAACATTAGTTTTTGTGTGGAAAGTCTCGAAGAATCATAATCTCAACGTGGGGAAGAGTCATATTAATTATCTTTATACATCCATCATTGTCCATTTGGATGATCCAGAAGAGCGTTTTCACGCTTTAATGTTAGGTAATTTTTGGAATTTTTATTTCATAATTCAAATATGATGATATATATATATATATATTTTTTTTTTGTAGATGCAATGATGACACTTGCTGAAATTCATCCGAAAATGCTTGCTGATAAAATTGAAAAATGCAAAATCAATTTCCGCAATCAAGTGGAATTGGAAAAACTCCAAGATAAATGTCATCTCTTAATAAATAGAGGAACAGAGCAGTAGTGACGGATGTTTTTGTGTTGTTTCTCCGTATACATTTTTAATATATTTAAAAGTATTGATTGATGTATTTGTCTCACAGCAGACAATGCAACTTTATATGGAATAAAATGATAGGAAATGAGAGTGGTGTATTCAAGATAAAGATTGTTTAAAACACTTGGCATTGAAATTCCCGGTCGTTCATATAAATAAGAGATTATAAAAAGGGGGGGGGGAGCATATTTGTTGGTGTGCGTGTGTGTGCTCCAAGAGCGCGCCTGGTGGTTAAATATCGTATCCCTTCAAGATATGCCACAACTTGAATATTTTTTTTTATTGCCCAAAATAATGAACGGTATCATGGAAAAAAAGAGGAAATTTTTATTATTGCTTCTCAAGTGAACATATTAGAGAGAGTTTTTCTTTTTCTTCCAGAGTAACTCATCAACTCCATGAAAAACAGGAAGTTAATGCGCCCAAATCAGCCATATTGTTGAGGCCTTTTCCGTTTGGCAAGAGAGTAAGCGATATTTCTCCGGTGTATTCAGGCATACTATCTAATGCCTGCTGAATAGAGTTTGACGGAATCGAACAGAGAGGAGACAGAGCGAGAGAGAGAGAGAGAGTCTCCATGTGAAGTAATAGTTGAGCTTGAGCAGGGGCTATTATAATAATTAAGAAGAAAAAATATTGAGTTAACAACTTTTACCTATCCTACTTATATTCTCATCTGGGGATCTGATTGATTGTTGTTGTGAATTAATTTGAAGATTGCGGTGAGTTTTTTAGTACACATTGACGTTCAATAAAATACACCCCCTACGAATAGATTTTGGCGACAGACTTTCATGTTATCATGTGAGCCAGTGAATAATTTACATGTTTTTTTTCCATAATCCATGGCTTATTATTAATTACTCCCTAGTTGCAATGACTTACTAGCCATCTTTATAAAATAAGTATAAGTACTTCATATAATTTATAAAAATAATATCTGAGTAAGAAAAAAAATAAGAGTGAATATTTTCTTGCATTTTCAATATAATTAGATTTTCGCTGGGGGGAGTTTATTAATTATCTATTAATTATGTATAATATGTTTTTTTTTTCCTTTCTTTCTTTATTGGTTTAGTGTGTGAGCCAAAATGGCAGATGCAGCAGGTGATCATGTTGGCCCTGTTGAAGAAGAGTTGGAAGTTGAATCAAACTATAAACCTCCACCAGAGAAAACGATAGAGCAACTGCTTGAAGCAGATAAAGAGGATGAAAGTTTGAGAAAATACAAGGAGACACTTTTGGGCGAGGCCCGAGCTGGGGGTATTGTCATTGGTGTGTCAAAATTTAAAATCCATTCAATAAATTAAAAATTTTAATGTATGCAATGTATTGATTAATATTCAATTTGTGACCGTGTTTCAGATCCCAACGATCCTCGTAAAGTAATTGTTAAAAAATTGGCACTATGTGTTGCTGATAGAGCCGATATGGAACTTGATTTAACCGGGGATCTGAGTCAGCTGAAAAAACAAACATTTACCATCAAAGAAGGTGTCAGCTATCGTATTCGAATTGATTTTATTGTTCAACGAGAGATTGTCCACGGTTTGAGATATGTACAAAAAACATACAGGCTAGGTGTACCCGGTGAGTAGTAGTTTCCATACTTGTGATCGAATATCCTTCAAAAACTCGAATATCTTGATCTAATGATAAAATAATGATGAAAATATATATATATATACACCTATATATGCTGGCATCCAATAAAGGAGTGACAGGTAAAGAAACCACCTTATTACTAAAGCGGTTTTAAAATAATACACTTGGGTGAAAATAAATCAACCAATTTGGCATTTATTTTTATTGGAATATTTTTCATTTTTTTTTCTATTATTATTTATTCATTACATATTTTTACAACAGTTGACAAGATGACACATATGGTTGGTTCTTACCCACCAAAAACTGAAGTCCAATCGTACACAACTCCACCAGAGGATGCACCAGCGGGCGTTATGGCACGGGGATCCTACACTGTGAGTTCTTTATTCACCGACGATGATAAGCATGAGCATCTCAAGTGGGAGTGGTCATTTGATATTAAGAAAGATTGGAAAGAATAACGATTGTCTATCCATCTTGTGACTACTCATTGCAATCTTCAAGATGAACCTTTTAATACAATAAAAGTTAATTATTGCTAAGCCATCAAGTTTGTAGAAATGGATGCCTAGTATAATAAATCCATTTTTTCTTTTTTCGATTCTTCATTAATTTAGTTTGATGGTAATTTGATTTACCTATTACTCGATATATAGACATGTAGAGACCAAGGCCATACGGATTTGTATGTGTGTATTTTTTTTCTTCTTTCAATGCCAACGTTCAAACATAAAATACATGTATTAATGTGTATGAAACAATGAAAAAGAAAATGAAAAAAACCAAAATGATGGGGAAAATTTATTCAAGTTATTTTCTCAATTGTAAACATCATCCAACCATAGATTCACATAGGATATCTCTTTTGGCCCTGAAAACACGAGATAATATAAGAGAATATATCAATTTTTTCTAGGATAAAATGTGAAAAATATTTGTGTGAAAATGTACAAGTTTTTGGTGCCTCTGGTAGCATTTATATACGATATTCTCTGGCAGAATTAGTCGAGTTAACATACAGTGCCTACATCCTACATCATACTCTCAATGATCAATTTAAAACTTTTTCCGTTTTTTTTTTCTTTTTTTTTTCTTCCCAGCCTTTCAATGGCTTGTAATTATTGATTGAGAATCATCCCATACAAGTGTCATCGATATAATAAAGTCTTTAGGACTGGTTGCACAAAGCCTAACTGGCTCACGTCACTCGTCACTTGACGATTTTCCATGTACTTTAAGGTGGATTACTGATGATTCGTTGCTCGATGTGGGCTTGGTGTAACCAACAAGCACTATGAAATAATACTAAGTAAATATTGAGTTTTTACATAGAGTATTTGACAACAATATACACCACCATATAACCAATTTTTGAAGCCAAAATGCATTAATTGTACTCCATCAATGTAAAATATGTCGAAATAAACGTTTTCCATGCTACATACACAATTTAGCCTCTCAGTTGGTATTACCATTTTTCATTTGAGAAAAACAAAAACTCTATTATAACTCTATAGTTGGCAGAATAGATGCAATCCGGTCACGGTCACGGTCACACAAAAGTTACGGTCTGATCGTTTTCCTCTCCATAATCCTTCCGTTCTCAACGTCTCATCGTCGTCTCGGTCAGTGAACTGCTCCCCCTCCACTTTCTACTTTTCTATTCAGGAGAACATGAGCTCTGTTCCAAATTGCATCTTGTATAGGTTTTTCATATTAAAAAACAATACATGTTTTCTTCTTTCATTCAATTTTCAAAATGATAGAGTCCGGCAGATGTAGCTTTTTCTCATCGTGTACTCAATCGTTAAAAAAAAAGAAGAAAAAAAAAACCAATAAGTAAATAAAAGGAAAACGTAAAGTCATTCAGTACTGCTTCTCCAAAAGGTAATGAAAGACAATTTTTAGATAGTTTAGAATTGAGTAGGTTAACATGTTACAATTGAATCGGCCGAGTTGAACAATCATAAAACGAGTGTAGGTAGCTGATGAGGCCACGAAAATTGAGCAACAGGAGAATAATTGAGAACTGTAAACGTCAGGAGAAATTTGCGGCCTCATCTTATCGTGCTAGTCCGTCTGTCTGTGAAACTCTGTCGAGATTTCCAAGTTCCCAGTCTGATTGTTAATAAGAACCCAACTAACAATAGCATTAGTATATATTTGATTGAAATTCATTCATTAAGATCGACCAAGTAATAAACCGCCAGTGTACAATTTATAAGTATTCCTGTTGTTTTGTTTCGCTTTGTTTTCCCCTGCTTCTTGACAACAATAGAGAGAAACAGGACAATTTTATCAATTAGAAGACTCAATACGTGGTATGCTAATTGACAAATACTTGAATATGGAAATGATGATACGTAGGCAGTTTTTTTTTAATCACTGAGACGGTTGAGATTTATACTGAAAGACACGAACGAAAAACAGTGTATTAATTTCGATGAATGGATAGTGCCTAAACCGGCATTAATTGGCCAACTGACACCAATTCAGCAATTCACCTTGGGCAATTATTCAAGTCCTTTTTTTTTAGAAGAGAAAATGAAATCGTCAGAAGCCTACAATAGTATTACTGCAATTGTTTTTGAGAAAAATGCGTTATTTATTGTTTCTCTTCTCTTCTCTTCTCTTCTCTCATTAGTAGTGACCCAATTGGGATAAATATTTTACGGGATATTTATAGCAACAGTGTTCAGAATTTTCATTTGCTGTAATGATATTCAGTTTTGAAGAATTATTCAAGGATATATTTGTAATTCTAATCCCGGTAATGAGAATGGCGATATTTTTTGTTGATTTGAAAGAAAGAGAGGCCCATATCTAAAGGAAGTTGAACGGTAAATGAGATCCTCATTTTTTTTTCATGTAAATTCGACCGTTAAAGTGATTTCTCGCTTCTTTCACATCCGTTTAAAAGTTTTTTTTTTTTTTTCTTAATGAACTCAAATTCTTCAAGATTTAACTCACAACATTAATCCCGTTAATTGGTCTGATCCAGTGCATTTTACCAATTCCATTTCTGCGGTTATCTGAATCTGAAACTTGGAGGTAATGCATGAAAAAATAATAATCCATATTTTTGCAAAAATACATTTATACAAGTAAAAGTACATCTCTGCATCAAGAGGTCCTTATTAGATATGGTCCACGTTTTAAATCAAGTACATAATTATACCCCCCGCGATGAGTGGCTTGATTTTGATAATTAGTCATCAGAGTATTAATTTAGATAAAATTTGAATTTTTTCATTTTATTGAATTATACAACTCGTTGATTTCGTTGATATAGATGACATTTCATTATCAATGAAGACCGGATAATGAGGGTATTGCAGGGGGTACTTAAATAATTAAATTTAAAATGGAACGGGGAGAAAATATAAAAATTGAAGGTTTTCTGATTATTGACAAAATATAACTTATCTGTAGGTACTATTTTTGAGGACGACTACTGATCCTGTGAGATAGCACACAAAGAGGGAGAAAAAAAAGAGATGGAGATAGAGTTCACCGTCCCACGCGAAAGTCAACCTCCTGTAGGTCAATGCACACATTCTCACTGGGCTCCATATGTTCTCTCTTTGTCTTCCTTGTTGGTTGCTCCCCACCCTGGATCTCATCATCCCTCTATCGTCGTTTCCTCTGAGCACTCGCCCGTCTGTCGAGCCTGTGCCTGTCGAGCTCGAGCAAGGGGACTCTCGACGAAAGATCGCTTGTTCACGGCAGTTCTCGACGGCACTCGGCGCTCGCCATTGGAGCCACCGCAATCCCCATAAACGATATTATAACTATTTACAGTCTAAGCGTCATTTCATATTTTTCCTTATTATTATAATAATAAAGTAGATACAACATTCATTGCTATTAAATTAACGGAATTTCCCTTGTGTGTTATTAATAATATAGTCTTGTTGATAGGCTTGGTCGATTGAGCAAATATTGTGTTAATTATTTTGTTCAAGGTGAGTATATAATATATAGAGGAACATCAAATTATTAATATATTGTTACAATTAAGTGTCGAATGAAGTAATGGAAAAGAAAATGTCGAGAAAATTATAATGGAATTTTTTTGTGCTGTGATTTTTTTATCATTTTTCTTAAATCAATAATTTCCATGTTTGAATTGTTGTAGTCTCTATAATGATGTGCCTATTTATGGTTTGTAATTGACGACAATTGACTAATATTTTACCTTGATATTATATTTTGCCGGAGAAAGGATATACATATATATATATAATACATTTGGACTACCGTCAACCGGCTTTCTGCCGGCTTCTGTTCTGTTCTGTTCCATGTTCCAATGTGCGTGTGCGCTGACTCACACATTGGTGTGTATGGTATGGATTAAAAAAATCCCCCGTAGTTTGCCTGGGTGGGGTCGAAACCCGGGGGTTGAGACCGAAATGCTGTGGCCTTGGCTCCATTGACTACCAATGAGCCACCGCCGGCCATTCATATTATAATGGCTATATAACAAAATGATAATAATAAATAATAAACCAACTATAAATATATTCCAACTTAGGCAACATATAATTGGCCGAAAGTATCTTATGTCAACAACGCCCATGATTTTTTTTTTTCGGTATAGATATTGTAATTATATCGAGTAATTTTGTTTTTTCTTCCAAATTATTTGACGTTCAATTATAATTATTCAAACTATAGAATATGTATAGACATAAGTAGGCATGCATCATATATGACCTACTAACCTAGGGTAAACATGCCTGTCATTACCATAATTTCTGAAGAGAATGGAATGAATAAATTTTATGTTCATTGTGCATTGAAATCCTATTTTTTTAAATTTTATGAAATTGAATTTAATATCAACAATTGATTTTCTCATCACATGTTTGTGTGAAAAAAAAAACAATTTTGTCTCAGATTAAAAGTATAAACTAGGTTTATATTTTATAATTGAGAATGCCATTGCAATGATAGCATGATAAAAGTGGACAACTGGATGAGCAAGTTGAACAATCTATTTTATACTACTGCTATAAATTTAATCTCTAGGCTGATAGAAGTGCGTAACGGTTATATGGGTTTGCGGTGGGATCCTCAGACGAACGCGAACAGTCACTCTCTACACATACGTACAGGATATTTATTTTTCCACCAATTTTAAAAGGATTTATTATATACTAGCACTAGCACACTAAAAGTAATGAAATATTTGGTCGTATTGTCATGATAAATTGATCGGTTCGAGTTGAAATGGTAAAAATATTTTGTTCTTATAGAAAATATTTGAAGCGAGCTTGAAAATCGAAAACGAGTGGAACAATGCAGAGCAACGGAGCGGAAGGTGTTGGGGAAAATGGAGTAGATAGAAGTGGATGGACGGTAAATCAATGCTTCATTTTGTCATTATCTTTTCGGCTTTTTTGATTGAAAATATATGATTGGATTTATTTTGTGTATTTGTCATTTAGGTTGGGCTTATAAATGGCAAGTTTAAATATTTAACCGCCGAAACATTTGGTTTCAAAATCAATGCAAACGGCTCGAGTTTAAAAAAAAAACAGCTTTGGACACTTGAGGGAAGTGAGCATCAAGTTTTCCTTCGTTCTCACTTGGATCGTTACCTCGCAGTCGATCAATTTGGTAACGTTACCTGCGAGGCTGAAGATCCTTCCGATCTTGGTTGTGCTTTTCAGATTCAGCTTGCTTCGGATGGTAAGTAAAAATGGATAATGGACATAATAAATGATTATGACATGAATAAAAGACGATTATTATGATTTTTTACAGGGAGTGGTAGGTGGGCTTTGAAAAATATACAGCGCGGATATTTCTTGGGTTCTAGCCAAGATGAACTCAAGTGTACAGCTAAGGCTCCTGGTGAGGCAGAGTACTGGCTTGTGCATCTTGCTGCTAGACCACAGGTACTTGATTTAATAGCCAATAAATTAGCCTTGTTGTTTTTTTGCATCTTTTAAAATGTCAATTGGTCAATTGGTCTAGGTGAATCTTCGGTCAGCTGGTCGTAAACGTTTCGCTCATTTAAGCGCAACTCAGGACGAAATTCACGTGGATGCACCTGTACCGTGGGGAGAGGATACGCTCTTCACACTTGAATTCCGTCCAGCAGCAAACGCGGACAATGACACGGTTGGGGGGCATGGCAAATCTGAAGGAGGTCATTACGCTCTTCACACTTGCAATAACAAGTATCTTGCCCGCGATGGAAAGCTATTCGATAGTTGTACTCGAGAATGCTTATATGCTGCAGAATTTCATGCTGGATTGTTGGCTTTGAGGTAAATTATTTTCTTGGAGAAAAAACAAAATATGATGTTGATGTTGATGTTTTGTTTTGTTTGTTATGCCCCATTAACATTAGAGACATTCACGGAGCTTATTTGGCACCAATTGGCAGCAAAGCTGTTTTAAAATCAAGATCGACGACAGTGACACGGGACGAACTATTCTCATTGGAGGAATCTCTACCACAAGCGTCATTCATTGCTGCACTCAATCAACGTTATGTGTCTGTTAAGCAAGGTAGGCAATGAGAATAGTACATATTCATCACCGGAACTTGCTTTACCCCAAGTTGATTATCAATTCATGAGTCAACACTGTTGGCTCACTCGCGTGCATGCATGCCATATTGATCGCTACTTGGAATATTGAATATTAAATTTTTCACATTATTTTTTACAAATAAATAGTCATCAATGAAATTTTTAGGTGTCGATGTAACGGCTAATCAGGATGAGATATCAGGTCACGAGACATTCCAATTGGAGTTTGATCGTGTAACAAAACGGTGGTATGTAAGAACAATGCAAGATCGTTACTGGAGTTTAGAGGCTGGTGGGGGAATTCAAGCTTCTGATCATAAACGCTCATCAAATGCGCTATTTGATCTTGTCTGGCAGCCAGACGATGGAACTGTTGCACTACGTGCAAATAATGGAAAATTTCTTGCTACTAAACGTTCTGGACATCTGTATGCCAATGCAGATTCACCCATCTCCGGTGATTCTGATGCATCGAAATACTACTTTTATCTTATGAATCGACCCATTCTCGTTCTACGTTGTGAGCAGGGATTTGTGGGCCCAAAAAGTGCTGCAAGTCCAAAACTTGAGTGCAATAAAGCGGGATATGAAACAATCCGTGTTGAGCGCTGTGAACGTGGCATTGTTCGCTTCAAGGGTGTGTTTCTTGTGTTCTCTATTAAAAAATCATATAAATATAATGCTGATTTTTTTGACATTTATTATTTCAGGCCAAAATGGAAATTATTGGCACGCTGACAATGAAGGTGTTACTGTAGACGCTGATCAACCATCGGTGGGATTTTACTTGGAACTTCGTGAACCTTCTCGTATATGCATTAAATGTACCGATGGGAGATACCTAAGCGCTGGTAAAAATGGAGCTCTCCGTTTGGGTGATACTGCTTATGAATCTGCCACAAAATGGGAATTCTAAAGCTCTTGTGGATATATTCCAAATAATTTTTCTTCAAAGCCTCTTATTTTGCGGCATATAGTACTCTGAGAGGATGGGGGAAAATAATAAATGTAGGAATGAAGCATAACTTTTTCGCTACTAGCACTGAATATGAATATAGTACGTTGTTTAAGATACTTACAATTTATTCTTCGAAGGAGCTTTTCTTGTATACCCTCAATGAGTGTCGCATAGATTATAAAATCTGTCTCAATCTTTTAATCTGACTACCAAGTCCAGTAATACAGGCAATTGTAAGCTTTTATGAATCACCAACACCAATCATAAAATTGTGTCAGTTGGATAAGCAAAAATTACTAGGCTGCATTCTCTAAAAGTACTTGTGATCAACAATAGAGAGGATAGTCAGATTAGAAGATTAAAGGTAATTTATCCTCAGAGAAAATTCATTCCAATTTGGTTCCCCTTGTGATTTTTCATTTTTATACGACTGTAAACTTTTATACCAAAATCATGAAAATTTTTACTATAAAATAAAGAACAAACTAATGATGAAAAATGCTTTTATATTTCAACAATAGATACAACTTGTCCTTGTTCATTATTATTATAATAACCCACTGATATATATTATCAAATATTTTCAGACAATACGCTCCAAGTGAGTATATACGCTATAACTATATATGTAAAAAATTATCCATCTTGTGATTTTTATAACTCTTCATTTCTTCATAATTACAGTATTGTTTGATTGATGACATGGCTTGATGAGTAATTGATGAAAAGGCAAAAACATATACACTCTGCTCTTTAATAGAGGGAAAATTAATGAATTTTTATTATCTTGTGCTGTTATTTATTAATTCTACCTTTTGTTGACGTCTTATTGCCTTCTCTTCGAGAATCGTTACAGATTCACTATATAAAATCCGTAAAATTGGATAAAACAGAGGTAAGAGTGGTAATTCGGAAAGACTAACATGCATATTATCAAATGCAATTCCAACATTGGACAAATTGGGGTCATTGGAATTTTCGGGTAAACGCGGTATTTTTGAATACCTTTGGCTAAAGTGGGTAAGTAAAGTAAATTTTGAATTCATGTCTTTACCGATTTGTATTGCTTGAGAAATGGTTGAATGCATCTTCGTTTTGGCTTCCTTTTCCATACCATCTTCCATTGTAGCTTCGTGAATGAGAAGATCACAGTCCCTGCCAAGGTCCACAAGATAATTACAAGGCTGCGTGTCACCGCTAATGAAAAGAAAAGGAAGAAGTTAAAAAAAATATAGATCTCGATAAATGATGCTGAATAAAAAATAGTGAAATCGTTTTTTTTTTATTTTACCTGTAAACAATTTTTTTTCCACTTGTAAGTATCAAAGAAACTCCAAATGAATGGAGGCAGTGATTTACTTCAACAGTATTAATTTGTTGAATTTTCAATGTGACTTTTAATTTCTCTTGTATGTCATCTCCGATTTTTTGTGAGTTTATTATCAAATTTTGATTTGGAATTAAATTGAATAATTGATTGATGTGTTCAAATTTGAGGTGATAAATTTGCAACCAAGAGTAAATTTCTCTTGGTGCAAACAAAAAGACAGGATCTTTTGTAATACATTGACGTTGTTGAAGTATACTGAGAAGGCCTAGATGATGATCTGCATGTAGATGTGAGACGTATATAGCTTTGATGCTTTTCAATACTTTATCAAAGCCATCTTTTCCAAAGAAGCGAATGAGCTGTCCCAAAGTTCCTTCACCACAGTCTAATAAAATAGACGTCTCAGGATCAATTCTCAATAAAAGGCCACTAGTATTTCTATGTTTACTTGGTATGCAGGAGCCAGTACCAAGAATTAACAATTTAGGGTATTCTGGTAGATGTTTTAGCATCTTTGATTTGGCATTAATTTCTGTCTGGAGTTGTGCTAATTCATCGAGAAATCCATCAAGATTGAAAACTTTATCAATATCATCCTTTCTGTTGATATTAATCTGAGTGGTTTGATCTAGGCCTTGCAGTGGTCTTAGGTGGACTGCATTTAGAGTTTTTGCTCTATGGATACGTAATTTTTCATCTTGGCCTTCATCTATATGATCATTATTGTCAACCGAATCGGGAAGAATTGGAAAAATTGTTGGATGAACTAAATTAAGTTTGTGTTGAATTTGATGAAGTGCTTCGAAACTGTATGAATTATTAGCTGCATTGATAATCAAGTGTTGAGTGCTTGTTGGAAATTTCTCCATCCATTCTCGGTATTTACTCATTTTTATAACCTTTTCCGGTGTAAAATGAACAATACAGGCTGGCCAATTGTCTTCATTTTTTTCTTCACAACAACATTGATATTCCCTGAAGATTGCATTAGAAATGAGAGATTCCACATAATGTTCACTGGGGCATTCCAATACTGAAACATCAATTGTATTATTATTATTATTATTATTATTATTACATTTTCATTATTGTTAACAAATTTTCGCCACTATACTACTGACCAATGAAAATTGGACCTGGAATTTCTGGATCACAAACATCGCTACTTTTGATAATGGTGCCATCAGGTAGTGTTACATCTTTTCCAGCTTTCAAGTCACCCAAGATTGGTCCAGGTGTTACACCCTTTTCAACGCATTTTTCTAGATTTAATTTTCCTGTTTTGGGATGTAATTTACATATGTAAGCAATACAGCCTCTAATTTTTCGTAAATTAGTTTCAATTTTCGATAATTTATTGGTGCGGTACTGTTGGCTGATCCTTCTTTTTCTATTTTCATTGAATTCGTGAGCATAATAATCAGTGTTATCAATAACAATTGTGGCTTGATCAAAATCAGTGTCAGAATCAGTAGTAATATCCTCGATCAATGGAACATAACGAATTGTCATACAAGAGTCGTCATATATACTCTTTTCATCACAATCAGCCTCGGTTACAGTCAAATGTGCTAGGAAAGCAAATCTTTTAACAGCATCAAAAATATCCACTATTCCTTTCGGTCCGTGAAGTTTAATTTGCGGTACTCCCGTGTCTTGAATGGTCAGAGCCATACCTGGCAATCCTCCCATATTTTTCCACGTTGGAGTTGTAAAAAACACATGTTCTAATTTTGATAACCTCAAATGATGCTCATGAGCAAGTCTTTGTGTACCTTCACCACAATTAAATAGGTATTTTGAATGATCTGTCGAGACATATAAACTAGCTGGTGCTCCAGGTACACCGCTGCCCAATACCTTTTGATAAGAAAAAAATGAAAAATTTCAGTTGACAATTTTTTGAGAATTACATGCGAGAGAGAGAAAGAGGCAATTACCTGGAGAGTTACAGTACTAGGACTATATTTTTCAGACTTGGATATTTTTTCTCGTCGTATTTTCTGCAGTTGACGGTGAAGATCCTTTACAGACATGGATCTATCGTATTTATAGTACTTCAATACTGATGATGAATGATAATTACGTAAAATTAAACAATCACCTGTACAACTATGAAAAAGATGTTTGAAATTTTTAATTAACCGAGTGGAAATATACATTCGTATTTTTTTTTAAATCAATCTCTTGTCTTCGTTCCTCGTTGACTCGAGGTAAATGAATTTTTAAAAGTTGTTGTTGTTGTTGTCAAAAAGTAGAGAATGAAACACACACAAAAATTCACAGTGTATTTAACGGGGCGGTTAGCGCTGACGACTCAAATGGCCGAATGGAGAACTACCATCCAAACTCTACTATGCCCCTTCCTTCAACTTTTGGCAGAAATTGGAGAAGGATGAACTGATAAGTGATAATCATACTGAATACCTATGCCCAGATTAGTTTCACGACCATTAGTAATATTATTTGTCATTTTTTTTTTTTTTTTTTTTTTTTTCAAATAAATAAAACTCACCGAATGCAGAAAGGGAGAATCAATTGGAAAACATCCATATGCCATGAAATTGAGCTTGGAATGGAATAATTCAATGAAAAACTCTCGAAACTAGAAAGCAAGTATTTCAATTGTATAATAATGATAATAATAATAATTACTTTCATATTATTACCAATAAATTTACAGAATCAAATTCTTTGTACTGGATCTGTAGATTAGCCATCATTGCCATGGTTTTATTCACCTATTAATGATAAAATATAAAATAGACAGTTGTCTATTGGCACGTTCTACGGTAAATTTTACCGTGGATTCACGGTAAATTCTCACTCACATTTTGTCTGACATCTCTTCTATTAACTGCTATGAACCAGAGTTTATAACAGCGATGTCAGACAAGAATGAATGAATGTTTTTTTAGGCTCAAATGAAAGAGCGGCTCAAGAAAGGGTCGACTAGTTGAGGGTCCACTATCTCCCATATATCCACGGGCAAAGTTACCGTAGAGCGTGTGAATAGACACTGGAAGAAAATTGGAGGAAAAAATAGGTATTAATCAATGTTATATATTACCTCATTAGTGACTCGTTGAGCGGATAAACTCATGATAATTAAGACTGTTACATTTGCAGCAATCCATATAATGAGATTGATAATGTCTTCTTTTTTTAAATTTTCAATGTCTGATATTGATGTTACAAAGACAATGAGCGTATAAAGAGACACAAGCAGAGAGCAACATAATCGAAAAATGGCCGCAATAATGGGTGGTGTGTAAAAACTTGATATTCCGTAAGAAATGTTGTACAAGTCATTCCATGTCTCTCTAATCATGACAATTGTCATTCTATCCCGTATGATAGACAAGTATTGTGGATCAATATTGATTATTTGTTGACTTACTGCATCTTGATAGTAATCCGATTTCATTGATTGTATTCTCAATGAGGAAATGCGGTAATTGATGGTCTCAACTTGATATTTTATTAGCATTAAAATTGTCCCGTATTGGAGCAATAAAGCCAAACAAATCATTTGACTCGGATTAAAGAAAATAAAATTATGAACCATTGTTTTTTCCCCCTCTCTTACACATAAACTAGCACAAAAAATCAATGACAATATTAGGAGTATTGTCGCATATAACGTTGTCCTGTTATTGCCATATAATTCAAAAAATTCACTTGACTGTTTGTGGTAAAATTGTAAGCATTGATTGATAATTTTAACATGAGCTCGTTGATTTAAACAAATATATCCAGTTATCGAAGCGGCAAGTAAATTTCCCCCCCCAATATCCATGATTCTAGTAAATATTACCATTAACATTTGCTCATTGGAGTAGTTGTTTATCATATAAAACTTGTGAAAAATCCAAATGGTGATTAATAAAAAAATTGTTAGGATAATATTGTAAATGCACCGATATTTTGAATATAAGACAGTCATGATAATTATTTTGGAATTTTGTCAAGAGTCTATTGATATCTTCATATTAAATGATGTCACGCCAATTATATTTGAAACAAACAGGAATAATCTCAACGCAAATACTTTCAATATCACATAGAATTTCAAATTCATGCTTGCTGCTGGGTGACCCGACAATTTCACATGCAGTATGCTGACAGAAAATTATACATGAGAGTTCCATGAAATTTTTGTAACAAAAATTCAACAGAATTCATATCCACTGCTTATCATCAATAACTAACGATTTCCACATAACAGACCTGTCTCTTTTCCATGCAAATTTTTGAACATCTATTATTCATTGTTGTGTGAATTTTCATGGTAAGTTGGGCTTCTATTTACTGTGTATATCAATAATCATTATTTACTTAATAAATACCTATATATAGAAAATTCGAAAACGTAGACAATCAATATTTTGTATGAAACAATTTATTTCCATTAATTTAAGTACGTAGTATTTTTTCATTTTTGTTTTTTTATTATTATTTTTTTTTTTCAAAAAGAAGAAAAAATAAAAATAACTGCACATTGTTAGAATTTTTGTTTATCGGTTCCAGAATCATTTTATATAAGCGTTATTCATTTGGAATGTCTTAACAGTAATTTAATGGTCAATTGTGGTCAACTTTTTTGCACAAGATGAAACACATTTGTTTTCTTTGTAACGAAAATAATATATTGTGAGGTGAAATTTTCTGACGACAGGGGAGAGAAAATGATAAAGTAAAATTTCCATCAACTTTCTCGTTTCCTCAGAATATTTCATATTTTTTTCACAATCATCGTAATAATATTCTATAACGCTAGTAAACTGTAAACATTAATGCAATAACGCTGCTATTCTGTGAATATTAATATTAAATACAATCAAAAAATATCCATTATTATTTGAAAAAATGGATGATAAAGTTTCGCCTCAATTGAATCCTCTTTTATTGATATATAACTTGATTATTTTCCTTCGGATCATGCTTTAAAAACTGGTAAAAATTTATTCAGTGATAGGGGTAACAATATTTCAAATATTTTTCGAGAAAAAAAAAATCATCAAATTGTTGTTATAACCTTCTCAAAATATCTCAATTCATGTGTAAAAAACATTGGCAGCATCAACAGGTTGGATTATTTCTATCGCCTCAAATGGTACAGGGCAAAAGCACAAAGAAGATCTATATATAGTGCTTTCTTTAAAGTGCACGACGTTATTTTGCTTTTTTGCAATTTTGCTTTTGACATTTGCCCATTCATCACATCCACACTCATACTTGTTTTCACATCCCTCTCATTTATTCATTATCATTTATCCGCAAGAAAACAAAAACAAAGAGAAAGAGAGACAGACGGCGAAAGACAGAGTTTAGAAAAAGGGCTCTCATCCAATAAATTTTCATTATTTGGTTCTTCTTCATTGCTGAAATGTTTTTTAATCAACTTTTTCCTCTCAAAATTGGGTGATGGAAGAAATACACGGCCATCATTCGCCGGTAAATAGTTTCACTCTACTTATGATTTGCGTGTTTACATTATACTCACTAGGAAGGCCACAAGTTTTGTTATTCTTTTGAATTTCAACGTTCAAAGGTATCAAAAATTCGAGGATAGGCCGTCAAGGCTATGATATCTGAGAAAATAACGCTTTATAATTGATTTTCAATATTACAAATTGTATATTTTGTTTATATTTAAAGTTTAAATCAATCCCATTCGATCCAGTAAATTTTAAAATAGAGTTTATTACAAGAAAAAAAATTTTTTTTCTTTCTTTCTTTTTTTTTTCTTTTTCATAAAAATGTGAAAAATATTCTTAGAAGTATCGTAGAGGGGACTGACAAGTACAAAACTTTAACTTCGATTCTTAAAAAAAATGGCAGAAAAAAAATATTTTGAGTTGAATAGCAAGAAAAAATTACAAGGCGTTAATTATCCTTTCAGTGATCGATATGCAAATTGTAATTTTTTTTTTCTTTCTTTCTTTCTCTCTCTCTCTCCCTCTCTCTCAATAATGCAAGAAATCAATGATCGATTCAAGGGAGAAAAAATTCTGTCCTTTGAAGTATTGAGCATTATGAGGAGTTGAGACAAGAGGGAGATTAAATGGAAACGATAAATTGCCAAAATATTTGCTCATGACCAAAGAGGAGGCTACGTCAATATGGTTTATTAGCCGAATCTTTATGACTTTATATAATGCAAATGTATTTTTGGTGGCTTTCTGTCAAGTTTTTAGAGATGAAAAGAGAAATTTGTAAATAGTATTGTAACTTTTTTTTTTTTTTTAATTCTCTGATCGATCTGATTCTTTCGTTAGTTTTTGAAAATAATGCTTTACGGGGGTAATTTACATATTTTCAAATTGGTCAACACGACGCTTGGTATTGCCTTTGCGAATTTCACGCAAAGTTTTGTATTTGTCACGACCTTGACGAACATTTTCCCTATGAATTTTATCCATAACTGTTTCCTTGGTTTCATCCCGAGATTGGGCAAGATCTTGTTTCAATGCCTATAATGAAAAATAATAAAGGTAAAGGTATGAAAAAGCATGTAAAATTTAACGGAAGAAAGAAAAAAAAGAGAGAGAATAAAGATATATTTACCTTGAGCTGGTCATGAAGGCGCTCGTTTCTCTCAGCAAGTGTACGTCGTTCTTCAACAGGATCAATGATGGATTCATCAGTGATTAGGTCCTTGGTAACATCACCATGAGGGGCCTCATCCTCTCCCTCATCTTCACCATCTTCATTCTCCTCGACGTGATGATGATGTGGAGTGGTACTTGCTTGAAAAGCCCTGTCTGCCTCTTCTTGTCGTAGCCTTATACAAAGGGATTGAAAAAAATTGATATGGAAAATGAAATTAGACTATTGATCTATTGATCTATTGTTCATTTACCTAGCAGCCTCAACCTCTTCCTGTAATCGGCGTGCCTCAGCATCTTTAGCCTCAACTTCTGACTGAATACGCATAACTTCCTCCTGCTTGGCATGTATTTCTTGTTCCAACTTGGCACGTTCAGCAGCCTCCATCTCATGAGAACGCTCGAGTTTCTCCATCATTGCAGTCAATTCCTTTTGACGATCTTCAAGCTCCTCTTTAGCCTGTTGCAATTGTCTCAGCTGTTCCTCCAAGCGTCTAATCATTTCCTGAGCTTCATTGAGTTCTGCCTGCCGCCTATCCATCTCTTCAGCCATACTTCTGAGTCTTTCTTCGTATTCTTGTTGCTTCTTCTCTGCACGTTCGCGTGCCGCTATCTCCAACTGGAGTTTCTCACGTTGCTGTTGCTTGGCTATTTTCTCATCACGTGCTTGAGCCTTGAAAATGGTAAAACGTGTAATAATTCACAAATGTTGAGATTTTATATATAAATTGCTTAGGCTTAAGTATTAATAATATTCACCTTCATTTGCTGAACATCAATAGTATCGGGTTTGCGTCTACGCATGTACAATTCATGATTGCCCATACAAAGTGCTAAAATTCTTTTGTTAATCTTAACTCTGGGTGCAAAGAATACAAAATCTGGTGCCTTCTTGTCAATTGGTTTAATAATAAATTTTTTATCATTGAATGAAATATTGCGAATTTCCGACCATGGAAAACCAATTTTAGGCGTCAATTTGTCATCTTTCTCATAGATATTAAGTCCAAGCGCATCAACACCCAACCATAGTTCAGTTCCCTTTTTATTTCTTATCTCAAAGTAGTTTACTCCATACATCTCTAAATCCTATTCAAGTTGAAATTCATTATTAGACATATTATTATTATTATTATTATTATTATTAGTAATTGTTTCATCTTGAAATAATTACTTGGGCGATCTTTAGGTATTCCATCATAGCATCCTCGCGTAGCATACCACGATGTTCTTGCCACCAGGTGGTAATGGAACTTTCCCATTCCTCTTTACTCATTTTGTGCTGATCCATAACACGCTGGGGAAGAAGACGATCATTGGCTAGGAAGCCAGGAGTATGAATTCCCTTTTGGAAATCTCCATGTCTTGCTTGAACTGCATAGGAAGCCAGTAATACAGATGTCTCAGGTGGACAATATATTTCATCAGTGAGGATGGAATTCTTCACCTGTATAATACAATACAAATTTTCTCATTATTAATAATACTTGAGACGTAATGAAATAATCAGCTAAATAAAATATTCATACAAGTGAATATTATTACCTGCAGATAAAAAAGTCGTAGAGTGATGTCTTGTATGAGTTCCTCAGCAACGTCCTCAGGATAAAACTTTGCCCGAAACTTGAACTGCAATGGATTCTCTTTTTTCACCTCCTGGCTCATTACCTGAAATTCAATATGTTGACAATCAAATAATTATCAATAATGATAATAATTTCACATTATAAAATGGAAAAATTTTGGTGAAATTCGTGCTTTGTGATGTGAGATGGTAAAAAAATCTTACAGCACATTTTTTTGTTGCATGTGTCATTCATCAACATTCAATAAGGATGTCAAATTTACTCGGGCGTAAAGTCACAAAAAAGAAGAAAAAAAAGGAAAGTAATTTATATTGTAAATCAGAAGCCCCAATCAAAATAAAGTTTGCTAAAATAATAATAATAAAAGAACAGCGAAATAATAACAATCAATTATTCATGCTATTCAGTCGCTTAGTTGTAATTATTCAGGATTTGTTAATATATAAACTTTCATCAATGATTGTTGTGTTTTTTTTAGTTAATAATTAATTGATAGCTGCAATTATGCTATCAATAACTGTGCAAATGGAGAGCGTGCTTTATTAAGTCGTGTAAGAATAATTGTCAGTAGACCTATCGCACTCGACTCATGAAATACTGGAAAAAAAAAAAAAAAAAACAAAAANCATGAAATACTGGAAAAAAAAAAAAAAAAAGAAAACAAAAAAAAACAAAATATATTATTGTATATTCTTTACGTCGAGTCCGTTGAGAGGAGCTTATCGAGGCTCAATTTCAAATAGAGAAACATTATAAAAGGAAATATTTCAACACGTATTCTGACATATATGCAAAAATTTAAACGCTTACGTGCCAGATATTTCTTCGGCCACATGGTAGCACCTGTAATAATTTGCCATACATTTTCTTCACCGATTCACACAAAAAAGGTGTCATTTTTTCATCAAGGATAAACTAGTTACACACCAAGAAAATGAGAAAAAAATTGCCCTATGAACATATGACAGGCCATATTAACAGATACATTTATGTAGTTGATATTTAGCACAAACTTCAACTTTTGCAATTACACATTTTCATACATGTACATTTTGTCAAATACCATTGGAATTGTAATCTTCATTGATAAAAATTGGCATTTATATTATTATTTTTATATTATTAACCACATTGCGGCTTACCCTAGAGAAGAATGAAACTCCAGACTTCCAGTTGTTAGTATCGGCATGCATTTTAAGAAAAAAANTTTAAAAAAAAAAAAAAAAAAAAAAAAAAAGAGAGACAAGAAACATGTGTCATATTAAAGTATATAAATCCTCAGTAGAAATAAGGAATAATGAGTAATTTTCAGCTTTCATGTTTTGTCTTTTGATATTAATAATTTTTCTTTTCCCATCCCATTAACATTCAATCAAAGTACACATCATTTATGACGTCAACAAAAATTTTACAAGCTTTTTATTCATGTTCATCCAACTGAAAGACAAAAGAAATAAAGTCACGATAAAACAAGGACTTGTCCTCGTAATGTCTTTCTTGCATCTATGTAATTAATTTAATTTTTTCCTTCATTCATAAATACCACAGAATATAATTCAATCAGAATAAAATATTTAATCAATCTTGATTAATGTTATTTGACGATCATGAATGCGATGTCGGTCACTCACTGGTTTATCAGTCAATATCAAATCGAAATATACTGAACGAAAGGAAAAAAAATATCATTAAATCCAAGAAATTTTCATTTGTACGAATGAGTTTGGACAAGGTAAAAAAAAGTCTCCTCATAAATTCCAAGAAACAACATGTTTGTGTGAATCATTGGACATGATTCTCTTGAAATCGCGGCCTATAAATTTTCCTCTCATACCTAGAGAACATGAATACATTGGAGATATATTAAATTGGTGAAATTAGGTGGGTATTTATTCAAGTTATGTGAATTTTTTTTTCTTTTCCCCAACAGATGTCGTCAAATACGTACGTCAACGTTTAATGGGCAATGTGAGGGGAGGGACTGGAGAAGATTCCAGAAGAAGGAAATTTTAGTGATATCAATTGATCAAATGTATTTAGAAACGAGATATGAACACGCAATATTCTACATATCTATATGCATTAGAGGACGAGCATATGGGTTTGGCTGGCTAGTAGAAATTGTGCTACACACTGGAGTCTGAGAGACTGGGAAATACATGTGGATATTACGTAAGGAGCCACAGTCCAATAGTACACAGCGCACACCTGTATTTTTTTTTTTCACCATTTCATTGCAAGACGAACGAAAAATTCCGATGTTGTGCTGTTACTCTGGAATTGACGGGTCAATCGTTTTTAAATTGGAGACAACACTATTGGAATTATTATATGCTAATAATCACTTGTTAAAGTATCGATGGATGCAAGTATTATACTATTTAGTTTTTTTTTGGGAGATTAAAAAATTTAACCTTGATAATCACTAATCGACGGAGAAGTGGGAAGGAATATTGAATCTGCCACTATATGAAATCTACTCTTCCGGAAATAAGTCTTACCAGTTCCCCATCATACTCATCATCATCAGAATCTGAATCTGAACAACCTCTCAGCTTCCGTACTTTCCTTTTGACCTCCTTTTTGACCACGCGTGTTAAAGCACTCTCTGGCTGCTTGCAAATTCCATTGATTTCAAAGAGAGAATAATATTTGCAAAGCTTTGAAAAGGAAATTATCGAAATTTCTTAAATCGTCTTGTCTTAATATCGTCTGAGGTAGGTGAGATATGAATTTGTAAAAAAATTTACCCAACATATAAGTTACTAAACACTCGTATTATTCATCATCATCATTTTCAAAATAAACCACTGACGTCTGTTGCAGCAGAAAAAGAAAAACATTACTACCACGAGGTGAATTATTACGTGGGCATTAAAAAGACATATCTTTGTAATAATTTATTTAAAAAATGAAAACTAGATAAATATAAAGAGTGTACTTTTATTGATAGACAACCTGTCAAGCAAGCATTGATCTTGAACAATTGTTTTCAACACTAAGGGCAAGATAATGCACAGACTTGTTGGTTGGCTTTTCCGATACTAATATCATAATTTGCATATGCTTTTACAAATATAAAATGGCATCATACTATTGAAAATGATAAAAGTTTGGTCCATTAAAGGTGTTGTAGGCTGTTGTCCTTGACGTAATTTTTTAATTTTTTAAAATATTTCTAGAAATAAATGGCATATTTTGATAAACAGCAGTGATTGTTTAATGGAAGTGAGATTAAATCCATTCTAATGCCAAGAAAATTTATAAACAGACAGAGGCAGCTTTTTCTATAAGTGGATTATTTCCTTGGTGAAATGGATCCATTCGTGTACATTTCGATATCTTATTCTACATATGTAAAAGGGAGTACCAGTAACATTATTGTTTTTTAAATATACCTATATACGTTTTTTTGTATACAAATAAATTTGGTGGAAAAATTTAATGTCTTTCACTGGGGATGAGGCAAAAGTTGGAGAATTAATTGCAGGAATTGTAATGATGATATCATTATTTGTCATCTGTCCAAATGGCTTTTGATATTTTTTTTATAGCCTTCAGTGACGTAATCTCTCACAATGTTTGGTTCAAACGGTTGCTTGAGTGACGCATAACAAAAAATGGAAGATAGCACAAGGCTTAGACATTACAATATGGTGCGACGGTTAGAGCTCATGTATCGCGACCTTCTTTTTCACCAATAACTACTCAACCCTGTATAAAAATGGCAATATACAAAGAAAAAACAATGAAATATCATTGTTCCTTTGTACATATTAACCATTTAAACGTGTAATGGTTAATAATCAGAGTTTTTATAATCTCCTCTAGTAGATTATTAGGATAATGAAATTTCAATGAAGATATCTCACCTTTTTATAGAGCTTGATCCAGGTGAGATCACCCTTAATGTCTGTATACTGGAGTCCGAAAAACCAAACCTCACGTAGACCGATGGTTTTAACGACTTGATCAAACAGTTGTTTACCGGTGGTTGCCTGCTGGATGGCAAACTCCAGCTCGGCGTCCATCGTGGTAACCCTGACATTCATCTTCAAGTTTTGTTTATTGAGGAAATATCATGGAACAGAAAGAAATATGTACAAAACTTAGTGCTGAAAATAATTAGTATACTATCTCTGTAAATTATAGTTGGATATTTGCAATCTGAACACCCGTTATAATACCGGCGCCTTTTCTGGGACAAGAGGTTCAAACACCGGTTTCTCTTCAGGTATAGGAGATTTGACCTTGAAAATTGGCGTAGAATTTTATGCGTTAGATAAGAAAATGAATTTTCATTTCATCTTTGATGAATGGATATTGAACGATTCTATAATTATTTTTATCCATATAATATTCATTTTCATCAAGATAAAACCATCACTCATATTTGTTGTTGATGAAAAATTCAAATCGATCACTTATTCCAGCAAATGGCCAAAAGAGAAGAGATTTAATAATAATAATAATAATAATAATAAAATAAAAAGGAGAAAAATAATGGGCCGCGCCTTACCATTTTCGAGCCGGCCACCATGTTTATCACGTGATGTGAACTACCCAGCACAACACAAATAAAATAATAAAACTTTAGTAGCCAATAATCGCTCAATTCATTTGATGATAGAGTTCCGTTGTAATAATAATAATAATAATTGCACTTGACTTATATCATGTTATTACCAAAAAACGTTCACAAAATTGAAGAAAAAAAATGAATAAATAAAATAAAATAAAGAAACGGGATGAATAAAGTTTTTCACAATATGTTGGGACGCCGCCGACGTGAACGGATCGAACAATGGGCCAAGGAGCAATAATACAAGTGCAGCCGAACCGGCGTCCGGCGTCTCCTCTCCTCCACACTCCTCGCCAAGCGCGTTTTTATCCCCACTACAATTTTACATTCGCCTTTTCTTTCTTTTACTTGTTCACAACTGAAATATTTTCGGAGTAGAGGGGGAGAAAAAAGAGCGAAGCTTCTCTGTGTGCAGCTGTTTCGTCTCCTCGTTCAAACCTTGGGCGTGGATAGAAGGAGAACGAAGATGGGGAATGTGTCGAGCGATAATGGTCACGTGAACAAACTCTCGTCCGCAAAGTTGCAGCCAATCGGGGAACGTTTACTCTACCGGGTGTTCGTTTCAAAGTAACTGACAACCCAACTGATTTTTTTTCATCAACGTGATTGTTTCAATCAAAAAAGCAATTTTTTCATCAGTTTGTGAAAATATTGATCAGCAATCGGCACGGATCAATCGAGGTAGTGTCAAAAAACGAAAAAAAAAAACATTATGTACTACGAACAACGCGTGTAACATTAAAATCTCATCCCACCAAATTGTTTGAGCATTAAAAATTAATGATTGCGACATAGAAAAAATAATTTAATTGAAAAATTTAATAACTGACTAAAGATTTGTTGAGCCAAAGATTCTTGTCTCAAATGAAACTTTAACCTGATAAGTGTTGTATAATCTGTCTGATAATTACAATGAATACAAATTAATTTCGATTGAAATCTTCCTTAATTTTAGTAAAAATAAGCGATTGTCACAGCGGATATGCCGTGGCAGCAAAAAAACCACATTCTACAACATATCCTCGTTCTATAAATTTTCATTACTGTGTACTCTATTAATAATGATGAATTCTTGTTTATGAAAATGTTTTTTTAAAAAAGTACATTCACTCACAGATTTCGGCATTTTACGGCGTCCCTCTATCCTTGTTAAAAGCTAAGGTGGCAATCTGGAAGAAAATAGTGACCTAATGTAGTAAGTTGAAGTTTAATATTGCAAATAGAATGTGTCAGTAATAATGGAATGGCTAATAATTTTAAGAAATTTCACATAATAATGATTGGATACTTTTTTAACATTTCGATTGATCAAAAAGTTGACAAAATTTGGTTTTAAATGATGTATACATATATATCAAGTGATGAAGGAAGAGGCCAAGAAGTGGTAGGGAAATAGAAGAAAGAAGATTCGTAGTCCGATAACCTTGCTGTGCTGTATCAACACTTGTGTCTAATGGGTGTACATGTACATGAATAATTGTTTATACGTACAGGTTGGAGGGAAAATTCAGGAAAGAGTAAATATGAATGAATGGACGGACTGTCTCTTTGTTGGTCTTTTATATTACATACTTGAAATAGATGAGGACGATATCTTTTCAATTTTAGATATATACTATTATTAAAGGTCAGGCATCAATGGAGAGGCATCTATACTCTGTTGTGTTAATTCCATACAGCAATCAGCTAGTTCACTAGTGTGACCGATATGTGTAGGTACTCCCTGAATATTGTACACACTGATTGTTTAGCATCAATTAGAACCACATAGTGTATTGGAATTGAAAAGAAAAGTGAAAAAAGATTTTGATGGTTGTACAGAGACGTGAAGCATGTAGGAAAAGAGAGAGAGAGAGAGAGAACGCAAAAAAAAACGCTCTGACTGTAATGCAAGAGCCTGAAAGTGCAGTAACTTATTAACTTCGTCATCCCGACGTTTTCCTCATTCAAGGTCATCAACAGTCTCGTGTCACTTATGAACTACATGTGAGTAAATTAAGAGCGTACACTTGAATATTTCAAAGAAATTCACTTTCATTTCTTCATGAAACTAAAATTATTTAGCTATACAAAATAATTTATTCATACAAAAATTTCAAGATTTCACTACCATATAAATCATTGTCGTCCTAATTTGTCTTTATGCCTTTCCCGGATCTCAAATTTCGCAGGAAAAATATATGTAAATTTATTTCCTTTCTCTTTTATAGCAGCAAAATAACAGGAATTTTGAAAATTTTTGTGCATTTCTAATCTGTTGATTTATTTATGAATATAAAGATTAAAAAATTAACTAATCCATATATACTAATGATTGGTTTTCTATTTTATAAATAAATATGAATTCATGTATTTTTTCACATTTCCACCTCGAGCTAGAAGCTCGGAGCAATCTAAAGATGTAAGAATTGAAAAAATTTCTCTATGTAGCAGTGCATTCTTACCAATGTGTGGTAGATATGTGGTATTATATTTAGTAGCCTTATAGGGAGGTAAATTGAATCTTGCCATCATATCCACGACAAATTAATCACTTATGTTCAAGATAAAAGAAATATTCTCTATTTCGCTTTGAATTCATTGAAATATGTAATATAATGATAACAATATTCATTAATCTTACAATAATGGTTGTATATTCACTATTTATTTCTTACAATTAGTTTTATCTTTCTCCAAACGTCAACTGGATTTGACTAATTTATGGCATTTTATTATCCTGCAAACTCCAAAAATCCCACAAATCGTTATACTACTTGTTTCTTGGAAAATCATTCAGAAACGTTTTATCCGTCTTCTCGGTACTTCCATAGTACGTTAATTTCTCATATCCCTAATCTAGCACTTTCTCATTGCGTCCAACCCTCAAGGGTTACCACCCCTCACTAAATCTAACCAATCACCCACCTTGGGACTTTCTCCCACCATTCTCACCAACCCCTACTATTCACCCGCAGATAGGACTCTGCACGTTAACTTATGCTAACTAAAATTATTCCAACACTTTTAGTAGTAGGTATACCTGGTAAATATATAATCAGAAAGATACCTAATATACCTAATCCTACTTGTATTTTAGTTGTCTAAAATAAAGATTTCATGTTATAATTGAAATAAATTGAGTTCTTCAATACGGAATCTAAAATATAATAGTAATAGCAGCAGTCATTTGGACTTTGCGATAAAACTTGAATGTAACTTACCTGTTATAAACCACGATGCTATATATATGTATATTAATTTAATGAAAACGTGCTCAGGTCACGTGTATTACACATTTACAGTCTTCCTTGGAGGGATGATCACCTTTAAGCACAAATGTAACCTGCGATAAACATGAAACCGTGCAATCCACACCCAAAAAATCCCGTCACGTTGAACAAATACTGACACCTCACTGATAATATGGCCGCCGGAGCTGGGGAGTGCTGTGGTGCTGTGGTGCTGGGGAGCTGGGGAGCTGGCTGTTCCCTCTCTATATACACCTCTATATACACCGCTAAGCGTCACTCGTTTCCCTCGTTTCTAAATGTCGGGTAGGATTTGATCATGAAGGGGAATAATTCCGTTCTGATTGGTTCGGATGGCAGATCTCTCTCAAGTGCTCACCAACTTATTTCAACGTCATCATTTGCTAAATAGTCTTCTTCGCTATTTGTTGAAGGCAATATACTGTTAGCTGGTTGAGAAGAAAGTGTAATGGAGATCATCGAGATATAATGTGTATAGTATACCGTGTGCCGCGTGGTGTGGTCAGCACTAGCAGACGACCAATGCTATCAATGCTTATCGATAAAGTAGATCTCCACGAACCATCAATTATGGTTTTTACATCGTCCCAGGTAATAATGCTCAATAAAAAATTCACACATAAAACTTGATAATTTTTGTTTGGATATAATTTTATTATCAATTGCGTTTTTTCTTATTAATATTAAAAAACTGACAATAATATATAATGCTCCTATCTTGCGATTTTTACCAATATAATCGGCATCATCATCAATAATTCATGGTTCAATATAATGATCGATTTATAAATATAACACCTATAAAAAGGATTTTAAGAATCCTGTTTCTTGCAATTTCATTAATTCCATCAAACTTGATTGTCTTCATATTGTAATTAAAAGTTATGAAAAAGAAAAGTTATGGAATTTACACAAAAATAAGTCCATATCAACTACTTTTCACATCAAGATCTTGAACACACAAGGGAAATGTATATTATTATTTTTTTGTTTTTGTTTGCCTCTTCGGGAATCAAGTCTCAGTCTGTCTGCTATACTCGACACTAATCTCTCAACAAGTTTATTCAATTTATTCAATGTTGTCATTGATTCGGCACTTTATGTATAATATATATTGGAGGAAGACAGATTTTTTTGCTCATCATCCGTTTGATATTTACTTGTGTAATAATTGATGAAGGTCAACATACTTTAATGACAAGTGATTTTTCTTCCCCTAAAATATTCCCCTCTTACTGATGGAATATCATTTTATTCCAAATAAACATAGATTGAATCTTTCATATTCCATTCTTTTATAAATACGTCTCTAATAATAAGTATACTACAGGAAAATTTATGTGATACGTGATACAAATGATATCAAAATATATGAATTTGATTCATTTACTGACTATCAATCAGCAGTGAATTTCAATTTGAATCGTTGTCCCACAATGGCAGAAATTTTGAATTTTATCCAAAGGCCATTGAATGCAGACACAGGATAGTACCATAGCTGATGTTATAATTCATAGCACATGTAAATTTTCACAATTTTTAAATTTACTGTTTTCTTTCCCAAACAACCAGGTCAACATTTGTCGTGCTTTCATACTTGCTCGAATTACACCTCTCGATTTATACCAATGGGTGTTAGTACTTTCACTACTGCTGCTATTTGCTCCCTTGCTCTCCAAATAACGATTTTTCAAGCGTATCTGATTCAAAATACCTACGAGCAAGTCGTCGACGTTATGATTTATTCCTACTGAGATTTCTATAAACTTGGCACGATAGGTACAAGCGATGCATTTTCCATCTGATTAAGAAAAGACAAAAAAAAAAAAACAAAAACAGAATACAATCATTACGCTGTAATTTCAATAACAAATGTTATACAATATACAATGATAATTGAGGATATTACCTTGTATTGAAACCGCTCTTGACCGAACGAGATCAACTTTGTTACCCACAAGAATAACAGGATGAGTACGCAGTAGATCCCGATCGTGGAGTTGAGTTAAATATTCTTCAACTCGTTGAAAAGAGGATTTGTCAATGACAGAGTACATTATGATAAAAGCATCTACCTCAGGTATTTGGTCCAATTCTGTCTGAAATTTTGAGTCAAATAATTGGAGTAATTCTAGGTGAATTTATTATATTAATATTCGTCGATTTTTTTCCTCAATGTTAAGATCAATAAATTTGAATGTTTGAATAAACATATCAGACGTTATGGGAAACGGTTATCAACTGATCTCCTTCCTTATCATTTACCTTTAAATTTGTTATGTTCTCGAACTTCAATTCACTCTCTTCACCATTCAACATGACGAAAACTGATTGTTCACTGGGTACATCATCTAAAGACGAAAGTGAAACGAAATAAAAAATGGTTATTTTCAATGTGTTTTTTTTTTTGTACTATGAAGTGATGAAGTGATACAAATGACATGATATGACATGTGAATAGATGTACATTAATAGCTGAGTTTAGAATGAGTTTAAATGTTTAGGCAAAAAAAAAAATTGTATGAATAAATGACTACCTCTCTGGCGATCATAAGCGTTGATACATTCGCTGGTCATGAATTGACTAATGAGTGCGGTCTTTCCTACTCCACGTGCCCCAAGCATGCCAACGGTGTAAGAAATAACTTTTTTTGCTGGTTGTGCAGATTTCATGTCAACTTCAGTATCGTTAAGAGCCAATGAATTCGATCTCGATCGTCTTCTTCGAAATGAATCACCTCTGTTCACGACCCCTTTGCAGATCGAGAGAAACAAATAGGTAGAAGGTAGCAGAATAAGAAAAAACAGAAAGCCAAGTAATAATTTTCTAATGAAAAGCAGGGTGCAAGTCTAGTCAAATGCCGATATTCCTAGTTCCCTTGTGTAAATATACTAAAGCCGTTATATTTACCTTTGCTCGTTAAACTGAAACTCCTTAATCTGTAACTTTCTTCATCTTCGTCTTCCCGCCGTTGAGGAGGCTGAACATTAATGTCAGGTACATCCAAAAAAGCATTACTTTTTCTGTAATGCACATGGTGCATACTCTGACCTCGTCGGCTACCTCTCCGTCTAAGACCTGGACTTATATCATTGTCAGTTAATCGCGGTTCACTGCTGCAGTGAGGAGATTTCATGCCACCGCCATGCTGTTGTTGTTGTTGTTGATGATGCTGCTGCTGATGATGATGATGATGATGATGCTGATAGTGATGATTAGCTGCTGAAGAAAAAAAGAAAAATTATTTTCAAAATAATCAGTAACATTACCCGTGTAATTGCAAACGTAGAGGAGGGAGATATTTGAAGCTATATTTTCTCATGGGCGTGGTACTCTTCATTATTCAAGCGTGAATATCTCGCATATACTGCCATCGATTGCCGATTATACATGGGGTGTTTACCCAACTAAATGCCAGACAGTCTGTACCTTATTTATCGCATGTAAAATAATTTTCCACAAGAATAAGATGATTTCAATTTCATGCTATATTTCATTTAATTGCTAATGAAGAAAACAAGTGGCGGTTATATATCTATTATTTCTCATATGCTCAATTTGGCAAATTGCATTGCCAAAATATATTTCAATTGAAATATTATAGGATAATACGAGTTGAAAATCAAATGCAATATTTTTCATTATCTATAAGGTGGGTAAAGTCTAACTCTATAATTAAAAATTATAATACCTTGTGCAGCAGCTTTACGTCGGATACTCTTACTACCTCCAGAAACTCTAGCACTTTGAGATCTAGTAGCTGGGCGTCGTCGTCGAGTGGGAGTACTTCCACTATCTGGAGTTCCTGTTCCACTATCTCCTTCACGTTCCTTCTTTTCTTCCTTTCCTTTTATATCGGATCCGGCCGATACGGCGCTCAAAATTTGCTCCATGCTAGAAAATCCAGGTGCACAAATTGAGGCAGACCGTGTTTTTCTACTTTTAGCCGTATCCCTATTCATAGTTGAAGATTTTTGTAGTGCTACCTGTTGATGATAGGCACAGAATGACCATTTTTTAATGGAAAATTTTGAGGGCAACATAAATGGTCTTGTGATAAATCTCCCTAGTTCTATGCATTCTCAAGATATTAACCAAACTAGAGCCAAACTAGAGTAAAAATATCCAGGAACCTATAGTGATGTTAGCACAATTTATTAAGAGACCTTTTATGTAAATTACTCCAAGGGATAAGGGACTGTAATTCTCAGAATATTGATCAAGTATAATGGAAATTTCAATTGGTATGTACTTTGTTTATTTATTATACGAGTCACTTTAATTTCGTCTATCTCTCTTAAAATTAGATTAAGAGAGTACAAGTTTTCTTGGTGAAATTCAAGTATTCATTTCCATTCATCACAACGATGGTTGTGTTATTAGAAAAAAATAAATAAAAAAGTATACAATAGAGATGAAGTGCGTTATACTCAATTTCACCACTAATTTTATTTTACCTGTCTCTCTTTCTCTCCTGTCTAGTGATAGAATAGTATCTATAATATAATTTAGAGTAAAGTATGAAACAAACAAGTCAAAATTTTAATTATTATAAGAATTCCATGAAAACTGGATTGGAGAATTCTCGGGCCTGTTGCTTCCATCGTCACAACCAAGTCATTCTAAATTTGGCTCAACCGAGTAAGCAGATGAAATACCCAACTGCAGGCAACTACAGTTGAGTATTTTGTATGTATATTTCGATTATAGAAGCTTTTACACGAAAATAATGATGCATTCTATTACATTTTCATAAACAGCAACAGAATTTACATATGTAGAGCGAAATGAAAATGGAAAAATTTATGGATTCTGTATATTGCGAATACAATGACAAATTGAGGAGTAGAAAAAAAATAATATCATCACAGAAATCACATAATTTCCAAACATACTTGCTCCTCTTTCACATATATACTAATTATTATTATTATTATTATTATTATTATTATTATTATTATTACTAAAAATTACTCAATTCCGGAAATTACTCGTTAATTACTCCGAAATTACCTCTACGAAAGTGAGACGAAAAATTGAATATTTTCAATTATCATCAGAATAATTATATTTCTCAATAAAATATTAAACACTAATTATACTAGAAAGAATAATGCTTTTTTGTACGCGCACATTTGCACGAGTGCTCGATCGTCAATGTACTACACTTGGCTATGTTACGCGAACGACTGGGAAACACTGGGGAATGGGGAAAGCGTATACTCCTGTCGTCGAGGGCTTTGCCTGACCCCGTGAGTATGGCCGCTACATCGGTAGTCCACCCATCAACCACCCGCGTCGCCGCCCGGCACCTTTCATCGCTTTTCGTTTGAGTGGCGTTAGCAGAGCAGTGCAAATACATACAGGCTGTATGAAAAATCACACCTCTTCACTTGTATACATAATATATATTCTGATATATTTTACTGCTATTACTTATTGAATAATATAATAAAACTATTTTCTATTGTTAACATAGAGTATTTTGAGGGTTTCATCCATTGGATTTTAAATTGTGATGAATTATTCAACTGATAAAATCCTGTCATGACTATTTTTTTTTTTTGTCGCTCAAATTATAGCTAATGCAATATACGAGTGCAACACGCAAGGTGATCAGACTGAAGTTTTCATGAGTTTTTAAATACATTGGAGTATAATCCGAGGGATGAAAAATAATCAGGAAAACACTAAGATGATATTTCAATTTTATATATAAATTCTAATGGAAAAAAAGATCTCTCCATATGTAGATTCTGCAGAAAATAGTGAGATGATGTAACCGTAGAAAGTTGATTGTTTGAAAATATGTTAAATTATTAAAATCGGAAAGGGAATATTAAATATTAATCTCTGGAATCTATTTATATCATGACATCGTCGTTGGATTTAGCAGGAATGTCATATTTCCCAGATGATTGAATTTGTTGTGTTGAGAAATTATCTTCTGTGTGGATAATGGGTTCACCTTCAAGCTTTTCCAAATTTGGCAGTCTCCGAGCAATCTCTGCTCTCCAAGGCTCAGTCTAAAATACATTAAAATACATAGAGAAAAAGTGTTTTTGCTCTTAATAATAATTTAATAAAATTGATTTCTGCAGCATTTTAAATACTATGAGATGAATTTCTCTTACCTCGAAGCTTTCGCAAAGAGGATTTCCTACGAATAATAATTCACGTAAATTGGTTAATTCTTGAAGCCGCATGAATTCATTCCATTCTCGTACTTGATTATTTGACATATATAAAACACGAAGATTCTTCATGGTCTGAATGCCTTTCATTTTTTCAATACAATTATATGAAATCCACAATTCTTCCAATGTTTCACCGAGGGCCTCTAAACCAGTGAAGCCTTTAATAAAATTCCGTCCCAGAGATAGGATTTTCAAATTTTTCAGTGCACTCAAACAAGATATTTTTTCGATAATATTAGTTGATAAAGACAGTTTCTCACAGTTGACTAGGCTTGAAAGTGAGTTGTCCATTTTCTCAATTGGTGGCCACTGAAAGCTCAAAACTATTTCAATGGCAGAAGAAGCTTCTTGTCCATTTTCTTCCTCCCATCGACGCAGAGCATCTTTACAAGTTGTCGGTTTTCCCACTGACATGGATATTATATGTCAATTTGTCAATTGACTTTATATTCTGTCAAATTTATGTAAATCAATGTAAAATTTTCATTTAAATAGTTTGCCTTTTTTTTATAGACTATATAAAATAAAATAGCACCTTACTCATCTATTCATATAAGCTAACCCATCTATGTAGGTAAAAGAGCGAATCGGGACACAACAAGGATGATTTGTACATTTTAACTCATATATACTACTTCTCATGTGAATGAGTTATTTCGAGAAAGCCACACGATCTGGGGCATTTCAATAATGTCACTGATGCAGATATTCCATTGTTCTCTGCTGGTTGTAAACATGATGAATATTACCTGTAACATATGCAAGTGATTTTCAACCAGCGTATATAGTTATAATTTTGGTAGTTTTTCCTATTCTTCTTAAAGCTTTCTTAAACTGATAATTTTTAAGAATATAATACAAAGACCTTGGTTATTCAATCGGGGTAGACGTGAATTGAATTTACTCATACAATGTGAGAATCGAGGGGCCAATAGGTGATTACGATTTTTTTAATTAAAATTAACATTCAACTTTGCATATGGAAGAGATAACAAAATAAGAAATGTCAATTTGTTTTTTTCTTCCATACATAACAGAGGAAAAAATGAGAAACGTTATTAAAGCAGTCAACAATTACGTCTTCGGGTTATGGTGATATTTAACAATATCGGAAAAACATTTCAACTCCAGCGTTTGAACATAAGAGGAACATCTTCGTGATGAGTGATTTTATTAGTAATCGTTAATTACATTTCACTTTCGAACTTTATGTGGGATACGTAGATATAATGAAATATTATTTTGATGAATTTTCTACGAGTTGGGCCATTATAATATTCAACACAAATAATAAAAATGTTCGTTCTGTCGTCAATTTTTGTTTTCAGCAGTTGCTTAGGACGATACTTTACCACTAAAAATTAATCGATACTGAATGCTGCATGGTACATATACTATATGCGTTTACGTTTACGGTAGGTAGGATCGCTCAACGCACAGCTGATCGTCCCCCAGCCCCTTCACGATGCAGACAAGCAGAGACCATATTCAAAATATAAAGACTGCGCAACTCCTCCGCGCACAATCATCATGGCGGCTGGCCACTGGCAGAGAATGGAGGTTTTGGCGTTCGTCCGCGGATTTTCGCTGAGAAAAGGAATTAAACCGGGAAAATACTTATTAATCGTGCAATAATCAGTTAATTTTGAATATTAACTGATTATTGCACTATTAATACTAATTTCCCGGGTTTAATGCCCTTTCTCACCGAAAATCCGGAGACAAACGCCAAACCCTCCATTCTCTCCCAGTGGCCAGCCGCCATGATGATTGTGCGCGGTGGAGTTGCGCAATGGCAAAGTTTAGCATTACACTTTTTACCGGTCTGAGCTCAATAATATGCTCTAATAAAGTCTGATTTCGTGATAAAATCATTCCCGGCACTC
>NW_021680364.1:0-272 GCF_001412515.2 Diachasma alloeum
GTATAGGAAGTGGACAAACGCAATTCTGAGCCGTCCATCTATCTATGCGAAACCCAAATTTCCTCAGGAATCCAATGGAATAGGTGTTAAGGCGCTAGCTCTCATAGTTTCCGAGATAATCGCGAGAAACAAAATAGCCAAAAAAAAAAATTTAATTCATCTTGTATAGGGTGTAGGAAGTGGAAAAACGCAATTCCGAGCCGTCCAGCTTCCTATAGGGACCCCAAATTCGGTTTTAAGGCTCTATCTCCCATAGTTTCCGAGATAATCGC
>NW_021680364.1:298-43364 GCF_001412515.2 Diachasma alloeum
TACGGAACCCAAATTTCCTCAGGAATCGAATGGAATAGGTTTTAAGGCTCTATCTCTCATAGTTTCCGAGATAATCGCGAAAAACGAAATGGCCAAAAAAAATTAATTTAATTTATCTTGTATAGGGTGTAGGAAGTGGAAAAAAGCAATTCTGAGCCGTCCATCTGTCTATGCGAAACCCAAATTTCCTCAGGAATCGAATGGAATAGGTTTTAAGGCGCTAGCTCTCATAGTTTCCGAGATAATCGCGAAAAACGAAATCACAAAAAAAAAATCAATTTAATTTATCTTGTATAGGGTATAGGAAGTGGAAAAACGCAATTCTGAGCCGTCCATCCGTCTATGCGGAACCCAAATTTCGTCAGGAATCGAATGGAATAGTTTTTAAGGCTCTAGCTCTCATAGTTTCCGAGATAATCGCGAAAAACGAAATGGCCAAGACAAATTAATTTAATTCATATTTTATAGGCTGTAGGAGAAGGAAAAACGCAATTCTGAGCCTTGCATCTGCCTATAGGGAACTCAAATTTCAGGTCTAGACATTTTCCCCATCGTTTTTTTTTCCGTTTCGTGTTTCAATTTGGGCTTTATATTCGCGAAGCAGCAAATCATTTTGACGCGATGGGTTTTGTCTTGAATAATTTGTTTTTGGATGCTGGAGCTATATACAGTAGGATATTATGGACGGCTGATGTTTATAGACTTTGGGGTGGGAAGAAAGTTTGTGGGAACAATTCTTACGCTTTGCTATAAATCACGGCAACGGGTCGATGCTTATCGCTGCAGTTTGCATGTTCTGCGGAATTATAGTTTTCAGAGATTTAGCACGACTGAATGCAACATCGGTGTATTATCGGGGAGAAGACGGTTGAATTTCTAATAGGATAAGGGTAAGTTCTTCAGAAGTAATAATGTTTGAAGATTGATGTTGTGACTGCTGAAAATTTTTTCTTCTTTCATCCGATTATTTATCTCAAATTTTTTTTTATTATAACAAAATTATTGAAACATGATGAGTTAAATGTTTCATCATTGAAAAATGATGACTTCCAAACGTTCAAATGATGAAATCAATTGATCTGGTGTTGGTAATTAAATTGAAGAAACGAAATGATAAAATTGAGGAATTTATCATTTCTCAGTTATTGGACAGTACTTTGGGAATAATTGTAATGCTTTGGAATTTGTGTTTGTTGTTGAATAGAGATATCACCGGATTTTTTTTCCCTCTTCCAGTGGATTATTTATCCCAACTTATATTTAAATTCAGATTGAAACTATGCAATTTGTTTTGTAATAATCAAGAACCATTTAAAATGATGATTTAAAAATACTCAGATGATCTTGAATGGCATCCTCCTTTTGTTCCGTCAAAGCCATTATTCTTATCAGTGTCTTGACCCATTAAATCAGTGCGGTGAAGAGAAATAAATTTATCTGGTAATTCAATTATATAAACGGAATGATAAAATTGAGGAATTTATCACTTATTGAGTAGTACTTTGGGAATAATCATAATGTTTTGGAATTGGTGTTATGATTGTTAAATAGAAATATTGCCAGAAATTTTTTCCTTCCTCCATTTGATTATTTAGGGGAGGGTGGGGCAAAACGGCCCCCCTTCAATTGTCAATAACTTGTGAATGACATTGTGAAAATTCCCAGTTTCAACTTCATTTTGAAGATAATTTTTCATTCTTCAAAACGAGCTCTAACTCATCCCAATCGGATTATTGAATCGGAAAATATTGACGATTGAAGGGGGACCGTTTTGCCCCATCCTCCCCTATCTTAACTTATATTTAAATTCGAAGTGAAACTTTGCAATTTTTTTTTTAAATAAAAAAATCATGGAAATATGATGATTTTAAAATGCTCAGATGATCTTGAATGACATCATCCCTCTGTTCGCCCTCAGAACTATCATCAATATGTGGTAAAAATTTACAATTAAAAATTGGCGAAAATTGCTATCTAATAATTTACAGAACTAATTGACGTAGAATCCATTTCCATATTTTCACAGTGCATATTATTTTTACAGTGCATTGTGGGGGTGGGGTTTCGACGTGTTGCGAACAGACAGTCAGGATATTCTCACGAATCTATTCTTACAGATACTTCCTTGTCCGTGAACTATTTTCGTTCAAGTTCATGCGGAAGTGGTGGAACAATTTTCCGAATAGGCGTTTATTATTTTCTCACAACATTCGCGTCTACTTCGTTGATGAATAGTCCTCGACTTCTTTCATATGGCAATCGATCCACCAGGGGGGGGGGGAGAACTGGAGTGACAACCCTCGTCAGGGGTATTTCATCTCGGAGAATGAAAAGAATTCAGGAGAATGTTGTCTACTAGGGGGAGAAATACCGACTATCTGTTGGTCATTTATCATTTTCGTAGTTGTGAATTTTACTTAGAATGAAAGTATATTATAATGATGACATTGATATTAATGACGTCAATAGTATCAATTGATTGATTAATTATTCGTTTATTATTCAAGTTGAGGCAACTTTCAATTAGTTGAAGGTGTTTATTATGTTCAATTAATTTAATTCTGATGAATTAGAAGTTTCTAGTTAATATAATTGAAAGTTTACAATTTCTGTTGATTGAAGGTTTTCTATTCAAATCAATTAAAACTATTTGATTAATCATGCAATTAATCATATGCTTTCGATCGAAATTTATAAAAGCTTGCGGTGGAAATTAATAAAAGCTTTAGATTAAAATCATCATATTCCTTTAGTTAAAGTTGACGGAAAAGTTCACATTTGAATGGCAATTCGTTGATTGTTAATGTTGGGGAAGGTTTTAATTAGGATTAATCACAAGCTTTTTATTATGATTAATTAATTTAATTCTGACGAATTGGATTTGGTTAATTAATTTAATTGGAATTTTTCATTTGTATTGATTTAAGGTTTTCTATTTAAATCAATTAAAGTTTTCAATTAGGATTAATTAGATTTTTATCATGATGAATTAATTTAATTCTGATGAAATGGGAGTATTTAATTGATTTCATTGAAAGCTTACAATTTTTGTTAATTGAATGACTTCTATTCAAATAATTTACATCCTTCTGATCAATCACGAAATTAATCTTAAGCTTTCGGTCGACATTAATGAAACTTTTGGATTAAAATTATCGAAAGCTTTCTATTAAAACTAACGGAAAAGTTTACATTTGCATTTCAACATCAGCATTTTCTTGTATCTAGCATAAAAACTATGAGAAGAAAATCCATTGCATGTAAATGCAACATTCACGTTACCTCGGTGAAATATTGAGTTGAAATATTCTTGGAGTATTTTCTGGATGGAAATGAACATCTCAAGATCAAAGTTTTCGTTGCCCGGAGGGAATTGAAATCAATATGGTTACGAGACTGGGAATGTAGTTGCTTTCAACACGAGAGGAACAATGAGTATCCATTACGCATTCAATGCCTCCATGATCAATGGGGCAGTTGATATCGATGAACACCGGTATTTGAGTCATCTTTGGGGTGATACAGCTCGACGTCGATTTATTCCGGTGGTGCATTGGGATTTGAAGAGTTTGTTCGATCGCTGGTTTGGAACCAGACATGTGGACTCTCGGGAATCTCGCAGCTAGCTGCGATTAACCTATCGGTGATCCTCCATTAAGTTCGAAATTGAATTCATTCGTGGTGTGTTT
The DNA here is from genome assembly GCF_001412515.2 of Diachasma alloeum. Classification (NCBI taxonomy): domain Eukaryota; kingdom Metazoa; phylum Arthropoda; class Insecta; order Hymenoptera; family Braconidae; genus Diachasma; species Diachasma alloeum. The sequence goes on from NW_021680364.1 coordinate 3,988, forward strand.
GACCCTCAAACTGCCTATTCCCGAGAGCAATATTCAGCAAACAACGGAATAATTCACGTAAACCACAATGAGGAATCGTTTTCCGGTGATTTTCGTGGGAATGGAAGAGAAGAAATCTGAAACATTCAGTGAATTTTCAGGTTCATCACCGAACAAAGTACGAAATTGTCACGTAATTTTTTCCGAAGAAGTAAAATCTTACAGAAACTTGCCGACTTATTATGCCTCCAAAATTAAAAATTCTTGAACGTTCAACAATTTTTATGAAGCTGGTGAGTTATTTTTACGTTCCGTTCCGTAAAATTTCTCAATCGTTGGGGAAAAATTACGGAACGACTTGTTGTCCCCACAGCGGTGAGTCATCAGACGGCTGGTTAATTTTTACGGAACAAATCGTAAAATTTACGTGGCAATCCGTACAATTTCAGTTCCAACTCACACTTTTTATCAAATTTTACTTCGCTCGCGGATTACGTTTCGAAACGTATTTTTTACGTTTTTTTCTGGTAATTTTCATTGAATTTTTCTCTTTGTGCATTGAATATTATTATACTACCAAGATAATCGAAACAAGAACATGAATTTAATGTTATTTGTAAATGTCAGGTGAGGGAAATCTGAAAAACCGGGAATTATCAGGGAATTACCCAAATTCCCTGGAATTTCAAAACTCAGAATTTGCGTTCCTCGAATGCAGAAGTTTTTCGGAATTTATTTTCTTCACAGTAAGGGGTACTAATTTTGTACTAATCATATAAATGATGTGGTCTATGACGCATTTTTAAAGTGAAGTATTGTGTTCATTTTTTTTTCAATTTTTTGAGATGTCTTATCGCACATTGACAGGAAAAAAACTTTCCGTCACTAACGATTCTCCGTAATGATAATCAATGATTAATGAATTCATCACTTCCGTCACACTATAATGATTTTTTAATAAAATATCAATGGTTAGTAAGGTGTAAATCACTGATTGCGCTTCTAATCAGTACTTTGACTAAATGTATTTTTTATTACTTTGTTATTGGTAAATACTAGTCATATTAAATTTCATTACTGAATTAATCACATATTGTAACTAAAAGTATTGGCTCTCATGATCTTTTGGCTCCAGCCTTCCATCGGAATCTTATGAATGTTTTTTCTAATCAGGGAATGATATTAGTTTAATCTGATACATCGAGCACAGGCGTCGGTATAATCATAATATTCAAATAAAGTTGAATGTTGAATGAGACAATTGTCCAACACTACTTAACAACTTTTTAATTATTAAATTAATCATCAATTAAATATTCAAATTTTGAATTATTTTATTAATCAATAATTGCACGCACGAAAAAATTTAATAGAAAACCCTATCGAATTCGTTAAAAAATTCTATTGAATTTCTATTAAACTTTCTATTAGTTTTTGGCTGATTGTATTGACATGTTCAATAGGAAAAATTCAATAGAAAAAGTTAACAGAATTTGATTTTTCTATATAACTTATTCTTTTCATATATTTTCTATAGAATTTGCTCGACTCAAATTTTCTACGTTTTTTTCATTCTATTTTTCTTTTCTTCTCATCAAGAAAATCAAACGAAAAAACTTAGATAATTTGAGCCGAGGAAATTCTATAAAAAATATCTCGATAGAATAAGTTATATAGAAAAATTGCTTTCTATTGACTTTTTCTACTGAATATTTTCTATTGAACATTTCAATAGAATCGGCCAAAAACTAATAGAAAAGTTCAATAGAAATTCAATAGAATTTTCTAACGAATTCGATAGGTTTTTCTATTAAATTTTTTCGTCCATGTGAGTTCTGAAGACTGACGATCATTTGTCTAATCGAAAATCCTTTATACGAAATGAAAATTATTTCCTCAATGATCCATTGACAATTTCATATCATCAACTACTTAATTCATCGTCGATTAAAAATTCGAGTTATCAATTATCTTATTATGTTTCAAATTTCAATGAAGACCAGTAAACCTGAATTATCGTAATGTGCCTTCTCTTAATATTAATAACTTAATGATTGATGCCGATTGGGAAAACTCAGGGAATTTCCAACTTTTCCCTGAAATTTATATTCGAATAACTCTCTAGCCTCAGAGGCTCGCAAGCAAATTAATCCCGTCGTTCAATTGCTCAAAGACGCCTTCGGAAATTGGCGAGAAGGCTCTATTGATCCTGAAACAATAGTCTGTCAAAAAGGTTCACCGACATTCTCCTCTCGGTCCACTCATCCTCAATACTTCAACAATCAGCGCGATGAGACCTTCTGACGTCCAACCAATCGAAGCAAAGCGGAAGTTAATTACAGATCAATGATTATCTCTGAACAGGAAACTTGAGCATTTACCCACGACTTGACTAATTACTTCGTTATGTCCTATAAAGATAATCCGAGTCAGTCAGCCACTTGCGCAGTAGACCTATCTGGCTAATTAAATCCCCTTTCATGAGGGGCTGCGCCGCGATGATGAAGGAATGAGGGAGGAAATATCACGGAGAGCCTTTTACACGGAACTTTCAGCGAGGACGAAGGGGGAATGTAGATTAAAAGAACTTTCTTTGAGTGGAATAAGGAATCTGGTGAGGAAATTATGAAAATTATGATTAAGGAGTTGATTCCACTGATTAAAATGAATTATTGCGAGTTATTACATTTGTTACAGCTAGTGATTACCAAATATTTATAATCATTGAAATCAGAGTATCATGAACCATGAATAAACGAATCATAATTGTCCAAATCATTTAGGTCAGAGGAAAATAGAATAATTCTACTTTCTTAATATTGCGTTTAGGAAGGTTTTCTTCGAACAGTTGATTAGAATTAATAGCTAGAATTATGAGATTAGCTCACATTTTTTACGTTAAGAATAGGAGAATCTGAATGCAATACAGTGAAAATGATGATCGATTTTTTCACTTTGAACAAATAATATTAATATCCAAATACAAAATATCTGATATGAATAAAAAGAAGCTGTGACTCAATATTCCAAATGAAGTTTTAATTTTTAATTTGGCGCTGAAAACACGAGATGACAATATTCTAAGCGCGGAATTATATTGATGAGATGAACAACAGATGAATTGAATTACCGGGTGAACTAAGTAAAAATTGACAGCAGTGTGGCCATGCACTTTCGCTCGAGTATCAATAAACATTGAATTCCAGAAATTCAAATTTTAAAGTAGTGCCGCGAGAGACTTTATGAGACATACGAGACCTCACGAGACAATACGAGACATCACGAGACAATACTTTGTGATTGTCTCGGTCTCAGTGAACGCGGAAATTTTTGCTCTCGCCTCAGTCTCGAAATCCGCAGTATCGATTTCTGTCGCAAAGACTGAGTCGATTTATCTCACCTCGGTTTCCAGTTTTTCGCGTTTTTCATTGTGTAGAAAATCGAGACGAGACAAAGCGAGACAAAAACATAGATTTTACATTAAAAATACGGAAAACTTGAGACCGAGATGAGACAGATTGACTCGGAGTCATCACGAGAGAGGCAGATACTGTCTATTTCGAGACTGAGACAAGACTAAAGAATTCCGTGGCCATTGAGACCGAGACCATCTCTCCAAAGTATTGTCTCGTAGACTCTCCCGCGGCATCACTTCTCTAACGTGTGTTCTGGGAGGAATTGAATTGTAATTATGATTAAAATCTTATTCACTGAGCATGGGAATTAAAACATGAGCAAATATTATTTTATTTCGGTAGTGAAGTGGTCAAACGATTTAAGTCGGCTTAGCTCTTAGCTGAGTATTCGAGGAATATTTCCAAATCTAAGGGAGATAGCGAAATTTTCGTAAATATATTTTTTGTAGCTCTCAATGTGCTCTACAGAAAAGGTGATAACAAAAATTTTACATCTGCCTTAGATTCCAAGATATTCATTGAAAAATAACGAAAGGTAAAAATTGACTTAAAACGTTTTACCACTTCGCTACTGATTTATTGTGATATAAAAATTTAACAGTTGATAAATTGGGACATATGATTCTCACCGGTTGTATTGCATTTTGCAACAAGAACGATCATAAACAATTAATTGAAAAAGGGCGTAATGAATGGCCATCAACACTGGGTGGCGCTAGTATTTTGCAAAAATACTAAATAATCAGGATTGGAGGCAAAATATCCTAATGACTGGGTTTAACGTACCACACACGCGTCCAGATAATCTCACCCGATACCTTCCAGGGATGTTACTCGCCACGGCTATCGTGTTATTGATACAAAAGTGTTTATACTAGATTCGTTGAAGGGCAGAGGCGATGACTCGGTCTGTCTGTTTTCCAAGTGAAATCGGCTGTGTGCATTTGCGGTTGCTCAACAGCAAATCACTCGCACGGAAATGTGGGTGTGCTACACTCGATATTCACCTTCACACTTTTATTTATTTGCATAATGTGACGCATCGAAATTCAACCGTGGCCCTGCACTTCGGATTTGCTATTAAACTGGGATTATTCTCATTAGAGCATGATGTAATTTCTAATCTCACCGTGGGATCCAGTGCGCCGTAATGTCGATCATCGAATAAAATGCATCATTTCAGGCCTATTTTATTCATTCTTGGAATGATATTAATGTTGGGGTTACGTCGAGGATTTAATTCTGGTCGGAGGGGATTATTTGCAACTGCACCCAGGAAAATGACGCATTTGAATAAAGTAACAGTTTTTGTTTCACATTTTTCCGTTCATTTCAACAACTTTTTTGTTGGAAGTTAATTGAATCATCGATTCATTTTAATGAAAATGGTTCTCATCAATTTAAAATTCTACATAATGTCGCTGTTTTGATGAAAAAAAAATTGATTCATATTTTAATACTATTTATTTGATGTGGATAACATTTATTTTATGAAAAAAACTATATTTGAAATTTTACCATGAAACAACAATCAACAATAGTTTTGTTAGAAATTATTAAACTCATGGATTTTTCCCACATAAAATGAATAAGCAATTTCTCTAGATGCGTGTAAAAACTCGTAATTCGGTGCTACATTCCAATTTCCGAATAATCATTTTTTTCCATGAATTTTTCCCTCAACCTTGTCTCAATATAATAGTCAAAACTGAAGGATGAAAGAACTAACAGGATGAATGCAAAAAATTTGAGCCGTACGCAATTTGCACGTCTGAATCGCACTTACTGGGATTTCTGTAATTTTCGATAGAATTAAAAATTTTTAATATCTGTCCAAAAATGAATTTCATCATATTGAAAAATTGTTATGAATTCCATGAATTCTTCAATCAAAAAAATTATCTCATTCATTTCAACAATATTTTTATTAGAAATTCATAAACTCATTTATGTTTTCACTGGAATTGTCTTTTACATAGAATAAAAATATAAAAAATCATTTGATTTGGATAAAAATGTTAAGAAATATTATGTTCAATTTTGAATGAAATCTTCATCACGAGCTATTTTCATAAACCGATCTACTCAATTCGAATAAACAATTCCTCCAGATGCGTGTGAAATCTCATAATTCGATGCTACATTCCAATTTCCGAATAATCATTTTTTTCCATGAATTTTTCCCTCAACCTTGTCTCAATATAATAGTCAAAACTGAAGGATGAAAGAACTAACAGGATGAATGCAAAAAATTTGAGCCGTACGCAATTTGCACGTCTGAATCGCACTTACTGGGATTTCTGTAATTTTCGATAGAATTAAAAATTTTTAATATCTGTCCAAAAATGAATTTCATCATATTGAAAAATTGTTATGAATTCCATGAATTCTTCAATCAAAAAAATTATCTCATTCATTTCAATAATATTTTTATTAGAAATTCATAAACTCATTTATGTTTTCACTGGAATTGTCTTTTACATAGAATAAAAATATAAAAAATCATTTGATTTGGATAAAAATGTTAAGAAATATTATGTTCAATTTTGAATGAAATCTTCATCACGAGCTATTTTCATAAACCGATCTACTCAATTCGAATAAACAATTCCTCCAGATGCGTGTGAAATCTCATAATTCGATGCTACATTCCAATTTCCGAATAATCATTTTTTTCCATGAATTTTTCCCTCAACCTTGTCTCAATATAATAGTCAAAACTGAAGGATGAAAGAACTAACAGGATAAATACATAAAAATTGAGCCGTACGCAATTTGTACTTCTGAATCGCACGGTCTTGAGCTACTTCGATTCACGTACACGTTTCAGTACAATGCATTTTCAGGACGAAAGATCGTAAGAAAATAACAATTCATTTTTCTCTCCCTGCAATATACTTTTTGGGAAAGAATTTCTGAAGTATGAAGCTCATGATCCATCGTCGGATGCAGTGGAAAAATGCTACATTTCGAAGATGTTGTCTGAGGTACATCTGTCTCGTAAATACGACGATACGTTGGGTGTGTCATACGTGGAAAGCCAGAGTGACTTCTCGACAAATGGCCTTGTCACACCGGCGAGCCTCAAAGAAATATGCTGGTGCCAAAGGTTGCGGGGGTGGGGACGTTTAAATATATATATGGGATACTCAGTTGTTTTACCTAGACAGTGCATCGCTTCGGCGCTTGACAGGTTACAGTGATTTTTTTAGTTCGCGTGCACAGGATCATGAAGAGTACACTCGTAAGCATTGCATTTTACCTGGGATATTAGTTTGTTGAGAGAAAATGTTTTCATTTTTCACGGGAAAGTTCGCGGAGGTTCTGAGGGGTTCATCATTTACGGGGAGGTTCACTCGAGGAAAAAAATTGTTTCGTTTTTCGAGAAAAAAAATTTGAAATACCATTTTCCGGGTGATTTTTCTTTAAGGGTTTGTAGGTGAGAGATTCTTTTTTTTTGTATTTGAAAAATATCTTTAAAAAAATCCTCAACGTATTTTTTAAAAATTGTTTTTCGAATGTGATCACCATTTTTCGCTCCTTAATTATGATAAATGGGGGAGAGAATAGTAGTTATTTTCAATGGATCGATTATATTCTCGAAAATTTTTATGAGTATCAAATAGAATGAGTGAATTTCCACGAGAGGAATGGAAAATTAATGGCAACCGTACAGAATAAATGCGCTTATTCGAATTTTAGGGGGGAAGTGCACTGGTGAAATCTGAATTACTGAGAGGAGCCCTCTCAACTAACTGTAGAGTAACAAAAGACTAGATAGATGTGTAAGGAGTGTTAGGACCACTAAACAGAGTGAGCATTGATAAAGGAAGTCTGTACATAATAGTTGGGCAAGAAAACGACCTAGTGATTTATGCTGAGATTTTTACGGAATCAAATTGGACTCAATTTCATACAAAAATCGAAAATTATAATTTATTATTCAATAAAATGTGGGAAAAACTGACGTTTAGAATAAAATGTGGGAAAAGAAAGAATGACTTTACTATAAATTTTCAATGGATTGGAATTTTTTTAATTTACAACCAAAAATAAATTACACTGAAATAACAAAATGTTCATCAATTTAAAAAATTCCTCAATGATGATATCCAACTGTTTTGGTAAATTTTGTAGATAAAAATTCTGTTCACCATTCATTGCGAAATATCCGAGGTTTTCTTTAAGCCTCATTTGATTTTATGTTAAAAGACAATTTTCGAACATTCGGATATTGAAACCATAAAAATCTAAACACGATTTTCCATGTTTACTCGATTTTACAAAAATCTGAAAAAATTAAAAAGTTCACTGCTCAAGTTTTGATCATTTATAAAATTATTCCAAAATAAGACTCCAATAAAAAGTAAAAATCTGACTTTTTTTCATGCGTTATTTCATTTTATTGAATTCGTTAATGTGCGCCAATGGAATGAATATGTTTTCCATAAAAATAACTAAACATCCGTGTGATTCCGTCATTAAAATCAATTACAATCAGATAACGAAACCCTATTCCATTAACCGCTACTCGAAAAACCTCAATAAAAAGTATCTCCTCATTCAGAAGTACCCAATATACACTTGAAATCATCAAAGAGCATAAAGACAGGAAGGAGCCCTTCAGTCTCTAATGAAACTGTTCCGCCCCCATGTTGAAACTATCTCCAGCGATCCTCAAACAGTGACAATTGCTCGAGGGTTGTTTGCACAGTACACAACCGACATTGCTCGCAACACAAGTGTAATTACGTTACAGATAACATTCCTTATTGGAGCTGTGGCGATATGCCGAGGTGCTGCACAAGTACCCAAAGCACCCGTAAAAAGCTACGAAATAACCGTCGAGGACGAAACGAAGTATCCTGATAAATCGAAAGATTTGGAGCCCTCCGCCAGCGACAGGAGTGAGTATCTTTCATTTCATCAAATGAGTTTTATTCTTCCTCCGCAGCTAAACAATCTTGAGACTGGTGTAGCAAATCCGGGATTTCACGGGAAAGTAATGTAAACAGAGCAGTGGAAATTCCGTAGCGATATGCAGTCTGCGAGAAAATTCCATTTCACGGTTTTTCATCTCAAGTACTTCGTACACCCGAGGCGTATTTACCATACGATTACGTGGAATAGTCATCTCTCCGCGGTAGAAGCAGTCCGACTCCGCCCAAGACCGTGTGAACTTGTGTGACATACTTGGAGGAGTTGAATAGATTGTGGAGAACATGTTGAATAACAATTACCAATCTGTTTTAATTGTCAAGTATGTTATTCTGTTATGAGTTATTGACGTACTACATGGGTATTTTACGAGTTGTGAGGGGACTTGATAAGTCTTTGACGTGTAGAAAAATATTTAAGATAAAGGTCGACAAATATTTAAGATAAAACCGGGTCAAGTCGATTTTGACTTTTGGTCAGTTTTTCCTGAATATCTCGGCATCTAAGTGAGACAGCTAAATTTTTCTCATGACCTTTTTTATAACTCTCAATTGGCTCTGCAAAAAAGTAGCAACAAAAAATTTTTCTATCTCTTTTATGTTCCGAGATATTCGTCAAAAACTAGCCAATAGTCAAAAACGACTTAACCAGGTTTACCGTCTCACTACTGAATTATTATCGCTTGACTCTTCCCGAAAATTCAACAAATATTTTTTCCACATTTCATGCATTGTTGTTCATTGGAAAAATACACAGAGCGGCTCTGCAATTTCCAATACAAAGCGCTAAAAAAAAAACAAATTGCGAACCGAATTTCCACACTGCGTTATTGAGACAAAATGGAATAACAATGTTTTTGTTTTCTCATGATCATTAAGCACGGACAGATCGTTGAAAAACGACATTTAACCCGAATCATGTGAATCGTTAAGCTATTTTCATGTACAAACCAGACACCGAAATATCGACAAACTGTCAAAACAAACTGAAAGTGAAACTAGATTCCCGTTATGCCACTCTTCTCGGATACTTTGCCCCACATTGGTGTTTAGTTGATGACTAATAAACATCAATGGTTCCTGACGTCATTTCCGTTTCCCTCAGAAAATGCAATGTATAAGCATAAGTGCGGCTGTATGTTAGTCAATGTCATTCTCGTCTCGCGACGCTGACTGCTTTGCGATGCGTAATATTCATATTGTTGGGAAAATTTTTTTATTGCGACTGCGATGATCAGCGTCAATTAATTTTTTTTCGCTGCCTAGTTATAGTCCCGGCTGATTGGGCTCGCAATGAAGTTCATCAAGACTCATTCTTTGATGCTAAATTTCATCGCAAAAGCGGATTACAATAATGAGTACCGACCTCACGTGTCTAGAAGTTACATTGTTGAATACAATGCGTCATTTAGCAGCCCTTCCATTTCGCTCTAACTTTGGCTAAGAGCTTATGTCCTGGGTAGTCTGCGGTTCACTCGGGTTGTATTTTTCAAATATATATTTTTCAATAAAAACGAGAAAAAAGAAAATTATTTTTAACAATTTGTTCTTTGTCCTGTGTAATGAGAAAAACATCGATTTTTTAAATAATCGATGTTTTTTCCTGAAAAATCGATTCACAACATCGATGTTCTTGAAAAACATCAATTCTTCGATAATCGATGGTTTTTAAAACATCGCCCATCCCTAAATATTTATAGTGTACCTCAATAGTATCTCTTGTTTCAGCTTTCCTCATTGGCAAGGGTTACGGCGGAATTAATGGATATGGAAATTATCCAAGAGGCTTTTACGACTATTACCGGGGTCATGCTCCAAATTCTGTCTACCGAGGATATTCGTCCGGTATAAATGGAATCCTCGGGAGCGGCAATGCTGGGTAAATTACATAACTGTCTCAACTTTTCTCATTCATTCACCAAATGAATCATGAATCATTTTGGTTTTATTTTTCACACAGATGTGGCTACGGGTATGGTGGCCTTGATTGTGAATACCCCGCTGGACAGTACGGCGGTTACGGTGGTTATGGAGGATATGGAGGATACGGAGGTGGCTATAGAGGATATGGAGGCGGTTATGGAGGATACGGAAGCGGTTATGGAGGATACGGAAGCGGTTATGGAGGCTACGGAGGCGGTTATGGAGGCTACGGCGGCGGTTATGGAGGCTACGGAGGCGGTTATGGAGGCTACGGCGGCGGTTATGGAGGATACGGAGGTTACGGAAGTGGATCGGGATATGGATATGATGATGCACTCCAAGGGGATAGTACATACAACAGTTTAAACAATTTCGGAGGTTCTTCCGGATACCCTGGTTATGGAAATCCTTCATACGCCAATCACGGTGGTGGCATCCGTGTAATTGGGAAAAGCATTTAATTGTGACAATCAAATATACTACGGGCCAATAAGTATATAGTGTGGTTGCCCACCACCTCAACTCTATCATTAAATAAACTGTTATGTTTCTATGAATTTGTTATGAGTTAACAGTTATTACCTATCAATTACTGCGAAGAAAGCAAAATATTGTCAGCTTGCGTAAATTTGCTATCTCATATCGAGGAATATTTTTCGCACAATTCTTACATTCTTTTGCTAATTACGTCGGTGGGTATGAACTGGATAATTATTTCATTTTAATCTCCACTGACGTTTGATCATCTATAATTTTATGCCAAAATTCATGACGTTATCTGAACTAACACAGTATTTTCCGATAACGTAGATTATTTTAGACATGTAAAAATGGGAGAGTAGCAGTTGCTTTGTTTTCGTAGCAGAGTGAGAAGTAAGTTAATAGCGACCTGTGGAGTTCATCCCAGTTGTCTGATTGCCCTCGGAGCCAGTACGACGAGGAGAAACTGGATGAAATGTCAGAGGATAATAAGTCGATGAACACATAAAATTAATGATAGACCTATATCATTCATATTTTTTTATTCGATGTACCTATCGGACTCATTCAATGACGTAACTCTAAACTGATTTTTTCCAATACTTTTTACAAATACATTGTTATTAGAACCATCTTCTGCAGTATTCTTTAATGTGAAAGAAGAGAATTATGAACATCTGTTATCATACATAGCACGTTCTAATATTAAAGTTAATATATACAATTGTATAATTTATTTGTAGCACACAGCGAATCTCGAGGATTAGCAGTATTATCTTAATAATCTCATAGTAATGAATTATGGTAACTAATATCTAGATACATCTACGCGAAGTGTGAGTGGAAACAGTATGATTATACAAATCTACTATTCGAAATCGAATCGATCGTCAGTCGGTATTAGCCCTAAATCTAAGATTACACGAGTTCCCCCTCTCGAATCACTGGAATGAGCATGGAATGTCACGAAGTTGTGTGATAGTGGAGAGGAGAGTTTCCATTTGTGGTATGGAAACTTCAGATAATGGTCCAACGACTAAAGTAACCACAGTGATTTCTGTCGACTAGCCAGCAGCCGAAGTTTAATCCAGTTAACTTACGATTGTGCTTGCTCCACATACTGTAGACAAGCTGCTGCTCCTTTTTACTTCACTCTTAATGCAATCGGCGTGAAGTAGGAAGAGCCAGGGGTATCGCATAGTCAATGATGCACATCAATCACTGCTTTTCCTCCTCTTGACTTTTCGTCTGTGCGACCGTGATCGGGGAGTTTTCCCAGTTAAACCTGGAACATTCAAGTAACCTATATTTGCTTCACTGAGGACACGCCTGATGGCCTTAATATTACTGAGTTGACCGAGGTCGAAGTGCTTTCCACCGACGATTGGATTGTCCTGTCGACCATCGCAAACGTTGCAGGGGTATGGTACAGGTGTTGCTGTTGGGAAAATTGATCGTGTCATGCTTTCACTCTCAGCATCATCACCTGGACAGTAGGGTACGAAAATCACCGGGATGAAACCGAGTTGACCGTACACAGGAGCTTCGCTGATTTTCGGTTCTATGATTGTGCTCGGGGTCGTGGTGATTGGTGATGTGCTCGATGTGTTCTTCGATTCTACGATGTAACAGGGACACATCTCTGGGTTTGGTCCGACTGGTAGCGGAATTGGTTTGATTTTGATGGGTCCGGGGGGGTGGACGCCTATCGCAGAGAATTCAGCGGGATTTTTGGGAGATGTGTTTACCTGGTCAAGTCCTGGGGCGGGATCACTGGGTCTCTGGGGGAGGGTTTGAAACTCGTTCGCTTGTTCTTGCTCTTCAGGAATCGCTTGACGCGGCGGCTCTGATTGCAAGTTTCTGTAGTTCTCGTCGTATTGGGATATTTGGTAATCTAGATCCTCGAAATTTGGTGGGTCGTATGGATTTAGTGGGCTTTCCTTCTCACTTTTTCGGTCGAACGGGAGTTGGATTGCTTGATTTATAATTATATTCTTTTCGTCTTCGGTGTAGTCTTCTGCATTCATCATGTTGGCCATTATTGCGCGTTGGAATGAGTTGTATTCAGTCTGGCGATATCCTGGATAGTTATTTGGACCAACTCCTGGTGAATTTTCAGTTAAGCCGAAAGGTGTTGGCTGACGATTGGGTGGGACTACTACACGCTCTGAATATGGGTAATTCGTGCGTTCGTAGTTGTCTTGTTGATTGTAAATATTGGGGTTTTCTGGTTCTGGTTGAAATTCATAAGAAGCGGGTATGTATTGGCCGCCTGGATACACTGTTTTTAGGGTCCCTTGGAAAGGGAAGCGGGGATCACCGGGCCACGGTCCACTTGGGCCGGGTGAACCTGTTGGCCATGGACCGTCTGGTCCTGCGGGGCCTACACCTCCATCGCCACCGATTCCGCCGTCACCTCCGAATCCGCCAACAGGTCCTCCTGGACCGTCAGGCCCTCCCGGACCTCCAGGTCCTCCTGGACCTCCAGGTCCTCCTGGACCTCCAGGTCCTGCAGGTCCTCCAGGCGCAGGCGGAAAACCGGGGTAGTTGGGATTGTCAGGATCAGGGTATCCAGGATATGAAGGTGGAGTTGCGGTACCTGGCTGTTGAGGGTAGCCAGCTCCGGGGTAACTAGGACCGGAAGAGCCTGGATAACCTGATGGGTAGTTTGGTGCGCCAGGGCTGCCCGGCGTTGATCCGGATTGACAGGGAGTCGAATGACAAATTGGTTTCGTAGGTGCACCGGGAGGAGGTGATCCGGGACGCGAAGTATGAGACCCACCTCCTGGTTTTGGACGATTTGGGCGGTTTGGGGGACTGGGATGAGGTTGACTGGGTTTCGGAGGGAGGTATGCTGGTCCGACAGGTGCACTCGGTCGACTTGGTTTCCCGGGTTTGCTTGATATTCCAGAGCCGGGTCGACTCGGGTGTCCTGGGTGAGATGGAGGTGAAGGTTGTGCTGGGGGACTTGGCCCTGGTTGATAACTCGGCTTCGATGGAGCATTTGGGTGAGAAGGTATGCTCGCTCCCGGTTGACTTGGATAGCCAGGTTTTGCTGGTGTGCCAGGTTTGGATGGAATGTTTGATCCCGGTTGATTTGGATAGCCGGGTTGGGCTGGCGTCCCAGGCCGAGAGGGAATGTTGTTATCCGAGTGACTTGGGTATCCTGGTTGTGATGGCGCAGATGTTCCTGGTTGACTGGGATATCCGGGGTGTGATGCAGATCCGGGTCGAGATGGGATGTTATTTTCTGATTGACTTGGATATCCAGGGTGTGCGGGGGTACCTGGTCTGGATGGAATACCAGCCCCTGATTGACTTGGATATCCAGGGTGCGAGGGTCCAGTAGTTCCTGGTTGACTGGGATAGCCAGGGTTTGCGGACGTACCTGGTTTGGATGGGATGCTCGTTCCAGGTTGACTGGGATATCCCGGCTGGGATGGCCCGGTAGTTCCTGGTTGACTGGGATGTCCCGGCTGGGATGGCCCGGTAGTTCCTGGTTGACTGGGATATCCCGGCTGGGATGGCCCTGTAGTTCCTGGTTGACTCGGATATCCCGGCTTGGATGGCCCGGTAGTTCCTGGTTGACTGGGATATCCCGGCTGTGATGGCCCGGTAGTTCCTGGTTGGCTGGGATATCCCGGCTGGGATGGCCCGGCAGTTCCTGGTTGACTGGGATATCCCGACTGGGATGGCCCGGTAGTTCCTGGTTGACTCGGATATCCCGGCTTGGATGGCCCGGTAGTTCCTGGTTGACTGGGATATCCCGGCTGTGATGGCCCGGTAGTTCCTGGTTGACTGGGATATCCCGGCTGGGATGGCCCGGTAGTTCCTGGTTGACTGGGATATCCCGGCTGGGATGGCCCGGTAGTTCCTGGTTGACTGGGATATCCCGGCTGGGATGGCCCGGTAGTTCCTGGTTGACTGGGATATCCCGGCTGGGATGGCCCGGTAGTTCCTGGTTGACTGGGATATCCCGGCTGGGATGGCCCGGTAGTTCCTGGTTGACTGGGATATCCCGGCTGGGATGGCCCGGTAGTTCCTGGTTGACTGGGATATCCCGGCTGGGATGGCCCGGTAGTTCCTGGTTGACTGGGATATCCCGGCTGGGATGGCCCGGTAGTTCCTGGTTGACTGGGATATCCCGGCTGGGATGGCCCGGTAGTTCCTGGTTGACTGGGATATCCCGGCTGGGATGGCCCGGTAGTTCCTGGTTGACTGGGATATCCCGGCTGGGATGGCCCGGTAGTTCCTGGTTGACTGGGATATCCCGGCTGGGATGGCCCGGTAGTTCCTGGTTGACTCGGATATCCCGGCTTGGATGGCCCGGTAGTTCCTGGTTGACTGGGATATCCCGGCTGTGATGGCCCGGTAGTTCCTGGTTGACTGGGATATCCCGGCTGGGCTAGCCCGGTAGTTCCTGGTTGACCGGGATATTCCGGTTGTGATTGCCCGGTAGTTCCTGGTTGACTGGTATATTCCGGCTGGAATGGCCCGGTAGTTCCTGGTTGACTGGGATATCCTGGGTGTGATGGCCCAGTAGTTCCTGGTCGACTAGGATGCCCCGTTTGTGAAGGTTCAGTAGTTCCCGGTTGACTGGGATATCCCGGTTGTGAAGGTCCAGTAGTTCCTGGTTGACTGGGATATCCTGGTTTGGATGGCCCAGTAGTTTCAGGTTGACTGGCATGGCCAGGCTGGGTTGATGTTCCCGGCCGGGATGGAATGTTACTTGCAGGGTGACTCGGATACCCGGGGTGTGATGGGCTACCAGGGTGTGAGGGTATGGACGCTCCTGGTTGACTTGGATGACCAGGTTGTGATGGAATGCTCGGCTGTGACGGTGCGGATGTTCCCGGTTGGTTGGGATATCCAGGTTGTGATGGGGGCAAAGGTCGTGATGGAGGACTCGATCCTGGGTGATAACTTGGTTTCGAGGGAGTGCTTGGACGAATTGGTATACTTGGTCCTGGTTGACTTGGATAACCCGGTTGTGACGGAGTTCCACTGTGTATAGGAGTACTCGTTCCAGGTTGACTTGGAGAACTAGGTCGCGATGGAATGTTTGCCCCTGGGTGACTGGGATGTCCTGGATGCGATGGAGGATGTGCTCCTGTTTGGCCTGGATATGCAGGCTGATCCGGAGAAGATCCCGGACTCGCGGGTCTCGAAGGTCCATTCGAACCTGGGCGAGTTGGATAGCTAGGTTGTGGTGCAGGAGCGGGCCTTGGTGGGACATTCGCATCTGGTTGATTTGGATACCCTGGTTGAGATGGAATTGCAGGCGACGATGGACCACTGGGTCGTGATGGCACATTTGCCCCTGGTTGGCTAGGATAAGCTGGTTGCAATGGAGTCCCAGGCCGTGAAGGAATATTAGTTCCTGGTTGATTCGGGTAGCTAGGTTGTGATGAAGTACTAGGCCCGTGGGACCCGCTAGGCTTCGATGGACCGTTCACTCCTGGTTGATTTGGATAATTAGGGTTTGTTGGGAAGCCAGGCTGCGATGGAGAACCTCCTGATGCCGGTGGGTTTCCCGCTCCTGGTGTCAAAGAAGTCCCAGGTCTCGAGGGGACATTAGCTCCAGGTTGCGATTGTGAAGTAGGGGAGCTGGGTTTATATGTCGGGCTTGGTCGGGCAGGAATTTGGCCCTGAGGTGGACCGGGATAACTTGGCTGAGATGGTGCTCCAGGTCGGGTAGGAATTTGTCCTTGAGGTGTACTAGGATAGCTTGGTTGAAATGGTGCTCCAGGTCGAGATGGGGTGCCAGCACCGGGCTGATTTGGATAACTCGGTTGTGAGGGTCCATTCACCGGGGGATTGGGTTGGAGTGCCGGGCTGGAAGGAATACCCGGTGTCGATGGAGTTCCAGCTCCAGGCTGAGATGGGTAACTTGGTCGAGAGGGTGTCTGTGGTCTCTGCGGTGTACTTATTCCAGGATGATTTGGGTAGATTGGTTGTGATGGGATTCCCGGCTTCTGCGGAGTGCTGATTCCAGGCTGATTGGGATAATTCGGTTGAGACGGTGTCCCTGGTCTCTGTGGAGTGCTTATCTCAGGCTGGTTTGGGTAACTGGGTTGAAGTGGTGTTCCTGGCCTTTGCGGAGTGTTTATACCAGGCTGGGCCGGGAAACTGGGTTGAGATGTACCCGGATTCTGCGGAGTACTTATCCCTGGCTGTCCAGGGAAACCTGGTTGCGATGATGTACCCGGCCGCTGTGAAGTTGGCCGCGACGGAACTCCCGGTCTCTGAGCTGTGTCTGTTCCGGGTTGATTAGGATAACTTGGTTGAGAAGGAAAACTGGGTTGAGATGGTGTGCCCGGACTCTGTGGAGTACTTACTCCGGGCTGACCAGGAGAACTTGGTTGGGACGGCGAACCTGGCCTCTGCGGATTGCTTATTCCAGGTTGGCTAGGAAAACTGGGTTGGGACGGTGAACCAGGCCTCTGTGGATTGTTTATTCCAGGTTGGCTAGGAAAACTTGGTTGGGACGATGAACCTGGCCTCTGTGGACTGCTTATTCCAGGTTGGCTAGGAAAACCTGGTCGAGACGGCGAACCTGGCCGCTGCGGACTGCCAGGTTGATAGCTAGGCCGTGGTGGTACTTCCGGTCTCTGAAGTCCGTCTGCTCCGGGTTGATTAGGATAACTTGGCGGGGCCGGTTCTCCTGGTATCTGAGATATGCCTGTACCGGGTTGATTCGGATGAGTTGGTTGAGACGGTGTTCCTGGTCTCTGAGGTATGCCCGTTCCCGGTCGATTAGGATGAGTCGGCTGGGGCTGTGATCCTGGTCTCTGAGGTGAGCCTGTACCGGGAGGACTAGGTTGATTTGGTTGAAAAGGTATTTCCGGCCTCGATGGTGTTCCTGTGTCAGGCTGACTCGGCTGGGAGGGTCTTTGAGGTGTACCCGTTCCAGGTTGATTCGGATAACTCGGTTGAGAAGGAATTCCGGGTTGCGATGGAGGACTTACAGGTTGACTTGGACCTCCATTAGAGCTCCCCGATGTTGGAACTGAAAAAGAATCAATCATAAAATTTATAATCATCTCTCTCTGCAATCATTTCAACATCAATATCTAATCAATCTTACATTCGGGTCGTGACGGGTTGGATCCGCCAGGACGCATGGCACCTCCTTCATGTCGACTACAAGTCTCCGGAAAATGTAAATCCCTCCAGGGAGTTATAACCCCGTGATGCTCATGGTGATCATGATGGTCATTATGTTCATGATGTTCGTGTTTATGCAAGAAAATTTCTATATCTTCTCTGGGTCGAACGACGCGATAACCCCAGCCATCACTAATATAGAAGACTGCTATCATCTTCCCAAATGGGTCTACATATCCATAACACCCATAGGTCACACCATCAGGACCAAGTGTTTCGTGATGAAACTGCTGGCCATCTGGAGTGACGTCATATCCATAGTTATATGAATCTAGAAAGAAAACATCTGAAAATTAGCACAATTCAATGAGTCGACAGTAAACAATAGAATAAACAACACTAACTCGTCTCGAAGTCTTGGTTCAGGTACTGGCTCTTCTGATCATCCCTGATACTGAGCAGCAATTCCTTTCCTTCTCTACTGTCTTGTCCCTCAGCGACTTGCAGAATTCCCTCTGCAATCACCTATTGACAAAGAAGAATAAATTAGCATGTATCCGCCCTACGATTGAGCATTCACATTCAAAACGCGCTTGGGTCATTGTTCTACGTGAGCCTCCTCAAGTGCAATCAGCAACGATCTCACATGGTATGCACTTATAAGCAGTAGAACCCTTTTTTTTCTCCTTTTGCAAGGGGCGTCCGCGTCGAATTGAATACCATGGAATATATGAGGTCTAACCAATGAGATACATTGACCACACATTTGCCATTTGATCGTATCCATACGTCTCATAAATTCTCTTAATCCTCAGGTAGTCATTATGCTGTACGCAATATGAACGAAAAAGGTGCGAAATGTCATCGTGACATAGATCAACAGCCCATATAACCTTCTCATCCTCACCGAGACCGCAGGGGTGCCGTATCAAATTATTACGAAATTCAATGTATCCCAAGGATCTGTTTAATGAGACAATTTTGGGTCAGAATGGTAATGAATAAACTTCACGTAAATATCCAAGACAGCGTGAAGCACAAGCGTCCGGCGGAAGGCCCCTTATTTCACTACATCTCTCCAAGGCTACAGACAATTAGGATTGATTACTTCATCGAGATCCAGATTTGCGAAATTTGAGGAGTTTACAGCCCATGTGCCAAATGGCAGTGTACGCTAACAACTTGAAAATGCCTGACGGCAATATTTTTACTTTCCTTCAACCATCATTATCGCCTTTCTCATTCCCTGACGATTCTTCCCCTTGGCCATGGTTTATCGATTTGAAAGGGATTTGTGCCAAACGCACACCGCACTCATACGCATTTAAACTTACGTATCGTTCACCGGCGTTTGTATTAATACGATTAATGTCCAGTGTGCACGGGAGAGGTGGTTTATGTAGGGTATGCTCATGTGCTCGATATGTAGCGTACATAAGCCAAGTTGGTAAATGCTGCGTAAACGAGGCACAGAGAAGAAGTACTTGACCCAGCGAGTAATCGATGTTGGAGTAATTAATTAACTGCCTTGACTAAAATTAATATCAACTTGTTTTACAAACTCGGAATTATTCCAGCAAAATTGGGAAATGAGCGTTACCATGGAATACTTTCCAACAATTAATATCTGATGCGAATACTTGCATTGATTGTTACTTATTGCCCACCTTTTTGAATCAATTAGACCAGTTGGAGTCGGCCATTCTCATAATTTCGTTTTACAGCTTGAACCCTTAATTTCCTGCAATTATGGAAGAGAATTGGGTTAAATGCCCCGAATAGTTGAGATATCTTTTCGTATTTATTTGGTCATTTCGTTTGTTAAACTTTTTAATGAGCATTTGGTAATTATGAAATTTTGTAATACAATTCCCATTCACATTTAGAGGAACAATTTCGACGAACGCCACTCGGACTCTCATTTCGTTAGATAATCCTCATTCCGTTGAATAAATGTAAATTTGAATTTCTATCACAATTCTCTAGGGAAATTAGCATACCTCAATTTAGAAGATACTTCTGATATGGAAGTGAGTGAAAGTGATTGCAACATGAATTTTCGGTAGGCGAGGTACCACAGGTCAGTTCTCTCCCACCGATTGACACTTACTCTCATCTATAAGGTCCATTCATTTTTATTACCCCATAAAAAAGTCATTAACGCGTCATCTCTGACAAATTGGATTCGACAACCGGATTATGCTGTACTTTATAATTAGGAATGAGGAAGAATGTGGAAAGGAGAAACTCGGTTCATTTGATCTACTAAAAATTATCGCGAAAAAATGCTAATGTCCAACAAACAGAAGTTCAAACATTTAACCTTTCTACCTATTACGCGTACCCCGAGAACACTAAATTATTGAAAAAAGTTTGGTATTGCCCACTCGCGGAATTTTCGATTTCTCGTAAAAAGCGAAAGATTGAGGACTTCCGGGTACATTTCTATCGGATAACAATCTTTATTTAGAAATCGTCATTTCTGTTTCATCAATAATAACGAATTGAATAATCGATCGGAGTGCGTCATGCTGTTGAACCGCTGGAATATTTTCTGTGGCAAGAATTTCGGTATCCTTGGCATTTGCTAAATAATTTTGTTAGTGTTGTTTGAGGGAGTTTAAGGCCTCTCGATCAACTATCCATGCTCATCCTTTGATTCTGTGACAAGCCAGTGATCTCACCAATCACCCACGCAGAAGGGAAAGTAACTTTTACAAACTCTTGAAATAAATTCGTAACACCACACATGCCTTTTCAATAAACTTCTACGTGGGATGTGTGCGCTTCTTCATCATTGAGTGGTCGTGAAAAAGAATTTCTCTCCATTCAATTGGATGGATAAATCAATTGTTTATACAGGGTGTCCCAAATTTTTCACAGGAGATTCAGATAACAATTACGGAACGCTCCGGAAAAATTCCGTGACAGTTCCGTAAAGCTTCCTACAACCACATTTCACTCCGAAATTATGGAAAAGAAACGTATTTTTTGTTGAATATTTCTCTCCGTGTGAGTGATTGTTAAATATTTCAAGATTTTTTTACTTGAAATTTCAGAAGTAATTTTCTAACAGTGTATGATTTTGCGAATATCAAAGATTCAGTTTCCTATTACGATTTCGACAGCGATTCACGCAGCATCAAGGCATTGTTTAATATTTAAAAAATCTCAGTCTCATCAAATTTGCCCTAAAAAATGCAAACTTGTCCCAAACATTTTTTGATCACAGTACCACTTACCAAGATATTTGCCTGTGACTCTCAATTCGGGACACCCTGTACACAGTTCAATTATTTTAGTATTGTGGAGTGTCGCCCACACGGGACGACAGTTACGCGGGGTAAACGCGAGCTATTATCAACACTAATTTTATTGTACAATCGGTAGTTCATTTGAGGAAAGGTTAATTCATTCCAGCAACAATGGTAGACCCCGTGTAATGAATCAATGCTTTTCATTCAGTGAATCGCAGAGTTATTGCGATTTGTGTCACGTATTCATAGTCTAGTGCGGCGGGGATCCGGGAGTACTCCGACCGGGAATGACTGATGAGTTCACAGCTTTAATTTGACGGAAATTCCGACAAACGTGAGGAGCTTCGGACCATTCACTGGGCCGTGGAGTTTAATCTGAACGGAGAGGTGATTCTTCGGGTTATTTTTAGATCATTCGGCTGTTTATGTTACTAAGAATGTACTTCTCGTCTAGACTTTTGGAATTCATAAACGGTTATATGGTAATCTCCGAGATTTTATGGAAGACAAGCTGAATATTGTTTCCCCGAATTTATGGAATACTCCGGAGTTTTATTTGGAGTTCAGGTCGTATTTGCCTCGGGAGTAAATACTGTCATAAAGTAGGGGAATATTAAATTGTCAGTGTAACTCTTGGAGAAACCTATTAACTTCAGAAATATAAGATCTGTTGAGATATAAAAAAATGCCCAGCAACGTCCAGCACTTTCCTCAGTCTCATATAAAATTCCTCGACCTGTTGCATCAAATATTTATGGTAAATCCTTCAGTCACAAGACAAGTGCATTCTGCTCATGAATTTTCTAGACGAATCCTCGGGGGAGTTCGCCTGATCCTATTCATTTCTACTTGTCACTGGAATTCAGTCGGGGGAATAATGCAGGAAAAATCCATTCAGAATGTCGAGAATGATCTTAACCTTAAGCATCAGATATCTGTGCATAAACTCCTGATCAAGCCAGACATTCACCTTGCGCAGCGAGCGTGAGGGAAATGCAAAAGGCCAATCAATTTATTATGTTTGCGATTGGTGAAAAGAACGGCAGTCTCTGATGTATACATATGTATTGATTGGTTCGATATCGATCATCAATTATTCATTAAATCGTTTGAATAGCACCTGCATTTTGACGCCTTACGATCGTGTGCCGACTGAACACGTCTTCGTAATTGTTATTCTACGTGCGGAGTAAGTGCTATTAATATACCTTTAGAGGACAATCACGAGTGAAATTTTTCCTCTCCCAATGCTTTATCTCAATTTTTTTCCCCCTCTCCTGCGCAGTGATTTATCGATCTCGGTGTTCAAGTCGATTGCAAAATTGGCATGTTGGGGGGAACCTTATCTCGACATTGTGCCGACAATGGGTATGCCAGACGCATCATCTTTTCAGTGAAAGTCCAGCGTACACCGCTGTATTATTGTTGCGTAAGTTACCATTCATCGTGTATGCTTGACTCCCCGGAGGCCAATGAAGGTTCGGCGGTTCGGGTTTAACAGCACCCGGGCTCTTGTTTATCGGGTCGAGGATGTGCACTGGATGACACAGTTACTCACTGTTCGACCTGAATAAAACCAGTGGCGAAGTGGACGAATGAACATAAAAAAAAATTATTTTGCAAAGTAAAATTATCCTGTAAAATGAAATTATTTTTTTTATTTTTGTTTTGTTTTTTAATTCAAATTGATTTAATTTAATTTTTTTTAAATTTCATTTTGTTTTTCGTTCGAGAAGTTGATTGGGTTTGAGATTTTAAAGGTGTTAAGATGAGACTTGGTAAAACAAGTGGGAAACGTATCATATAAATGTTATTTACACATACTTGAATGAATTTGAAATATCACATTTGAAGAAACCATCAGAAAGCTCACATTCAGGGAAATTCATTTTCTGATTTCATTTTCGAAATTCTGATTTTCAAAAAATACAAAATTTTTGCAAATTTTCAAATCAATCAAAATAACGATTATTGCTATCGCCTTCATCTTCGAACTCGGTCAAAAGGACATCCAAACAAATTTTTGTAACCCATCACTGAATCAATTCAGAGCATTTTTTTTTAGTTATCGTGGGACAACCGATTTTCGAAAAAATTCGAAAATTGAAAAAACTAATTGATGAATTAAATTTCATCCATTCATTAGTGAACAATTGAAGAAAAACTTTGTTACATACGTACATATATGAACACACACGTACGAACGTGGTCTAAAAATTGCATTTTCGGACTTTGTGGATCATACTGGGACGATATAACACAAAAAATCCAAAATTTAAATTTGAATGATTATAAAACTTCCCCTCAGAAGCAAAAAATTGTTTGAATTTTTTTTTAAAGTTTGTATTGAAGCCTGAAAGCTCCCAAATTCACACGCATTAAACTTCTTGAAGTCTCGACAATTGACCTCAATAACATGTTCATAAACAAAATGTAATATTTTTGAAATTCAAGCTTGACAAAAATATAAAGATATCATGGATATTGAAAACTAATAGAGCAGAAGAAAATGGAAATACCATTTCTGTGGAATCCTCCGTCTAGTTATTTTTCCAATCAAGAGCAATATTTTCAATCTGAAGGAATTTTTTTCTCTGTGAAATCGGTATCGAATTTATTGGCAATCCCAACGGTTTACACCGGATGAGTTCGACTACCGCCCGAAATCGGGGTCAACGAGACAATAAAAATGCACACGCGATGTTTTTGTTGCACACCCCAAAGTGTCCATAAAAATCAGGAGGATAATACGTGAAGCACCGGTGAAGAATAATTAAGTGAAGCGAAAGAATGAGGAAAAAAAATTCCAATGCAATTCCCTTTCTAACTCGGTACTTCGCAATCATCTCGTGGTTATCTCACTAATGAAATTGTCACGTCTGGTTGACTGGCAGACGATTGAGCCTGACTTTGGATAATTGCTTGAGCGGTGCGATCTGCGAGGAATGTTAAATGGATGATTGGTGAGAATTATATAAAACAATCTGATACGAATGAGGAAATAGTGAACACTTGGACCGATTAGAATGAAGGAATTAGGGAAATAAGATTAGGTTGAGAGATGGGTCTTACGGGAGAGGATCGTGAGAATGGAAAAGTGCTCAGGGAGACCTTCTTCGTGGAATCATTTAGGGAAATATTGGTCCATTGGAGCCAATTTTCGAGGTGAAAAGAGCGCTCTGTGGTAACCGGTGGACGGATGGTCCCAGAATTTTCACACAATGTTTGCTCTCACCTTTTAGTTTTACCGCAGCATTACTAGGGGTAGGGCAAACTATCCACTAGATGGACGCCAAAGAAAACTGCCCAGTAGATGGACGTTTGTTTTTTAGTAATTGAAAAAAAAATGATCGAAAAAAAATCGCCATTCAGAGGTTGCGAATCACAAGATTTAGGGAAAATTTAAAGCAAGAATTTACATTTTAGCATTTTTTTGCGTAATTTCCTATCCAAAAGTAGGTAGTAGTCCATCTATAGAACAGTGTCCATCTATTCGGTAGGTGACCCTACCTTTCAATCAGAAAATAACGCACCCGGAAAATTTTTTTTTTTTCGTTTTTAGAGAAAAAGAAATTTAAATACTATTTTTCGTATGATTTTCCCTCAGAATTCTGATTATGAGGTCAAAACTGTCTCCGGCCACTCAAAATTAGAGAGTCAAATTTTTTTTATTGAAAAGACAGCTTAACAAAAATTCCCAAGGTATTTTTTTAAATATTTTTTTTAATGGGACAAATTTTCGCTCTTTAAATAAGAAACTTAGTGAACGTTTTCATTTGAAATTGAATTCAAACTCACAACATTAAAAATTCTCATGACATGGAGCCTGAAATTTCAAGAAACTTCTAACAGTGTACAAAAACATAAAAACATTCCCCTGAAGAAAAGACAGCCAAAGCCCTTGGATATCCTTAAATCGCATAAAACCCTATTTGCAATTGTCCTATTTATTTTAATAACATTTTTGTTGAAAATCCATTAGACTTATCGTCCCCAAATAACCCTCGTGACCCTCGCAGCATGTCCCCTCGTCGTAGGTCAGGCGCTCTTCATCGGCCACAGACTCGAGAATTCCAATCTCAGGGCTAGTTCAAAGGGTGTAACTTCCCTCCCCCCACCTCCCGAAACAATGTTCTTCCCGAAGTGGGTTCAAGCGACTACCACAGCCCCCCCAAACGAGAAAGAGCGAGACAACAAGACAACTTCAGGTGAAACACAGTCTCGTGGAACGCGGACAACTGCCAACCGTAACAAATTAGTTGAGCTTTGTATTTAACTAGCCGTATCAGCGCGCTAAACAACGTATCCTCGGAGTTTGGAACTCCCGGGATAATGAAAAAACAAAAAAAAACATACAAACAGTCTAGTACAGAGTGGCAGATTGTATCGGAACGATGGAGAGAGGAGAAACAAAAATATAAAGTTGAAAGATCGTTTCGGAAGATGGTGGGTTGAGGAGGATGCCTCTGGGAGACCGGTAGTTGTCAATCTCTCTCGCGAATAGATTACTCGATATGTTTGAAAAACACTGGAGGAGGAAAAATACGGGTTTTTGCCGGTCTCTTCACTTAAAAATGGAGGGGGGAGGAGGGGCTACGAAATTTCATGGGGAGTAATCGGAATATATCTGCGCTATGCGCTGCGGTAAACGTTTTAATGAGTGCAGAGGTACACGCAATATCCCGTATTGTTTGCATTTCGTTTTTTCTGTCACTGGACAGCGGAAGACATCCCCAGAATTGGGGACGGCGATCTCAATTCGGAGGGGACTGATTTCTTCGGCGGTGAGGACGCGACGGGATTGAAGGTTGCGAGGGGCGTCCTTCGGACCAGTGCGTTGAGGATGTACAAGGTGTTTGGGCAATTTTTTTGGGGGGGAAATCCGCTTCACATTGTTGGATTTTTTTTTTATTTCGTGGAAGATATTAGTGAATCTCATGAGAGTGACGTTGAATCGGATTTAGGGAAAAAAAGGTTATGAAATTTGAAATTTTAAGAATTCATGATTTTTTTTTGGGGGGAGCGGAGCAATCCTCTTTACACTGTTGTAAATTTTTTGAAATTTCATGGAAAATATTATAGTAAATCTCACGAGAGTAACGTTGAATTAGATTTAGGGAAAAAAAGATTATGAAATTTCAGGTTTTAACAGAATTCGTGATTTGGGGGGGGGGGGGTGCAATCCTCTTTACACTGTTAGCATTTTTTTGAAATTTTGGGGAAGATATTATAGTAAATCTCATGAGAGTGACGTTGAATCGAAGTTATGGAAGAAAAGGATATGAAATTTCAAGTTTTAAGCAGAATTCACAGAAATTCATGAGTTTCTAGTGGGAGTGAGGTCGAAATTTCACAACTTGATTGAATTTTCTATGAAACATGAATATTCAGAAACAAAATGACATGAATTTTCAATTTTTCTCTGAATTTTTGCAGAATAATTGAACTGAAAAATCAAGTATTTTATTGATTTCCAGATCATTTGAACAGAAAAGCAATGGAATATTTGATTTTTCAATTACAAAATTTCATGAAATTTCAGTGGAACTTGAATACGAAAATTTTTAAAGTGCAGAGTTTACAGAATAAACCAAGAAAAATTTTTTGAGGTCATTGGGTTTCAAATAATGCTTTTGATTATAATGAGGTTTTTGGGGCCATTTGGGGCTTCTTTGTTTGTATTTTGGATAGAACTCTTCCCGATTTTCATTGAAATCGCTAGACAATTTTAATCTGCCCCGCAAAAAGGAAAAAAAAAATCTGTTTAAAAATTGAAATTCCAAGAGAATACGACGGAAAATTTGACATTCATAAATTGTTATTTGGAATCATTTCATTGATACTTTTATTTTCATTTATTTATTTATTGTTTAATAATATCACTGGGTTTCAAATAATAATTTTTAATAATAATAATAATAATAATTTTAATAATAATTTTAATCATAATAATGTATTTATTTTGGGGTAATTTCGTGCTTTTTTTCGCATTTTGGATAGAATTCAGGGTTTTCAATGAAATCACTAGAAAATTTCAAACTCGCCCACAAAAAGGAAAAGAAAATCAAATTGAAAATTCGTTTAAAAATTGAAATTTCAGGTAAAGTTTGAAATTCCAAAAAAATACGACGGAAAATTTGACATTCATAAATTGTTATTTCGAATTATTTCATTGATAATTTCATTTCCATTTATTTATTGCCTAATAATATCTTTGGGTTTCAAATCATTGTTTTAATCATAATGATGATTTTTTGGGGTAATTTCGGGCTTCTTTTTTTCAAATTTTGCATAAAATTCTTACGGTTTTTCAATAACATCAGAAAATTTTATAAATTTTTCAGGTCTTGTAAAAAAAATCAAATTGTAATGAAGTGTTTAAAAAGTGAAAAAATCTTCATTTTGATCGCGAATAGAGTTGTTAAACTATTTATAGTGCTATAAACACGCTTGGATGGCAGGTGCACTAGTGAATGAAGTGCAGCAGAGTGAACGGCAGAGATCAATGGGCAAATCGTAACTGGCGCCGGAAGCCGATTACGTTCGCCGGTACACGGCATCTGCGCATGCGTTAGCGCTATGTAATCGTCTTACATAGACTCTTACTTATTCCCAGGAGTCCACGCGTCAGTCCCCCCGCCACCCTTTCCCAAACAAATTAGTCAAGACCGATCCGGGATTTTTCAAGTTTTATTCTCACAGCCGAGACGGAATTCTCATCGACATCTGAATGTTTACTAATTGCTTAGTCACCGCGTGTGCTCGAATCATTGAGCATGGGTTCATCCCGGCATGAGTGATAGCATCAATACTCACTCGATGTCACGAAAACAAAGAGCATCGGATGGAGTTGAATTGAGATACTTTCACTTGATTAGAAATAACGCATCGCCTCGATTTTTTATTTGTTCGAGGGGGTTACTGGGCACTAATGGGCCGGGATTGTTGATGAGTTGACACTGTCAATTCGTCAATCGAAACAGTGAAGTGGTCAAACGAAAATTCATGAACATTTCCGAAAAAAACAGTCGACATAAAATGGATTAATTTCATAATTTCCCACATTCGACTCCAGTTTTTGCGAAATATCTTCGAATCCATCGGAGATAGGGAAAATTGCATCGAAACATTTTTTGTGGCCTCTGATTTTCTCTGCAAAAAAGGTCCTTACAAGTATTCCCATATCTCTCATAGATTTGAAGTTACTTCCGAAAATATAAATCGATACAAAATTGTCTCGCTTCCATTCACCACTTCACAGCTCAATTGCTAATAAAAAATGATGTACAGGTACATATTCACAAAATGACGATAAAAACACATAAGTAATCCTTAAGTGGACGTACCAGGGTGAAGATTGCCGCCCACACTCGACCGCACATTCTCGCTCCCTCGGCCGATCGACCGGCGGAAAAAAAGAAACAAAATTGAAAGATAAAAATTCAATTTTCCCCCTTCAACTCTCAATCTATCAGCGCATGTCTCGTTATTTTTTTTTCTACTCGGGGATGATCCCTATTAATTTCGGAGATTAATAACGCTGCGTTAGCGTTCGAACTCAAGACTGAAGTCGCGGCTGGCTGATGGTTGCTTTTATACAGGGTGGGGGTCACCAACCAGACCAACCGACCCAACTTGGCACCCATCGGCTCATCTCTTCTTGTCTCTGCTTATCCCCCTCCGGTCACCGATTCATCCTCTCCCTCTTTATTTTTTTCTTCTCTTGAAACATCAACACACACGCACATTCACCTGACACGTACCACCTCACGGGTGTATTCTTCACTCGATCTTTCTTCTTATTCGTTGGTCTTTTTTCCCGCTGGTTTATTTATTTTTTATTTTTTCCTCAACAACTCTCGTTTCTTACTCTTTCCCCGGCTTTCGGTCATTCGTTGAATGACCGATTTTAGTATCGGGATGAACAAAAAATCGGTTACTGGCTCGACTCTAATGGTCGCTGTAATCACACAGAGAATATTTTTTTTTGTTCACTTGGCTGATAATAAGTATATTTCCCAGAATTTTTTGCTTCAGAACCGAGGCTTTGTAATCGTCCATTTTGACGATCCTGTAATTTTGCCTCGAAATGATGGAGAATGTCGTGAAACGGGGGATATGATATTTTTAGAAAATGTGGGTATGTGTAATTTTTTATAAATTTTCTCAGAAAAGGAGCCAATCAAAGCGCACTGAGAGGAAGATTAGTTCTGCTGAAAAATTGTATGCTCCCCTGAGGAGGATCTTTTGTCCTGTTGAATCAATTCACTTGACGTGGACGAAAAAGAAAGTTTCGACCAAAATATGATAATCTCCGTAGTGGTAATTGTTTTCGTGAGACATTTATATGTCTGTCGGCTACAACACGGAGAGAAATGTTCAGTACAAATTACGGAACTCACAATTCGCTCACCGATTACGGAATCCACTAAAAAAATTTAAGGGACAGTATCTTAATTTTTCACAGGAGATTCAGATAAAAATTACGGAACGCTCTAGAACAATCCGTGACAGTTCCGTAAAATGTCCTACACCTACATTTCGCTCCGGAAAAGATATGTAATTTTATTGAATATTTCTCTCTGTGTACATTCGTTCTGAGGTAAAAAGTGTGAAGTATAAAATAAAAAGTGTAAAAGTAACAAAATTTCTTGGCCTCAAATTTTGTTCTTGGGTTGTACTTCTCAAAAAATCGTGTCTTCGCAGTGTAGACTAACCCATTTTCAATCATCAAACTTGGCAATTAAATTGCATGAGAAAAATTTGGAAAGAATCGTGAATATCCAGCGCCGTTCAGATTACATTTTGCACAGAATTGTTATTTTTTTGAACATTCGTTGTTAATAAATGGATAATTGACATTGTTGAAACTTTCGTAAACCTTATTTTTGTAGGAATGAAAATTTGTTTGAATTAAAAACATGTATTAAGATGTTCGGGCACCTGTTCATCTGAAATTCAGACACATTTTCATTTTATTCAGACGTTTTCTAGTGTCTGAAAAATGTATACAAAAGCTGTGTGAAACTCGGACATTCGTTTTTGCGGTGTACAGAAATTTCATGTAACTTTGTCATTGTTAAAAATTTCAAGCTTTTTCACATGCAATTTTCTCACACTGCATGTGGTACTTTATTTTTCCCTTTCAATTTTTCATTCTCGTTCCACCCAAACTCATTAGGTACCACTGATAGGCATATCAACCAATTATAATTACCGTTAAATTGTGAAGCTGTCAATGTTTAACACAAATCTTAAAAATTTTAAATATCAAAGTAACCATCAATTTATACCATTAAATTTCAAAATATCCTATCAACCAATAATTTAGGTAGTAAGATTGACGATTATTTGGATAATCGAAAATCGAGTACCCAAAGTTGGAATTAGCTTGGTAACCAAAAAATTACATTTTAGTATTATCAAATATTTTATTCGCCATCAATCGAAAAATTTAGATAATAAATTCTATATTCTATATTTTAAATTTGATAAATATAGTTAAATAAACAAACAATATAACGAGATAATTCTTTTTAATATTGCCAAAATCTAATATTATTGCCTATCCCTGTTTGGTATTGAATTCCTCGAAGCAATCCAGCCAGTATTCCCCCAATCCCTATGCACGATCGCATCCTCATTGCAAACCAATCTGTACAGAATCCCCTCTCCCCCCCTCCCCAAAAAAGCGCAACCGAAGAAAAGGTGGTCCTCATGTTTGATTCAACAGGCCCCACGAAAATGTCGCGGTAAAAAAATGTCGTCCCCGCGCGGGATCACGAATACAGCCGCGATTTGCCAGTAGCACGTGTCACGCTACTGTTCAACATTTTTCCGCATTCATTTAGTCCCATCGTATTAGTATTTATGCTATACTTTTTGAGGTATTCCCTTATGTGCCCGGTTAATGCGCCCGCTCAAAGTCTTCTTCCAGCATTTAGAGACCGGGAGGGGGGGGGGTGACTTGTCTCTCCAACTGTCCGCGTGGCAAAAATCTCTACGTACATCTCGTTACCATTCCGGTGAGGTGAATGGTATGCCCTGCGTGATATAGGAGTATGGTATTTTCGCATTCAGTACGCGAACAACCGCGAATTCCGTGTCCGCCCTGGCGGATGAATTTATTCACGTCATTTTTGCTTTTTTGGGTGGGCACTGGGGAGGGGGGACTTGACCGGAGGCGTTTGTTTGTACAACTACTGTTATCACAAGTTGAAATCGCGATTGTTAATTGCTCGGTTCGTTATAAAAGCTGGGGAAATTACTGAGCGCGGTTGTAAAATTTTTTATGAATACAATTTTTAATTCCGTTATGTCCAAAATATACACCTGTCCTTCATAAAATTCAATATTCCATTTTTTTGAATATTCAATATTCAATTTATGTTAAATATTAAGTTGAATATTCATTTTTATTTATTTTATTAATACTATTTTTAAAAATATTTAATATTTATATTATGCATGAACATTATTTACATTTTTTCGTTTTACAAATATATTCAATATTAGCAATGCTTTATTTGTATAATTTTTTCCGTGTGATGTTCGATTATAAAAGTAGAGAAACGTTTCATTGCAGAAAAAATAACCAAATTACTTGAATATCCCTAGATAAATATAAGAATAAAATTGTGGAATTTCTCACGTGTTGACATTCTCGAAATCTAAACAATTCATCTCAACAATTTCAATAATTTTACCCCAGCCGGAAAATATATATTCTGAAAATTATATATTTTATTTCTGAAATTGGCCTAACTTGCATATGAAAGTTATATAAAATATAAATTTACACATGCTTCATATATATTAAATATCAATTTTTAGTCATTTTATTACTATTATTTTTTTAAATATTTAATATTTATATTATGCATAAATATTATTCACATTTTTTCATTTCACAAATATTATCAATATTTGTGATATTTATTTTTAATATTTTGTTCAATTTTTTTTATTCTCAAAAAAAAAATCTGCAAAATTGACAATAATTTTCTAAACTCGGCTGGTGAAAGACGAGAACATTTTATTACGAATGTAAAAAAACGACCCGTATTGTCCGTGAATGATAAAAAACAACAATTAAAATCTTGGAATTTTTTATTCTTCAAAATTTCGGATGATCAGAAGGTCGTTTGGGAAGTGCCAGACAGAGGAAATATTTTCGGCGATAGTTCTAAAATCTTGAAAACCACTTTCTCCGGTGAAGATACACTCGATTAATATATTTGATCACCATCTATCGGTTGTTTTGTAATGCGCAATCGAAAATTCCATCTGTGACATTCGAGATTTATCTCTCAGTTTGCGTCAAACAATTTCATCGCGGTGATTTTTTTCAAATAATTGGAGAGTTGAATGTGTTAACGGACAGAAAAGTCTGAAGTTGATTAAAGTTATGTTGGATTTGAGCAAAATCGTCTGAGAATAAGAATAAAATTTCACATATATCCAGGATTTTTCGCTCGCTAAATTCCCGCAATGACAGAGTTTTATAAATCATAAATTTTCCCTAAAAATTAGAAACTTTTTCTCTGTATTTCCAATGAAATTTGAGAAATTTTCACCTTCGGTATGTGATTATGAAAGAAATAAAGGTATTCCGTGAATTATCAAACGATAAATTGGAATGATCATTGATTCACAGTGCTTCTTTATGACATTAAGTACCTCCGTAATTTGAATTTCTCGTGCGATACACCCAATACTGGAATGGATGTTCCGTCGGGGGGACAAAAAGTGAAAACTAAATTGAGTATTTCATCAAAACTGTGAAAACAAATTGTAGAATTTCCCACGGAATACGTAATTATCGTTTGGAATATCTATCAACATAAAATTGGAGGTGCAATTTTGTGGAAACATTTACTCACAAGTTCGTAAAATAAACGAACAATAAATATTTATGAGCAATCTCAAGCACTCATCTATCTTCTTCTCGATATGAAACGTAAACTCGATAAAAGAAACGGAGTTACAATTTAAGTTCGAGACAATGCGGGAAATACTTGACAGAAGTGATACCTGGAAATATTGATTATGTCGGACTTTTCTCGACGTGTTTGGCCTCACTGCAACTGGCGGCTGTATACGTGTCCGCAATTTTCACTTCTTTCTATTTTTATTTATCCGGGGGGTGGTCCAATAACACGAGCTATGAATTTTTCTACGCGATATCTATGCCTCTTCTTATTATTCTTCTTCTTCTACACATAAAAAAATTATGAAGACTATTGAGCAGAGCGTGGCAAAATACTATTTGAAATATTCGTAACTAATTACTTATTTGGGGGTATTGAACATCGGAAATAAAATAGTATTTAAATAGTTCGAATCAAAAAAATTAAATAATTGTTATTTTTAAATTAACTATTTTTTAAATGAATTATTTGAAATAATTCGTCGAATTTTCTTAAATTTACTCTCATTTCGTTTTTTGACAAATATATATATTTTTTAAGAAAAACAACTAGAACCCCACGAACTGGAATAATTCTTTGACTTGAATTTTCACAGAAATAAAAATATTAAAGATATATGCACCTAAATGGTTCAGTTTTTTAACAATTTTCATGGATTATTTGATGAAATTGTGGATCTCCAACGTCGAAATTCCTTGAAAATTCAGTGAAACTGTAATTTGACAAAAAAGTTCCAAGAAATGTGCCCAGAATTCCCGTTGAAAATTTCTAAAAGCCAACTGAAGGCATCCGCTGCACCTCCGAGAAGAATGAAAAACCGCCTGGCCTATTAACTCATAAAAACATCACGTATTCCAATTACTTAATTCGAGACAAAACGGAGGCACCTGTGTGGCCGTAATAGTGTATACATAATCGATAAACATCTCCCAAGGTGCGAGAAGCCATACATTTTCTTCTTGGTAGGTCGGAGAAAAAAAAACACTTTCACCCGGCTGATCCTCCGGGATTCCGATGAAGTACGATCGCGTGATCATCCAACAGCGCATAATCGAACACTCTTACTCCGGCTGCTCCACTTCCTCCGATCATGCGGTAATCATTACAATTACCCTTAATCGTTAGAATTTATGTCCATTCAGGGATTATGGAGGGTTGAAGATGTTCGGAATCCATCTCTGAAAATACTCCTCTCACACATCACAAGTCATGTTATGCGTATTCAGAGAATTTTAAGGACCGATTCAAAACAATGAGGGTCATGAAGGTCAAATAAAGGTTAATCGAATGTCGGCTCGTCCCCCTGAACTCACAATGCATGACACGCGATGTCATTTGACCTTCACATGTCCTCCATAAGACCCTTATCTGAATTGTAAGGGGCTTATGGAAGTATGTGACCCTCACTTGACCTTCTTGTGGTTGATGTCTGTTACAGGATCATTTCCAAGTGAAACCTATTTTGAAAATAGTCCTCTGACGCATCACAAGTCATGTTATGCGCATTCGGAGAAGTTTAAAGTCCGATTCAAAACAATAAGGGTCATGAAGGTCAAATAAAGGTTAATCGAATATCGATCAATCCCTCTGAATATGCAATGCATGACACGCTGCATCATTTGAGCTTCACATGTCCTCCATAAGACCCTTACCTGAGTTGTAAGGGGCTTATGGAAGTATGTGACCCTCACTTGACCTTCTTGTGGTTGATGTCTGTCATAGGATGATTTTCAAGTGAAACCTATTTTGAAAATAGTCCTCTGACACATCACAGGTCATGTTATGCATTCGGAGAATTTCAAAGACTGATTCAAAACAATAAGGGCCATGAGGTTCAAATGAAGGTTATAAGAAGGGCCACAAGGGTCAAATGAATGTCATGAGAGTCAAATGAGGGTCAAATATTGAGGGATAAATATTTGTGACCAAAAAACGAAGGATAAAAAATACTTTTTTTTATTCATCGGAAGAGAAATTGTCCACAGTATTAACATACGAAACTCGAATATCAAATCTTGCGGTTTTCCCAAAATGACATTCAAAATCATCAATCCATCCCCCATGAACTCACAATGCGCGACACGTATGACCCGCTGCGCGCCTACTCCCGTGAATCTCGAAACTAAACGAGGTGAATTCCCGAAGAGTAGCAAGTGGGTGCACTGACCCCGAGGCGCTATTATTCACCATCCTTTTCCCCCCCAGCGCCCATTCACATACACTATTTTCTCTCTGTCTCTTTTTTCCCGTTCACCTCTCCACTGTATCATTTATATCATTCTCTCCGTTAGGTAAATAATCACAAATTGTGGTTTCGGGGTCGTCAAGATTATCATCGTAGGCATTAATTTGTGGTTGAAAATCATGTCGACAATGACCTTGCGGAGGATGGAATGCCCCGTTTGTGATGATTAATGATTAAGGTTTGGTACTACTTTATTCATTCGATTTTTGTTAATTTTCAGTGTCAAGTTATTCGTGACCCTCACGTGACCTTCGTATGGCCCTTATGTGAGAGCGATATGAAGGTCAATTAAGGGTCTTACGAGGGTATATGACCTTCATAAGACCCTCATCTGACTTGTGAAGGTCTTATAGAGGTATCTCACCGTCATTTGACCTTCTTGTACCTTATGGGGGGGTCATTAACGGATATGACCCTCATTCGACCTTCATATAAACTTTACAAAATCCTCATTCATCTTGTGACAGTATTACCCAGGTCATGTGAAGGTCGAATGACGGTCATGTGCCTCTATAAGATCCTCATTTGAGCTTTATATGACTTTCATAAGACTTTTGTTTTGTTTGTGAGGGTCTTATAGAGGTATATGACCTTCATTTGACCTTCCAGTGCCTTATGAAGGTTCATGGAGGTATAAGACCCTCATTTGTCCTTCATATGACCTTTCTGACCTTGAAATATGTCATATTAAGGCCATACGAAGATTCTTACCGATGCATTCTATAGAGATCACATTTGAAGTTCAATAAAAATGGTTAAAATTTCCAATAATTTCAATTTTTTATCGCTCTATCGACGAAATTATGCCCCAATATCCCTGGAAAGCAGTAAAAATTTCACTGTGAGAATCGAATGAACAATGTATGGAGGATTTTATGAGTCCCGCATCGCATCGTAAATTTTTCATTCCAAACCCTTTTAAACCCCATTGGGTCGAAAGAGATAAAACCCAATTTGATTATGAATTCATTGGATCCCAACGTGTACCCGATAATTAAACGGATTCCACGCATTTGGTCGATAGTAAAAAGAAGCAATCAAACTCACCTTCATCACCATATTCTCCTGATCTGATCATAAAAAGAACAACCGGAAGCTATCGGTTTGTAGCTTTTATTTATCTGCAATTAATCTCGGTGGTGTGAATTATCGTAAAAAAGTTTAACATGACCACACGTGCTCAGTCCCGGGGAGGTGCGTCGTCACGCGTTACTCAATTCACACGAACAGGTGTCTGTGGTAGTTTGGGATACGCTCGTCGGAGCGGAAATATCCTGGGCGCGCCGGATGCTAAACAGCTGATAAAAATTCAGTTTTTTTGAATAGTTAATGGAGGGAATTGTGGGTATGATTTCGTACTAGTGATGGAGTTGTTTATTGGTAAATCGGGATTTATTGGGATTTCGGGAATGGAGAGATGAAAAAGTGAAGTGACTTGATGACAATTTCATTTTTGGAAATGCAAAATAATTGAGTATTTTCCTTTGCTTTGCATTTTGGAATAATTTATTCAATGGAAATCGGATGGAAATAGTTTTATATTTATTCCGTTGTTATTCTGAAATGGATATTTGGTATTTCATTGCAATGAAATTGAAGGATAAATTAGTATTGACTATTTATTTTTTAGTATTCAAGACATTTTTAATAGCGAAAAAAATCATTTCAGAAAATTTTAAACATTTCAAACAGTACGTCATCACCTTGATAACCCATTCCATAAAAAAGCCCGAAACCCCGCAGTTACATGCTCCTTTCAGGAACGAGATTACCTCGTGCCGAGAATATTTCAGCGAGCGCCTCAGCAATGCATCTGAACCGCCTCGGCAATGCCATTGTGTTTTGCGAGCTTCGTTATGCATTTAGGTTGTCTTAATTATCAGCATTATTACGTATCACTTTTGACCAGGAGGGAGTAAAGGGGGAGAGAGAGGGTTCTGTGGAATTTGAGGATTTACGACCAGTTTATGCTGTAAAAATATGAACTCATGAAAATGAGAAAAAATAATGGGAAAACGTGAACCATTAAAAATTTTCTCTTGCGTCAGCAGTTTTATCCAAGGATCAAGAGCATAATGCACCCTTGACATTGATGGAGTGTTTGTGTCCATTGGTATGTAACAAATGATCTTCAGTAGATATTCGAGACATTTATTAAACTGCGATGATAAGATGTTTCCGTTTTTATAGCAATCGCATGTTCGTGAATATGATGTTTATTTTCCGGCTTATCAAGGTCTCATTTTCATTCTAGTTTTTAAATTCATTTTTAAGGGAATTATCATTAAATATTTTTAATGATTTTATTTTAATGATTTTTAAAAATTTGGTTTTCGAAATTATAAATCCGTAATTAAGGGTCACAAGGGGCCGTTTTAGGGGTCATCGGAGTCAGATTAATGGTATTAAAGGTCACGAGGGTCAGATTAAGCGTCACGAGGTTCAGAATCAAGATCATAAGGGTCAGAATAACGGTCACGAGGGTCAGTTTAAGAGTCATCGGTCATATTAAGGATCATAAGGGTCACGAGGGCCGGAATAAGAGTCACGAGGGTCAGAATAAGGGCACGAGGGTCGGTTTAAGGGTCATCGGAGTCAGATTAAGGGTCATAAGGTTCATGAGCATCAGATTAAGGGTCACAAGGGTCAGATTAAGGATCATATGAGTCAAATTATGGGTCACAACAGTTATATTAAGGGTCCCAAGGGTCAAAATAAGATTTTTGGGGGTCATATGTAGGCTATACGGGGATTGGCGAGCGGAGCGAGCAAACTGGCCTCTGAAATTAAAACCCTTGGCCCCTTTTTTAAGAGGTTTATGTCTTAAAATTGAAGTCCTTTTCAGTGTTTTTAAGACATGCATGCGTTCTGTAATTTTATAAAACTGATTATTTTATAAAACTGACATTATTTGATGTTGAATTCACCTCAGAGATGTTTTCCAAATGATTTCAGTTTTTAACTACTTCATAATTTGAGAGAGTCCTCCAAATTTTTCCTCAAACAAGGTTTATTTGAAATTTAATCAACGATTTTGATTGGTTCCGACAACGAGCCATCATCCCTCCACCGTTAATTAGCGTTTTAATTAGTTGAAATTCACTTTGAAATAGAATCACAGCTAATGAATTCATGATAATGTTTATACGGCAATTTTCATGGTAATTCGGAGTAGCTAATGAAGCCCTCGAGATAAAAACTGTAATTAAATAGCCACGTGAGCTGATACTGACCTTATACTATATAGGGGAAAGTCCACTTGGTAAAGCAGTGGAGATTAGCAATCCAATGCTGTATCTATGTTGCGAAATGCTGAGAGCTTAAAGCTCTATTCTGCACTGAAGAAGTGGAAATTAGAATTGCTGGCGTTAAACAGCATACAAAATCCAAACTTTTCAATATTTTGAGAGCGAATTTGAGAGTTGTTACAAAAATAATTTATGAATTTGTGAGTCATCAAGGGAGTCATTGCAAGCATTAAAATCACATGATTACATTGTTTAGACAAATCAACAATTTATCAAGTTCAAAAGAAATTTTTATTAAATTCAAAACAATAATCTATTTATTCCCAAGGACTCATTTATTAAAATCAAATAAATAATTTACTCATTTCAAATCAAGGGTTTTTTTTATTTTAAGAAAATGATTTTTTCACGTATTTTTTAAAGGAAATTCAAAATTATGCCATTTCACTTCTCCTCATTCTCTCCTAACAATTTTTTAATTTTTCTCTTCCAATTTTTTTACTCAAATTCAATACTGGATCGATAAGAAATTATTATAATCAAATTTTTATTAGGTTCGAAGAAAAATTGTACTAATTGTACTAAGATTTATCAATAATAAAAAAATTATTTATTTAATATGAACAGAACAACAAAAAAATTTTAATTTAAACAAGAATTCCGTTTGATGTCAATAAATCAGATCTCTAGGTGTAGGTCGTGAGGTTCATAAGGGTTACAAGGTAGACATAACCCTCATCCGGCCGTTATGACTCTTCTTAAAACCTTCTCTTAATCCGCATCACCCTTTGAACCTCACAACCCTTGCCTGCATCAGAAGTCCATTTCTCCGCGGTTCACTTCCCCCCCCCCCCC
>NW_021680364.1:43849-89085 GCF_001412515.2 Diachasma alloeum
AAAAAATCTTATCCGCCCACCGGAGATCACACTCCATCATTCTCTGGCCATTTTCCCGTCGATTATTCCCGATGAATGTTCCTCTCTCCCCTTTATTTCTAACGAAACGAATGATTGTTATCGCAAGCACCCTCAACGTCGCATCCTTTATCCTTAAACCTTCGTTTTTATCAAGATGAAGAGAGAAGGATAGTGGGAAAAAAAATCGAGGCTATTGTCCCCCGAGCCGAAGGAACCAGTTTCGCTCCAGGAAGTCTCTCGTGTCACCGCCGAATTCTCTCCTTTGTTACCTTGTCCACCTCCATTATTTTCTTATTTTGTTCTCACCCCTTGAGCGCGGAGGCTTTTTTTCCACATGTTACCTACGTCGTGACATAAGTGCCGGGACCAGAGATACCAGTGAGCACGTGAGGGGACGACGAACTTGGGGAATTGTAAGAACTAAAGTTCACTCAACCGTTACGAAGGACATCGTTAATGTTGCTCTGACAGGGTCATTATTTTTTTGTCAGCCTATATTTTAATGAGGTGATAAATAATGGAGGATCGTTTAGGGAAGATCACTTTTGAGGTAACCGGTTGGCCGTAAAGACTGGTGCAGTCAACACCTTGAAGGTAAGTGAAGGTCAACATTATTTTTCTTTCATTTGATGCTAATGAAGGCCAAGCTGTTTTATTCGCCCTTCATGAGGATTGATGAGGGTTCACAACATGCTTTCGATCTTTGCGAGGGTCAAGAAGACATACAGAATATAGTTGACCTTCATGAAGATCAAAACTGAATTTGGGCCGTTAATATTTTATCTACGTAAGGGTGAAAATCATATATTTGACCCTCATAAAGATCGAAATCATGCATTTGACCTTCGGATGGGTCAAACCCTTGAGTATGTGACGCCATTGAAGGTAAAATCTTACTACATATCAGTGTTGATGAGGGTCAAACTCATACTTGAGGCTTTCGTGACGCTTTGAATCATGCAGTTGACCTTTATAACGATTAAAGTCATCAATACACAATGGTAACAAGAACAACAATCATATGCCTATGCTTGATGAAAGGTCAGAACGGTCAAACCTCATCATCAAAATCATATATTTGACCTCCTTGAAGGTTGATAAGGGTCAAACTCATACGTGAGGCTTTCGTGACGCTTTGAATTATACAATTCACCTTTGTGACGATCAAAATCATAGTTTCGACCTTCACAGAGGGTGAATTGATGCATCTGACCTTCATAGGGATTAAAATCATCAATACTCAATGGTAATCAATCAATGGTAATAAGAATAACAATCATATGCCTATCCTTGATGAAAGATTACAACGGTCAAACCTCATCGTCAAAATCATATATTGGACCTCCTTGAAGGTTGATGAGGGTCAAACTCATACTTGAGATTTTTGTGGCGACTTGAATCATGCACTTGACCTTTGTAATGATCAAAATCATATTTTTAACTTTCGCAGACCTCCTTGAAGGTTAAATGGATGTTTTTGACCTTCATAAAAATAAAAATCATGGATTGACCCTCATGAAGTGCGACATTATATTTTTCTCAAGTAAAAAATTGTAAAAAGAAAAATTCTTCTAGGGATTAAAACCATCTGTTTGACCCTTGTGAGGGTCTTGATCAGATATTTACCTCTTAATATCATGAATACTCGACTTTTATGAGAACAAGAATCATAAGAATGATTTTTCTAAATGAATTTAAAAAACTAGAACTAACAGAAAGGAAAACAAGATGAAAAAGCGAAAAAAAATTATGAGAAGAATTGAAAATTAAAGATGTAATTTTTTTTATTAAAGAATAATTTAAAAAATTGTCCGTGTCGATTGCCGTTGCCTCACCAGTTTCATTAGCAACCACATCATACGGATTATTACGGTTTATGAAAAAATAAAAATAAAACTATAACCTCTTTACTCGTTTATTTAGCGGCTACGACGGAGATGTTTCCGCATGTCCCCCAGGAAATTTTTACGGTATTAGCATATTGCGGAATTCCCCAGATGGGATATCATCAGGTGAGTCCCGCAAAGGACATCCAAAAGGATATTACACACATGCGTCTTTTCGTCTCGCACATAAGTGAGAGAAAAGATTATGGTAATCGGGAGAAATCCGATCAATATAACCCGAGATTCCTGGCGCCGGGTGGCTTGTACCGGCGCTCGGCGCAAGCAATGGGATAAAAGGAATATTTTCAAATTATTACGATGGATTAATGCGATAAAACAATTTAATACATACTTTAATACTCAGAATAACATCTTTCAACATCGCGACTGTGGGTGGATGAGTTATTCAAGCATTAGGAATATTCTTCGGTGCCGACTGAAGGGGCAGATTACGAGGATTCGTAGTGAAGATGTAAATCATGCGATACGGAATTACCACATAAGGCACCCGGATTCTGATCGCACACGTTTTCTTTTATTTTGCAACTGATATACGCTCATCTCCTTGCGGAGAAAAAAAATTACTGGTATCACGAGGAATTTATCTCATCTTTTTCAGTGTAAATCTAGGGTCTTCCAAATGGCTTAATTTAGGACAATAAAAATCCAGAGGCAATAAACACATTCACAACTCCTTTGACATTTCTAAAGTTAATAATTTTCAAATTAATTTATGATTTAAATCTTAGTGAAAAATATTAATACTAAAAATTGAGATTTTTTTCAAATTTATTTCCGTTATTTTTAGGAATTTATTCTACTTTTTCTTATTATTTTGAACTTTTTTTCATCTGAATTATTTCCTCTCTGGCATCTCACAATTTAGCATACCCGTTGTGTCATGACCCTCCCGTGTGTTTTATGTCACCGGATCAGTAAATATAACTGTGCAGTGGCGAAGTTGTGGGCGACGTAGGTCAGCCCGCGCACATCCAACAGTTGGGATAGCTCTGAGTGTGAATCCGCTGCGGGACAATCCCACCGTCCTGGACCCAGCGATAAATTGACCTTGATACAGTCAGCTAGGAACTCGCACTCCCACGGGATCTTGAAATACTCCCTTTTCCATAGCTACTCGGGCAATTCCGGAGGGTATGTTTATAAGAGCTATCTTGCCCGCGCTCACCACTTTCTTGAGAGGAAAATACAATTCACGTGGAGCCAAATGGATATTTTTTGTTAGTATTATTTTATGAAATTTCAAATTAAAAAACCCGAAATTTTTAAGACTAAATACTAAATATAATACTAAATTTACTATAATATATACTGAATTTAATAATAATACTGAATTTACATGAAATAAAAATTCAGGCCATTATTTTACGGAATTATTAACTTAACAAAATTCAATTGAATTTAATTTTCAAATTAGCTCTACCGAAAAAATACATGTTCTACGTGAGAATATTTGATGGAGTAGAGCAGATTTACTTGAGGGAAGTTAACCAACTTGATAGATCCCGCAGTTCTTCGCGGTCCGTTTTCGCGTCTTCCGCGGTCGCGAATGGAGTCTTATACTCCCTTTGTCTCTTTTTTGAGAAATAAATTCAAAAATTATAAATATCAAGTCAACTATTTTGTAAACTTGTGGTTTAATAATTTTTCTAGTAAAGAAAAAATGACTCGTTTCGATTAAATAATAAATTCTTGTGTGAAAAATACTGCTTGGAGCTAAATTTGGATTACTTCAAGATCTTCGAATAAAAAGGATGAGTGATCAAAATTAATCTATTTTTGAATGGGGAAGTTGAATGTAATTTCAAAATTTAATAGTTTTAATTGATTTCAAGGAAAAAAATCATTAATTTTCAATGCGGAATTGAATTACAAATATAAATCTTAATGATTCTGAAGAAGAAAAAAATGTAATAATTGCAACTATATGTAAAATTAAACAATCAGTTGGATTTGGAAATAATTCTGTTTGGAAAAATTCTGATTTTATAAAATATTTCATCTGATTAATTTGAATATATTTGAATTTGTTAGAGTTTAATTCATTTTCTATTTTTATTTCAACAATTCGCCCGACTCTAATCCCAAGCTTTTTCCGAAAGATAGGCTTAAAATAGGAGAAATTTATCTGTCGTAATTTTTCAGTAGTTATTTAATCGAAAATCTTTAAATATGTACTGCGAAATCATGACGTAACAATACATTGACGAGGAAAGAAAATTTTCTTCCCAAAAAAAATTGTCTCCTCGAAATTATTTAGTTTTGCCAATAGCACAGTTTTCGGCGCGAAAATTGTAGTTTCTTCTGGAAATTACCAATTGTTCCATGGAAGTTATAAGTGTTTATTGGACAAAGATATACTCTACTCAATAACATTCACTTGATAAAACCGAAGGCTCATATAATTCTCTGTAGAACGAATGTATTTACCCGAAAGACATATAAATGTCTCACGTGAACAATTACTAGAACGAAAATTATCGTGTTTTGGTGGAAACTTTCTTTTCTGTTCACAAGTAAATTGATTCAACATGACAAGAAATCTCTTCAGGGGATCATCCAATTATTTCACTCCATACTGATAGAATAATTCACTTATTCCAAACGAGATTCGTTAACTATTAGCGAATGAACATTTGGTGAGACCAAATAGACCCTAGCCTTCAACCAAATCCATTTGTTAACAATAACTATAATCCTGTCTATCAGTGCACGATTAAAATTCGTCGCAATTATAATATTTTTGTCTCAACTTTTTTTTCCCTCACCATTCAAATCTCTAGGATCTCCTAGAATCTTGACATCTGCGGTAAATTCCATGCGAACGAAACGAACAACTAATTACCGCAGTGTAATAAGTGTCACCCAACGCCTCTTCACTTGGATTTACAACGCCGGAAAGCCAGCATCATCCTCTCGCTATCGAATGCATAACACGCCGCTATGCAAAGAAGCTGAGAATCACATTCCCACTCCATGTTTCAAGCGAAACGACCGAAAACATCACGCATTATTCTCATGCCAAGGTTGGCACACATTTACGGTAAAGCAGGAGGAAAAACCGGGGACCGAGAGCATTGGCATTCCCGGAGCAGTGCCATCATACGCCTCTGCAGGCTTTACATATTCCAAGATAGTGGAATCAAAAATAAAGAAATTCATGCGATGAAAGCCGCGTTTTATAATGCACATGTTGTTCACGAAAAAAAACTGCAATGAAACTATAATACGACGTCACGTATGATTTATATGGTCGATGTATGACGAACATATGTCTGAAATTATTTAAGGATGTTTACCAAAAATCGCAAGTACTTTAATAAATTGATTTTTTTTAAACTGAGAGATGAAGATATTCTCTTCACTTTGATACCAATTTCAATGCACTAAGCCATGTTCATTATTTAGATATGAAATAGACAAAATGCAACGAATGCATGCGCTAACATGCGCTTCCCTGGGATAGAATCATTCAAATATTTTTTCTTTTTGCCCGGGTACTCCAGATTTTTCTCTGGCCATTGGATTCAGTATGATTTTACACATTACCTTCTATTTTTATTTCTATTTTTAGAGTCTTCCAGTAGGTTAATTATCAATTTGAACATAAATTTCATAAGAGCCTG
This sequence comes from Diachasma alloeum, assembly GCF_001412515.2. Lineage (NCBI taxonomy): Eukaryota > Metazoa > Arthropoda > Insecta > Hymenoptera > Braconidae > Diachasma > Diachasma alloeum. Next base: position 49,401 of record NW_021680364.1, read on the forward strand.
TGTATAAGGAAAAATTAGTTTATTCATTTCTGCCGAGACTATTGCGATTAATTTTTTTAACGTTAGAAAAGTTGGTTTATATGTTCTGCTGTCAGCCGAAAAAATTACAGAATTTTCCTTGACCATGAAAAAAAAAACATTTACCGACAATTTACCGACACTGGTTACCCTAGTAGAAAAACCTAAGGCAGAGGCGTAANTAAACATCCTTGACGAGGGGCTGGTCAGTCCTCAATCGGGTGGCTCAGTGATTTCCAGAATGAGATGATTTCCTGTGATTTCTTGAATGATTTCTGTGATTTCTCAATAAGAATCGGAAATCGTGATTTCTTTTGATTTTTTGTGATTTCCATGATTTCTAGTAGATTCTGATGATTTCTTGATATCAAAAGTTTGGAAGGGCCTTATGGATGTGATAATTAAAACGTCTTAAAGACACCAGTTTTTACATCGTTTCCAACTATTTTAGACGATTGAATCACATTTTTCATAATTCTAAAAAAAAGAAATTCTTCATCTTCTTGATCAATTCATTATAAATTTGCGGTTAATATCGTCGTGATCTGGCTCTCCCGTATTTCCTCTGATATTTCCTCGCCCCCGATGGAACTGGAATCATAGGAAGTTATTTTTCCGCGTTCGCGACGCAAACTCCCGCAGAAACTTATTAAGAAACTTATTCATAATACTGAAGGAAAGAAAAAACTCCCAGAAGAGGATCCTCCTTCATTATCTTGTACTTGAATAGTTCTCAATGTTCACTGCAATCCAGCGCGAAATCAAATTCCATAACGGCTTGTGGAACTCTGGGAAAATCGCGCGAAGTCTTTGAGACGAGTCGATATTGATGTCGTTTCGAACTACTGGGGTGGATCATAGACGCGCCAATAACGGCGAGGGTTATTCCGGGGGAAGTATTATCATTGGAGAAGTTTAAAAGCCGGCTAATTGGCGGAGGGTTGTTGCTAAGAATGCTTCATTAACGCGTATTTATCTGCAGTAAATGTCTTCTCAAGTATTTTTGCGCAGAGATCAATTAAAAAGTTCGATTGTTAAAAAAAATGAATAGAAGAATAAAAGGAATAAAGGGAAGTGATGCATTTTTATGAAAAAACATCCCAAGAATGTTATTTGTATTGAAAAATAAAAATTGACCACACGCCTGATGACTCACCGCAGTGGGGACAACAAGTCGTTCCGTAATTTTTCCCCAACGATTGAGGAATTTTACGGAACGGAACATAGAAATAACTCACCAGCTTCAGAAAAATTGTTGAACGTTCAAGAATTTTTGATTTTGGAGGCATAATAAGTCGGCAAGTTTCTGTAAGATTTTACTTCTTCGGGAAAAATTACGTGACAATTTCATACTTTGTTCAGTGATGAACCTGAGAATTCACTGAACGTTTCAGATTTCTTCTCTTCCATTCCTATAAAAATTGCCGGAAAACGATTCCCCATTACGGATTACGTGAATTGTTCCGTAATTTGTACTGAATATTTCTCTACGTGTGCCCCAATAAATCCCCTGTTAAACTGCTCATCGAAACTCGTAAATCAACCCGAGGATTTTCATAATTCATCATTAAAGATATTCCCAAATACGTGTAATTATTCTTTGATAAAATTCCTGTCGTCCGAGAAGTTTGAAAGTGAGATAATTGAGGTTTATCGCTGAAAGTGCTTCATTAACCCATATTTATTCGCATTAAATGTTTTCTTAACGATTTGAAGGCAGAGATTAATTAAAAAGTTCGACTGTAAAAAAATAAACAGAAGAATTAAAAAAAACATGATGAATTTTTATGAATAAAAATCCCAAGAATATTGGTTCTATTGAAAAATAAATACCTACGGATTTTTATTTCAATTAGCTTCCTCTCCTGTTGAAAATAAAACCTGTAAAATCCGTGGACTAAAAAAAATTCGAGTTTTCCATCAATTATTCGATGCAAATAAAACTGCGAGACGAAAGCCCCAATAAATCCCCCATTCAACTACTCATCGACACTCATAAATTAACCCAACGATTTTCATAATTCATCATCAGACATTCCCAAAAAAAATCAGAATTATTCTTTAATCAAATTTCTATCATCGGAGAACTTGAAACCGAGATAATTAATTGAGGTTTGGCGCTGAGAAGGCTTCATTAACCCATATTTATCTGCATCAAATGTCTTCTTATCTATTTCAATGCAGAGATTAATTAAAAAGTTCAAATTAAAAAAAAAAGTAAATAGAAAGTTTTAAAAAAACTGATGAATTTTTATGAATAAAAATTTCCAAGAGTATTATTTGCAGTGAAAAATAAACGCCTACGGATTTTTATTTCAATTCACTCACAATAAACACCTAGAAAATCCGTGGAATAAAAAATAATTAAAATTTTCCCATTAATTATTCGCCGCAAATGAAACTCCGCGACGAAAGCCGGAATAAATCCCCCACTCACCTGCTCATCGAAACCCATAAATCAACCCAATGATTTTCATTATTCATCATCAAACATATTCCCAAAACAGCTCGTATAAATTTGATCGACGAACGTGATAATTGCCGGAGGGGGGAGTTTCAGCTTCCGAGGCGCATCATCCTTGACACTCTTGAGCGTAATATCCTTGGAGAGGTGTGCGCTACCCATAAAACTCTCCCGAAAATACCGAGCGCAGTAGTAACCACGTTTTCTTTTTTATACCTCTTGCGTGATTTTCTTCACTTGTTTTTTATGTGCCAAATAGTTGCATAATATGTTGGTGGTGCTGGATGCATTTAAATTCCAGCGTATGATAACGAAATTCGATATTTTAAACGGTTATGCAGTGATTATTGGTCAATTTCTCATTTATAAATCTTTTTTTTAATTTCATAATAATGATATTATCATCACTCTTATTATTCTGATTCATAGGAATATTATTATTATTATTATTATTATTATTATTATTATTATTATTATCATTATTATTATTACAAACTAGAAGGCTACGCCCCCCGCTTGTCAACCCACATGTGACCCCTATGAGCCTTATTTTGACCCTCATGACCCTGATTTTGAATCCTTTGCTGACCCTTGAGACCTTCGATCTAACCCTCGAAACCCTTATTTTTACCCCCCATGATCCCTATTGTGACAATGAATTTGACCCCCATGACCCTTATCTTGACTCCCTTGACCCTCGTGACCCTTGTAATCCGTAATCTGGTCCTTGTAATCCCTAATCTGACCCTGGTGACTCACAAAAATGAAACGTCAGAAACTAAGGGTCAAAATTAACATTAAGAGTCTAAAATTAAGGGTCAAATTAAAATCGTAGTCTTCATTTCGGGTGTCAAATTTCCATCACCAGAAGTCGATTCAGATTTTTATAATATAGATACAAATCATATCCTTGTCGGCACAAGCGGCTGGCTTAATCTCTTGTATGTTGAGTTGTGAAATGCGAGAACTCAGGGTACATTACGCACCGCAATAATACGAATTAAAACACCTGTTGGAATAAATGTGTGGTCGTTAATTCCGAATATAAACTTTCAATCCTTCAGATATTTTTTTGCCACCTGACGAATTAAATTCAGGGGGTTGTCAAATCCCTAGCGTTTACAAAGGGGAAAATTCAGAATAAAATGATTTAGTTTCTCCGGTGACATTGCAACTTGATGATCCGAACTTCTAAACATTTGACTCTGTGACAGCAGCAGGCAAGCAATGCGGTCGATGAAATATCCCCTCAGGGTGGAGAGGGTGGATTAAGTGGATGTATGCAGTGCCTAGATATGAGCTAAGTTCAAGGCTGTGTACGATCGGAAGGCAGTGTCAAAGGTTGATGGCGCAATGCGCGACTGTGGCTCCAGGGCTTTTAACCGACGAAATGCATAACAGGAAGACTACACATAAATTGACTGTTTGACGTGAATGATGCAGCCAATTACCTCTCGAGATTGTGGTTGAAGTACACGCTGTCGAACATGATAAAAATGATGTTGTAAATATTATGGATACTTCTAGGTAGATGAATTTACTCATGAGTGATTAAGTGTTTGTTGAGGAATGGCTGTATATCATTCGTAATGAATTGTGTTCATTTTTCTTGGGAAGAAGTGATCAAGAGGGATCTTAATACATTCTTTTTATACCATAGTATAATATGTTCATTATTTTATCATGTTTTTGTCATTTTCCCAAATGACAAAAAATTTGTTGGAGTAACAAATCACGATAGAATCGATTTTATTAAAATGAATTTATATATTATTTTCTATTGAGGACAAGGATATGTTCCAAAATTTTATCTTTTTTTTTATTTTATAAAAATCATTAAATATTTTTGCCAGAATGGGATGATGATGTCACACGTCATTCTGAAATTACAATTTTTCCACAATTTTTTTTTAAAGAAAAAAAATTATGAAATTTTACTCCGAATTGTTCATAAATAATTGAATAAAAAATTCATATATTTTTTTAATGTTTACATGTTCATGTTTTTTTTTAAATGAACGATTTTGGAATTGATGATTTTTAAATCATCAATTCCAAAATCGTTCATTTGTATTTAGCACAACCGCCCGTTCTCCTCATAATTCTCCGTGAACAATGCAAAATGATGGATAAAGACATAAAAATGATACATAAACATTGTTCGTAACAACATACATTCCATTTAACCACATATGGTTAAAAAAACATTAGCATTGCAATCGAGAGACATTTGAATACCAGATTTCCGTGCTATCCGTCACGACGCGCCCTGCGCATCCCGTGTGGAGCCCGTAGGAATGAATGTGGTGTAGCAAATACGGTTGATGAGACTCGATGATCAATATGAACAGTATAATTACTAATGTGGCTTGTGATGGCACAGTTGGTACGGACAAGGGTATACTTATGCAGAGGAGGGACTGGACACGTTATCGTTGAGTTTAGTATGAGATGCTGCGTGGCCCCGGGGATAGGTTCAATTTACCTCGAGTGGGCGAGAATGTGCAAAAGATATGGGGGGGGGGAAGGTGCTGTTGGTTTTCGGTGGCGGGGTACTGGGTCATTAGCTTTGTGATGAAGTGGAGTTTCTGGAGATGCAAGTGAACGTGAAACTGGAGGATGGGAAACTGTTTGATCAACTCACAGGAGTAAAAGGATATAATTTTCATCGTTCTGTGTTCGATAAACCTCGCTGGTTTTGATACTCTTCCCTAAATACATTCTCATCTGAAAATTCGAAATTTCAGGAAAATACGAAGTCCAATTTGATGTTCGTAAATTGTTACACGTGTCATTTCATTGATCATTTTATTTCCATTTATTTATAATACTAAGAGACTACGCCGCCTGCTCGCTTCGCTCGCCAAGCCCCATATAACCCACAGATGACCCTCATATGACGCTCATAATCTTTAATTTGATCCTCGTGACCCGTATTCTGGCCGCCATTCCTCTCAATCTAACCCCCATGGCTCTTATTCAGACCCTCATGCCTCTATTCTGATTCTCATGAACCGTAATCTGACCCTCATGACCCTTATTCTGACTCTCGTGACCTTTATTTTGTCCCTCATGACTTAATCCGACCCTCATGTCCCTTATTTTGGCCCTCATGCCTCTATTCTGATCCTCATGACCTCTAATCTGACCCTCATAGCCCCTATTCTGACCCTTATGACATTTAATCTGACTCTCATGGCTTTTATTCTGACCCTCATGGCCCTTATTCTGACCTTCGTGACCTTTATTCTGACCCTCATGACTTAATCTGACTTTCATGTCCCTTATTCTGACCCTCATGTCTATTCTGATCCTCATGACCCCTAATCTGACCCTCATAGCTCCTATTCTGAGCCTTATGATATTTAATCTGACTTTCATGGCCCTTATTCTGACCCTCATGCCTCTATTCTGACCTTCGCGATCTTTATTCTGACCCTCATGCCTCGATTCTGACCCTTATGACCCTTAATCTGATCCTCATAGCCCTTATTCTGACCCTCGTGACCTTTATCCTGACCCTCATGACCCTTAATTTCGAGTACCAAATTTTCATCACCAGAAGTCGATTTGGATTTTTATAATATAGAGAGAAAATGAGAAGATTCGGTTACGAATTTTTGGGGCCATCATAACATTATGAAACCGGTGAAATTGTTCGTCTCCGAATGTAACCTTTTACCCACCGGCGTCCTAGGGAAAGCTATTTCGAATGATTAAAAGTGAAAAATGGAGATTTCACAATGCATCAATCCTTTATGACTCGCATATTTAGTAAATCGAATTTTTGTGGCGGGGAATGAAAAGACGAGAAAGCGTTCGGGCATGGGGAATATTTTATTGAGCAAATACTGTATTCAAAGTAAACAATAACAGTCCGGGGGACTTCTATCCGGAGAAAAATACTATCTTGAGGATTTCCATCGCCCAGAAGTGCATGCGCCGCTCTAAGTAATGGTGAACGGTTCCCACTGTCGCCTCGGATCCTGACCCAATCAGCAGCTGTGTGTTCGTCCGGTCGTTGTACGTCTCCCACAGATCTGATTTCCTTGCGTAACTTGTTGTGGGCACCCTTGATCGAAGAAACAGTGTTCGAATGGGTAAACATTACCTTCGGAGTGACATTTTTATGGCCGACCGTGCGGCTCAATGAAACAATGCTGAACCCGCCCAGAAATTGTCCACCCACGTTGTTAGGTAATGTTTTGGCAATCGTGGGGGGACATTAGAAGATTGAATAGAAAGGTCAACCCGTATTATGGATGTGAAAAAAATTTTAGTGGAGTTTAGGTGTCAACAGTATGCCGAATAAAGTCTGGGTCAACTGTTTAAAAAATTTGAATTGTAGACATCAATGGAATTACTAATTTTTGAGCAGCAGGAAGACGAGATGTGTCCAACTTATGTTGATTTTTAATTGATTGAACATTTAAGGTCATATTTCCATGAATTATGACCAGTTATATCAATTTTCATGGAATAATTGAAGTGAAATTTGCAGTTTTCATTGATTTTTCATTCAATTGGAGATTTTTAGTTTCAAAATTCACTGAAATTTCAGTGAAACTGTCCGTTAATAATCATTTTTGAGCAACAGGAACATGAGACTTCTCTAACTGATTTCAATTGTCAATTAATTAAAAAACCAAAGATTTTCCTGAATTTTCCCNATGAGAAGATTCGGTTACGAATTTTTGGGGCCATCATAACATTATGAAACCGGTGAAATTGTTCGTCTCCGAATGTAACCTTTTACCCACCGGCGTCCTAGGGAAAGCTATTTCGAATGATTAAAAGTGAAAAATGGAGATTTCACAATGCATCAATCCTTTATGACTCGCATATTTAGTAAATCGAATTTTTGTGGCGGGGAATGAAAAGACGAGAAAGCGTTCGGGCATGGGGAATATTTTATTGAGCAAATACTGTATTCAAAGTAAACAATAACAGTCCGGGGGACTTCTATCCGGAGAAAAATACTATCTTGAGGATTTCCATCGCCCAGAAGTGCATGCGCCGCTCTAAGTAATGGTGAACGGTTCCCACTGTCGCCTCGGATCCTGACCCAATCAGCAGCTGTGTGTTCGTCCGGTCGTTGTACGTCTCCCACAGATCTGATTTCCTTGCGTAACTTGTTGTGGGCACCCTTGATCGAAGAAACAGTGTTCGAATGGGTAAACATTACCTTCGGAGTGACATTTTTATGGCCGACCGTGCGGCTCAATGAAACAATGCTGAACCCGCCCAGAAATTGTCCACCCACGTTGTTAGGTAATGTTTTGGCAATCGTGGGGGGACATTAGAAGATTGAATAGAAAGGTCAACCCGTATTATGGATGTGAAAAAAATTTTAGTGGAGTTTAGGTGTCAACAGTATGCCGAATAAAGTCTGGGTCAACTGTTTAAAAAATTTGAATTGTAGACATCAATGGAATTACTAATTTTTGAGCAGCAGGAAGACGAGATGTGTCCAACTTATGTTGATTTTTAATTGATTGAACATTTAAGGTCATATTTCCATGAATTATGACCAGTTATATCAATTTTCATGGAATAATTGAAGTGAAATTTGCAGTTTTCATTGATTTTTCATTCAATTGGAGATTTTTAGTTTCAAAATTCACTGAAATTTCAGTGAAACTGTCCGTTAATAATCATTTTTGAGCAACAGGAACATGAGACTTCTCTAACTGATTTCAATTGTCAATTAATTAAAAAACCAAAGATTTTCCTGAATTTTCCCCATTTTTATTAATTTTTAGGGAATAATTGAACTGCAATTTACAGTTCTCATTGACCTTTTCATTCAATTTACGATTTTTAATTTCCAAATTCCTCGAAATTTCAGTGAAACTGTCACTTGATACAAATTTTCGAGAAGGAGTTGAAAATAATTGAAAATTTTTGAGCAACAGATAGTCAAAAATTGCCTCACTGACCTCAACTTTCAATTAATTAAAAAACTAAAGATTTTCCCAAATTTTCCCCATTTGTATTAATTTTCAGGGAATAATTGACCCGAAATTTGCAGTTTCCATAGATTTTTTCATTCAATTCGGAATTCTTAGTTTCAAAATTCGCTGAAATTTCACTGGAACTATCGCTTGGTGTAAATTTTCAATAAACAATAGAAGATAAATCAGGGAGAGACAGACACCAAATGCAGATAAACTCACCCATTTATGGCAAACGAAGTCCACAATTCCGTGACAATATCAATCATCCTCTCATCCTCCTCACTGAAGCTGCTCTCAGCCACCCCAAAACTGCTAAAGTCACTCGGAAAAATATAAATAAGATCATCGCCATGTTGAACCCCGACATTCTCATTATTCTTCAAGATAGTGGAAGTTTCGCTAAACGTCCCGCGGTACTCAAAGCTGTAGTGATAATGTGGGCTCTTCATCTTTTTCGTCACCAACTGCAACTGCAGAATTTGCGGGAACAGAAATGATGAATCACTAATGATATCCGTTATTGTCCCCAGCACCTGAAATGCGCGGTAACGTCAACTTGTTATCGAACAATGTACCCCATTATCTTGAAAGCGTAGGTGACCGCGTACTTGTGTTTTATTCTTCACGTCGATACCCCTGAAGTAGAAGTCCTTCACTGCAGCGGCAAGTGTTGCTGCTCTACTATCACTGAAATAGGACGATGATATATGAGTGAAGAGGGAATCCAAATCACCGAGGAGCGAGTCGTACAGCGTGGCATTTGCATATAAAACTATTAAATTTTGTGGATTAGAAGGAGTTAATGGGACAGTTGTAATGAAATAATGCCCCATTTGGAGGATATGGTAGAGACGGAATTTAATCAAGTCGTTCTGATCGTGGAAATCATGTAATTGAATTGCCGGTGATCAATTCAAAATCGAAAATTGAAGTTGAGGTATTCGATATTTTGATATCGAAGCGGACAGACGACTGAGTTTTTGAGGAATATCTCCGAATCTAAGAGAGATGGCGAAGTTTTTGTAATTATTCTAATCGTTCTTGATTTCAATGATTACAATGACTCCCTATCATCACTAAAAATGACCCGTAACCATTCACACCCAAATTCCCTACCATATCCTCAAAAACGATGACATCATGGAGAGAAATTTTTTAGAAAAATTCTAGTGCTAGCACGGTAAAAGAGGCGCAAAGTGATGGCCAGGGAACAATTCCCGTGCTGGTACTGGAAATTTTATTTGGGAAAACGTGAATTTTTCCCCGTATTTCTGTGAAAATTTCACAGAAATCCCCATAAATTTTACCGGAAATTCTGAGAAATTTGACCTTAACAGCACTAGAATTTTTTACAACCGGGGGTTGTGATTGTTTTCAGTACTCATACCAGAATTTTTCTAAAAAATTTCTCTCCGTGATCCCAAAACCTACTAACATATCGTGAGAATGAGGCCGTCGTTCTTGACGACACCGCTGATATTGGGCAGGTCCTGCATTCTGCTCCTCAAGATGAGATTGATCGGAAGATCAGTGAGGAACGCGCCTTCAATATCGGGTTCCCTTGTTGGCATCCAAGTGACGGTGCTCTCCCTTCGAAAATCCACGAACGCATCGTAATTATTTACCAAAACCCCAGCCTCCACATTCCGCAAACAGTCGATGAGCTCTTCCGTGGGGCTTGTCGGACACCCGAAACCCTCCCCAAGTGCGAATGAATAGCCTTTGTATGTCGTTGAATCTTCGAATGCCCACGGACACAGCGCACTTCCACTCTGTGTTATGAACTGATGGAACAATCCTGCAACGAAAATACGTCAGCGTCTCGGGTGATGGACGGATTGATGGGAATTCGTTGAACGCATTATCCTCAGCTCCGTGAAATTGGGGGATATCAGTGCAATAATGGGATCATTCAAACTGCATTTTGATTCATGTGCAATACGTGCGGATGGAACACACCTTTGGATGAGTTTGAGAGAACATGCAAGTTAACGCTGACGCCGCCTGCACTCTGACCGAATAATGTCACTCTGCCTGGATCACCGCCAAAGTTCTTGATGTTGTCCTGGACCCAGCGTAGCGCGAGCACTTGATCCTTTAATCCGAAATTACCGGGCGCTATTTTATCGCCTGTGCTGATGAAACCGAGAACACCGAGGCGGTACTGCATCGCCACCAGTAGCACGTCGTGATCGAGAAGAAAACCAGGACCTACGGCGGGAAAGGATATGTCGCCTCGGACGAATTCACCACCGTGGATGTACACCATTACTGGGAGGAGATCGTCTGGATCTGTCTGGAGATTGACATTTAACTCATTTTTATTTACACAGAGAGAAATATTCAGTAGTAATACCCCAAGAGCTTCAAAATTATTGGGTATTCCTCGATAGCTTCGTTGCAAACAAATGAGGGTGTCAAGTTTTGTAGGTTAAAAAACCCCGAGCGCTTGCGCTTGACACATTTAAATTTTTATTGTTCCGTTTTATTAATACCCATGCGTTTCAATTGGTGTCAGATGTTTTCGTAGTGAAATGATGAAATTTACCCTGAATTAAGTACAAAAGAAGGAGCATTCCCTCACATTCATCATGACGAAGAAATGCCAGAGTTCGTCGGCAGACGATTATATTACCAAATCATCGAGAAATCAGGAGATTTCTTGAAGAAACCGTCACGACCATTTATTTATTTCTCATTTTATTGTATTGACACATTTAATTTTCTATCCTCCCATTTCATTTTGAAAACGCCTTTTTTCAAGGGACTCAATATTTTTTATTAGTTCGATGTTTCTATCAAAATGAGTTTGAAATCCAGATTTTTTTATAGGGCATAGGGGATTTTTAAAATCCTTAAAATGATTGCAATTCTTAAAATGGGATATCTGACGGCATCTCAACGGCAATAGCGACAGCACAGGCACAATTACCTCAATGAAAGAACGATATTTTTCCTTTTCAGGTATTACCTTCGGCGTGTAGACACTGAGCTTCAGACAGTCCTCGTCACCAACAGCATCGCCATCATCAGTGATCTGGGGACAGGGTTCTGGGTCCTTGTCCGCATAGAACGTTCCACTCCAGGGCTCAACAGGTTCAGGATTCCTGAACCTGCGGAGCAGGAATAAATTCCAAATGATCTCATTCAAAAAAAAATCACAGAAACATCAGGCAAATTCGCTAGCAGTTTTCTAATTTTTTAGTTTTTTATATTTTCAAGTTTTTCAGCTTTCTTATTCTATTCCATTATCTATAATTATTTCTTTTATCATTTTTGCATTAACTTTTGAGTCAACTGACTTAGCTGAATCAACTGAATTAAAATAGAAGAAAAAATATAGCAGTCCGAACAGAACAGATTTGGATAGGTAACATTCGCAGGCGTAATCGTGGTGTCACTCGCTAAAGTGAAATCAATGTAATCATTGTAATCACATGATTATCATATTTGTAATCAAGTTTTGGTAATCAAGTGGTAATAATTTGTAATTAGTGTAATCTTTCGTAGTTGCTCCTAGTGAGACCGTGAATTTAGTTTTTGAATTTTCGAGGCGTCATTTCTACCAACGGTAAGTCTCAGAGATCCCTGGATCAATTTAATATTTTTTTTAATATAATAGAGTTAATATTTCTTCTTATTCTGGAGAACCAACTACTAAATTATCTCTGAATTATCTGCTGGTAAGTTTCATTCTCCATTAATGGTAGATATTCAGTAGATTTATTTTGCTTATAGCACTTATAAATGCCCAATTTTCTAGATGGAGTGATGGAAACTGCATTCCTCTGTTCTAATCCCCGCCCCTCCTTCTTCATTTTTTTGCACGTTTTAATAATTAATTATCCTATCAATTCATATTAATAAGAGGCCATTTTTTGTGATTTCCATGATTACAGATGTTTGGTAATCACAGAATGTAATCGACGAAATCATTTGTAATGATGTAATCACATTCTGTGCTCTTGGTAATCACGGTTATCACATAGGCAATGATAATCAGTGCAATCAGTCCCGTAATCCTGGGTAATCGATTACATTTTGTAATCGCGGTGTCACCCAACTTGCCTCTGAATAGCCCCTCGGCAAATTCTATTGGATTTCTGTTGTTAATGTGGTAATAGTTAAGAAGACTGGTTAACAACTAAATCCTTCTATCAGTATATAAATTTTTTCCTGTGCGATATTCAATCGAAAATTGTGCATTTCATATCGAAAAAATTATGAAATAGAGCGCACCTGAGTGGGCCAACCGGCGCCTTTGCGTACGGTATACCCCGAAAAGCGAGAACACTCCTCCCACGACGAGTGACTGTCACAGTTCCCGAAATCACTCCATCATTTACCACGACTTCAGGCCCCGCCAGCGATTCCTGGCTCGCCCACAATGCTATTATTACGGTGAGTAGATGTCTGTATTCCATGACCAGTAACCATGCACTGACGTTCGAGTCGTTTACAGACACTTTCCATCCATTTTTTTTCGCGATAACGATTATGGATGATCATTGTGGTGTTGACTCGGTGGATTTTCCTTGGTGATAATGCTATCCATGAGGAAGGTTCTGTCGTGTGTGTGGACACGATGAAAGGTGTGTTGACATTTTATCCTTGGTTTTGAACTTCGTGGTGATATTCGCGCGATAGAGGAAGTGCATCAGGTGGCATTCCCCCAGGGAATGGCAGGCAAATTGAACAAACGTTTATTTGCAATTTTCCCGGTCGTGTCGGCAATATTTTATTGAAAATTGATAAACTTGTGTATTCATTTCAATGGAAATGGTGGAATTGTAAGGAATGAATAATTTGTTGTTGAGATGATTGAAAGTTTGATATAGTTGGAATGATTTGCCCTTTTTTATTTCAGCGGAATTGTAAATGTCACTGATTAATTGAGTAGAATCCCAAATTTTCAGTACATTTAAATGTCAACACCAGGAAAACGAATTAGGGTTTTCACTTGCTTTTCTTTACACGGAGAGAAATATTCAGTAAAAATTACGGAACAATTCACGTAATCCGCAATGGAAATGGTGGAATTGTAAGGAATGAATAATTTGTTGTTGAGATGATTGAAAGTTTGATATAGTTGGAATGATTTGCCCTTTTTTATTTCAGCGGAATTGTAAATCTCACTGATTAATTGAATAGAACCCCAAATTTTCAGTGCATTCAAATGGCAGGAATTTATTTACCTAATTTTCCCAGAATCAACACCAGGAAAACTAATGTCTGAAATCGAATGAGGTTTTTCACTTGCTTTTCTCTACACGGCGAAAAATATTCTGTAAAAGTTACGGAACAATTTACGTAAACCGCAATGGGAAATCGATTTCCAGTCATTTTTATAGGAACGGAAGAGAAGAAATCTGAAATGTTCAGTGAATTCTCAGGTGAATCACCGAAGAAAGTAAAAAATTGTCACGTAATTTTTCCTGAAGAAGTAAAATCTTACAGAAATTTCCCGACTTATTATGCCCCTTTAAGTAATTTTGAAGAAAATATGGGAGTTAATTCTACTCAACGGGATTAATTGCTGTAAATGCTTAATGAATGAACAATCATCAAGTATTATGAGTTGAGACAAAAAAAATGTCTTAAATTTAGTGACTTTTATTCCACGATATTATGAAAACACGTCTTGAAGACACTAGTTTTTACATTGCAATTGTGAATGTTCAGTGCCGCTCGATGAAAAATTCCAAGAAGTCTACCAGAAATTGCAACCAAAAATCCTTGACAGTGTAGGCCTTGGAGGACTATCACCAGTAATTTGCAGATCCCCAAAGACTACACTGAAAAAAAAAAATTTGCCAAATATTCATTTACTTGAGCGAAGCATTTATTTTTTTCAAAATCGTAGATCTCCAAACGAGTCATTCCCAGCCGAACCCGATTAGGTTTCAATGATAACAATCATGTTGCTCTAGAGAATAACTATGTTGCACATGACCTTCGATAAACTCCTATAATAATTATTCATCTTTCCTCAATTTCTTATCGTCTAAAGAGCAGAATTACGATTCATTTTTTAATGTTGACAATTATTGAAGCAGTTCACTCGATGTTATAACTAACATGATCATCTTCTGGAGCTTCATAATTGCCTCAGAATGACGCGAATGGAGGAATACGGTACGCGGAGAGAAATATGTAATAAAAATTACGTATCTTTTCCGTAATTCCGGAGCGAAATGTGGTTGTAGAAAATTTTACGGAACTGCTACGGAAATTTTCCAAAGCGTTCCGTAATGTTTATCTGAATCTCCTATGAAAAATTACGATACCGTAACTTACATTTTCTGAGTCGATTCCGTAATCGGTAAGCGAATTGTGAGTTTCGTAATTTTTACTAAATATTGCTCTCTATGTATTGAAAAAATGAATACTACTCTTAAGTAAATGGATACTCGGCAAAAATAATTTTTGTTCTCAGTGTAACCGAACAAACCCCTGAATCAGAGTTTCCCGGAGCAGATGATGGCATTCAAAACTGCAAACATTTTCATCAAACATCGCGATGTGCGCTGTGGACATTCGTGACATCGCACAACTCGTCGGCAATGCCGCGATTATGCTAAGGAGAATGTGAATTCCGTTCATTTCATATGCAGGTGTGAACATGCGCACGATATCCTTCACTTTAAGATGAATGTCCGATGCATATTCAGCATCGGGGAAAAAATTAACGAACTTGCGGATGCACGAAGAAGCATGAAGGCTAGTGAAACTGAAAACTGATACGTGATATTATTTTCGTTTTATGGTTGACTCCATTTAGTACGAAGGATTTTCGATATGTAGTTTCTTCCGGGAACAAATGATGTCCATCACTATTTCCCGGTAAAGCTCATTTTATAGGCGCGGGTATAATAGAGTTTTACGAGCACAATTGGGGTCATATAGTTCAGTGTATAGCGTCGTTACAACCCTAGGTGCTTCGATGCGGCGGAGGGTGGGTAATATGTGGCCAACATTGGTCTCCCATGGCGAGATGTAATGATTTTTCCAGCGGTTTTAATATCGGCGGCAAGCCGTTATTCCGATGAAAATCGAGCCATGAGGTAATGTTGGGGGATTATAAGTGCACATAAGGTGGGGGGGGGGGAATTAATTCTGTCCACAATTTTTCATCAAAAGGAACGGATTTTAGTAACGAAGCGCACTGTTAAAAAAATTTGTCTGAAATTTACGGTACACTTTTCGGAGATTTTTATCGAATTGAATTATCACTGAAATTTCAAGGAATTTCGTCATTAGAAATTCAGAGTTTCGCGAAAAAATTGAAAGTTCAGTTCCATTTTTCCCTGCCAAATGAATTCTTAAATTTTTGGGATAGTGACAGTAAATGCGAGTTAGGGGGGAAAATAATGAAATGTCGGATTTCACTGAAAATTCAATGTCTTTTGGCACTGGATAGTCATATTAGATAGGAAATTCAAATGAATTAAGGAATTCTCATCTTTCTGCTGCTTAAAATTCTGGAATTTTACTGAATTTTCAGTGAAACCCGAAATTTCATGATTTCATCGCCTAAATCACATTTTCCATAAAATTTCAAAAAAAATCTAAAAGTGTGTCCATGAAATTTCATTTTTCCCCTAAATCGGATTCAACGTCACTCTCACGAAAATTACTATCACATTTTCCATGAAATTTCAAAACAAATCTAAAAGTGTGTCCCTGAAATTTAATTTTTTCCCCCAAATCGGATTCAATGTCACTTTCACGACAATTACTATTACATTTTCCATGAAATTTCGAAACAAATTTTAAAGTGTGTCCATGAAATTTAATTTTTTCTCCTAAATCGGATTCAATGCCACTCTCACGAGAATTACCATCACATTTTCCATGAAATATCAACAAAAATCTAAAAGTGTGTCCATGAAATTTAATTATTTTTTCCAACAGTGCATTTCGCTCCACGATTACCATTCGTACAGTAAATTTTGCCACCATTTTCTAAGTAATTTTCATCCACCGTTTCTCCCCATATATTTCCAAAGGACTCCGAAACATTGGTCACATTAATTCCCCTCTCACCAACACCAGCGGAATGTCCGATTAGTCTCTTCCAGGAACAATATCTCATGTTCTCGTTAGCACCCGGCCCTTAACCCCTGTCTTCTCAATTCTCTATTTACACTGCAAGAAACAACTCTCCAACAGTTGATTATCCAACTTAGTTATAATTCTTTTATTTCGCTGGCGGACCCCCCTCGGGGCCTTTGAAATTTAGACTAATTTCTCTTCGAAAACTACGAGGGAGAATAACAAACTTATTAAGTCGGCAGGCCTAATGAAAACTACCGCTGAGAATATTTATCGGTTGTCGTAAATTCGAACGTGTCTTTATGAATTCTTTCGGGATTCACCATGTTTTATTCATGGTGGTCTGTTTCTGCCGCGCCGAGAGTCAAAAAAGAATAAAGGAAGGGACTTACTCAGTGGAAAAGTAGACCAGAGAATTGAGGCTTGTGATGAAACTTCACTGAAAAAGTTTTTTTGGGGTCGATATTGTTGAGGTAACAAAACTTCTGGGGTTTTCGGGATTTCGTGGAGTGTGAGCCTGACCAGTGGAGATAAATGGGATTGGAGATGACGCCGTTGGAATGATTCCTTGGATAACTACAAAACATCGTGAATTATTTTGAATTAATGAGAGAATTCATTAATTACTATATTATTGTATTATATTTTTTAATTAATTGATTAATTAAAAAACTGATTAAATACAAAAATTAATCTTTGTCCTCTCCTCTCCGTCACGCCTGCAAGTCGCTCAACAAATTTATCTCCAGAAACTCTATTTCTGTAGAATGAAAATAATAAATGATGGAATGAGTAAATGAATAAATGAGTGATGTAATAAACATGGCAGTGCAAAAGCAATCAAAAACAACTATAATGTAATTAAATAATTAAAAAAAGAACAACAAAACAAAGAACATTTAGCAAAAAGTTTGACAATGTTTATTATCAAGGGATTTGGGTAATTAAGTAGTCTAGGGATTTTTTAAATATAAAAAATAATGCTGTCCGTTAGAAGTGTTGATTTTATCAATTTTATTGTTCTATATATATTTTTTGTTATTCACATTTCTTTCCTACTAGCATTACATTGCTTTTGATTGTTATATTTTATGTCTATTTGATTTTGATCTTATAATTGGCCGTGTTCTGTTGGGTCCGTTTGGAATGAAATGAAACAAAATGAAATGAATTGAAATGAATTGAAATGAAATTAATTCTCTCAAGATTAATGGAATAATGGAACCGAAGTTTGCAGTTTCTACTGGTTTTTTCCTAAAATTTTCAATTTTCAATGACGAAATTCTTTGACAGTCCGTCCAAAAATTATCAACAGTGTACAAAGACTCCAAGTGATTACATCGATTGCATTCATTATTTGAAAAATACTCTGGGTAACCTCTCCGCCGAGATGGATTCACCGTTATGTGGAATCACTCAATTCTCCTAGTAATCTTTTCTTCCCACGTGGATCCATTATCCGCTGTCTCCCGACGAGATTTCCATGGAATTGAGAATGAATATTACAAGCTCGTAAGACGAATAATACTGCGGCATCAAAGCACTATCGAAGACGTCCCACATCACGGATTTCCCAGAACTGAATCCCTTCTTCCAGGATTTTTTCCGGGAGAATGAAAATAATTTTCCTTTGAGCGAAGAAAAGAGAAGACTGGGTTTTTCTATCCACCTCTTCTCTCCGTAGGAGAAGAAATTATCTGGTAAACCGCGACGAATTTTACTGCGCGAAAAATAATCGCGAAGTGAAATTGTAATTCAATAAAAAATACTTTGCGGGAATATCTTATGATTCTTGCGGAAAAAAACATATCTGTGGATGCAGGAAGTACTACACCCTATACAATAAAATTTCCCGCACACGGAGAGAAAAATTCAATAAAAATTACCAGAAAAAAAACGTAAAAATTACGTTTCGAAATTTTTGATAAAAATTATCATACCGTTCTGTAAAAGTGTATCATGAGTCATCGTTTCCTTATTTCTATCTCGAAATTAAGTAAACATTAATATATGATGATCAAATTTTATTCTACGTTAGAGAAATTTTATCCTGATAAAAATAAAAATTACCGTGCTGGTGGAGTAAAAATTACTGACTGGTAGGGTAAAATTTACCAACCGTTCTAGAATTTTCATTGTTGTCTACATAAAAATTATCGGACTGGAAGGGTAAAATTTATTATGCTTCAAGATAAAATTTCTCCAACGTGGAATAAAATTTGATCATCGTATATTAATTTTTACTAAATCTCGGGATAGAAATGAGAAAACGATGACATGATACACTTTTATAGAATGGTAGGATAATTTTTATCAAAAAATTCTCTCCGTGTGGACCCAGAATAATTTTTTTTCCATCCTTGGTCGAGGTTAGGGACTGTAATCCTTGACCTTGTCACGGGTAACCTTGCAACTCGGGGGTCGGGGGAGGTGCTCATCGATCCGAAACCCCTTGGACTTGGGTCACGTGATAAACGGGCTTTATATAGATTTTCGCACTTTAACGCGGGCGAGGGGAATCCTCTTTCGGCCGGGGAAATTCCTATTTTAGTGGACTTGTGGGGGAGACTCGTCTGTCCGTCGAAGTGTGAATCAACACTTTTTTCTGAAATTCATGAGTATAATTCTATTGACATATCAATTTCAAAAATAATTCATTGAGATGACATTTATTCTCGGATTTGGTTGGTCAATTCATCTGGATCAAACGCGAATAGTTCGACTATTAAATGTTATGTTTCAGAATGGGTTCATCACGTTGGAGATTAATGGAAAGGCGTTAAAACACGTGAGCACTCAGCACGAGACATTAAACAGGAAGGGGCGTCGTAATAGTTTATTAGTACATTAGTACACTGTTAAAAAATGACTCCTGAAATTTCAAGTAAAAAATCTTGAAATTTTTAACAATCACTCACTCGCACGAAGTTTTTATTTATTTTGTTATTGAAAAATCAGTTGAATTCTGGTGTATTCAATGGAATTGTAATTTTCAGGTCTACATGATGATAAAAATTATTAAATAATTTGAAAATTCAGTTGGATGTGATGTTCAATTTCCGAAATGAATTTGAAAATTCTAGATGTCATTGAAATATCAGTGATAATCTAACATGGACAACCTGAACTATCCTGAATTTTCAACATGAATGAGAGATTTCAACAACCTGAATGAGAATTCAAGTGCAAGTATTACTTGATTTTCAAAAAATTTCTAACAGTGCAGTAAATCTCATGAAGGTGACATTGAATCGAATTTAGGGAAAAAATGGTCATGATATTTAAAGTTTCAAGTGGAATTCACAACTTGATTGAATTTTTAATGGAACATGAATATTCAGACACAAAATGACATGAGTTTTCAAATTTTTTCCGGAATTTCCTTGATTTTTCTGAATTTTCACCGGATAATTGAACTGACAAATCAAATATTTTATTGATTTCTAGATCACTTAAACCGAAAATCAATAGAATATTTGATTTTTCAATGACAAAATGTCCTGAAATTTCCGAAATTTGGCACGAAAAATTGAGACGAAAATTTTAAAAATTATGTTTTTTGATAAAAGCCCTCGGCAGTTGTTGAAAAATAACCCATTGCCGTCTGACGTTCATCATGTTTGTGGACGAGGGTAGATCACGTAAGATGAATGTCCCAGTTGTCAAACCCAAGAACACTAGGTGAATGTTCAAGTAGAGAGACTGAATTTTCATGGGCTCGGAAAACGCATCTCATGATCGAGTTGATTAGTTTCCCCTGATGAGTTGCGAAACTTCAATCCCCCTGGATTTGCAGAACAAAGCCTTCTATCAGAGTTAAAATAGATGTAATTTTGAGACTTCCTAAAAATAGTCCAGGGTCTCCAATTTTTGAGCTACAGAGGTTTTTTTTTTAATTTTTGAAAAAATATGTACAGTTACAATTACGAATCAACTTTTAGTTAATTCTAGTTAGTTAATTTTAATTAATTCAATTCAACTCCTACGCAGCTAATTTCGTTATTATTTTAATAAACAATTGCACCATTCATGTAAAATAGCTCGAAAAATATTTCTGGAAGAATCGACAATATATTTTTAATATTTTAAGGATAATTTTTCTGCCTATTTCACATGAATTGCATGGAAATTTTTTGAAAAAATTCATGCACAATCAGTCTTATCTAAATTAAATTTCACAAAATATTGATATTTTTTCAAGCACGTCCCTCTTATAAATAAATAATGAAACTTGTTTGCAAAACGGTGGATTATTTTTTATGAGGTGCCACAAAAAATCGTGATTTTTTCACATCTAATGAAAAAAAATTCAGATTTTAATCTTTGATTACAATGGAAATGTTGATTTTCACATAAGACACTGGGTTAAATCCTCAGTTTTAAATATTTCTTCTTTGAAAAACCAAAACGATAATTAAATTGAGAAAAAAAATTAGAATTCCAAATCTAATCGAGCTTTCTGCAATTTTTTTTTGCAGTTTTCAATAATCTTTGAATTTTCCGTAAGGGTACAGCTACTTTAAATGTTGATTCGCTGTAATCGGGGACGTAATGGTGATATGACTCAGAATGGGTTCATCATCTTGGACATTAATGGAAGGGCTTTAAAAGCGTGAGCACTCAGTACGAGATACCGGATCAAGAGTGGAGTCGTAATAGTCATGCTCTGCGACGCTGACCTTGCAGTCGAATCCTTCCAACCTCTGACCTGAACAATGTTCAATACCCAACGGTTTAGCATTACGGTATCGGATTCGGGTTAACCATCACCGGACTCATTAGGGTAATTAAGTTGCATTCACCACCGTTAATTAACGCATTATGCAAGGGACACAGGGTGTCACGTTCTGACAAACATCCAGTTATCCCGGAACCTGTGGGCATTACTAATTATGACCAATTCCTGATAATATGATAATTTTACTTCAAATTATGATTAATTGTTAAATTATTCTGGGGTTTTATGCTAATTAATTCTTTTGTTTTCAGAACCGTTTTTTTCTAATTTCATGAATAAAACAGCACTGGGAACTACTTTATGAGAATTAAATGGAAACAAAAAAAATTTGAAATTAATGTTTCAGGTTGACGCAATATTTATTTAACATGACGTCGACCCACCAGAGGTGTGACGTCGTGCAACGTCATGTGATCGTTTTAAAATTTCCATTTTTCAATCCTTCATTTCATTAAAAAAAAACAATTTGCAGAATTTTAGCATTTAATTTTTATGTCAAATTTTAATTTTCAATTTTTCATCTTTCGATTTACATATTTTTTTTACATAAATAATCAATCAAAGAAGAAGAAAAATACTATATTAGATGAAATATACTCCCACTGAAATTTCCAAAGTGTGAAATGATCATTTCTAGCGGATAAATACTGCAAAATTGAGTTATACGATATGAAAATGGTTTGTTGTCATTTGAAGTCATACCTGAAGGACATAATTCCCGGTGAACCCGTCCGTAAACTCATTAATTTCTCATCACGCTCGCATTTCCATCACCACCAGATTTATGTGAAACTGTCGTCAATATATCGCATTCCTCCCATTGTTATTGATTCTGCGTAAATACGAGTAGAATCAAAATCAAATTTCAGTTGTGTTGTCGCTATTGCGATGGACCGAATTACGGGATAATATGTCACGTCAACACATTTAGATCCCTGCGCGCATAACACAAAGAAAAAAAATCTGGTCTCCAGTAACAGTCTCTGGATTTCAATGCTCCGTGGTACTGAAATTCAGAGATAAAAAGCAATGCACTTCAGTGCACCCTAAGAAATGATTTAGTTAAATCCAATAAAGTTCATTTGAATCAATAAATAAGTTTATTGAAATAGCGCGAAATTCATTATTTTTTTATTTATATTTATACTTAAGAGAAAAATGCAAAATTTATCAGGGAATTAGATTGATACATAATTTTGAATTTCTTTTACAAAATACATGAAAATATGATTTTCTCACAGTAACAAAACTCTTCATTTGGAGGATATAAATTTGAAGTAAAAAACCCTGGGGTTTTTTAATTTTTGGAAAACCTTGAGATTCACAAATTACAGAACCTATTTCCCTCTTTAATCATGTGACGCAATATTTGGATGCCCCCGACGGTTTTTATTTAAAAAACCCAGGATTCTTGATTTCAGTACCCGCACGGAAACAAAAATTTTCTAATATGTAGACTATATTTACTTGAGAGAAGTAAATTATTTTCGATGGTGGACTGACAGCGGCGGCTGTGTGGTTACACTGATAGAACGGATTAGTTATTGTTGACGAATGGATCTTGGTTGGAGGTTAGGGTCTATTCGGTCCCACCAAATGTTCATTCGTTAATAGTTAACGAATGGATATTTGAGGAGCCTTGTTTGACTTGACTTTCGCCATTCAAGTGAACCATTCGTTAACCATTAACGAATATTCATTTGGTCATATTCAACTCTACCATTCGTTAATAGTTAACGAATTTTGTTTGGAATAAATGAATATTCTATCAGTGTAGAGTGTGGGAGTACCATGCGGGAGACCCGGGTTCGATTCCCGGCTAGGAAGCCAAAAATTTGTGACACTCTATTTTCAATGGTTTAACTTCCAGAATGTTTGCAGTTCACAGAACTCGAATAAATTCTCATTTATCGCTATCGTTGCGCATTATGCCACGAATATATTACATATCGAAATATTGCAACTGCATAACAAAAAAATCATGAAAACAATAAATACTTGACGATTTACGATTCTTCTACGCGATTTGAGTGAGTCCATTTCCGACGAAATCATACTTGAGTACAAGAATATTTTAAAGCATGAGACCTTTCTCGGGCCACGTGAGTTGAGATGCCTGGGAGAATTAAACAATTTAAGAGTTGAAAGAATCGAAATTACTTGTCTCAAGAAAATATATTTCAGGCATTAGAAATTATCTTTCTCAGTACAACGGCTTTTAATTCCAGGACTGGAAACCAGAAAGTTTTTCTGTCTGTGAGCGTTCACGTAAATTTTCCCCTCAATTGCAGGAAAAATACCTGTGGCCCGGATGTCCTGTCGAATCAGCGGTCGAAATTGACGGGATTCGATTATATGCAGATTCGAGCTCTATTCCAACACAACTCGGAAAGCTTGGGGATCTTCCATTGACCGCCCGATGCTTTCGGAATTCGTGGGAAAATTCCATTCGATGGTGGCCTGGAGTTGCCTCTTCCAATACACCTCAACTGTCGATGTTGAGAGCCACATCCCTGCGTCAATAAAGTTCATTCTACGAACGGTGTAATCTCATTGGAAGACGGCTCATTCGAAGGTCACCATTTTGTGCGGGGTTTACGATATTGGTTGTAGTCCTGATTCGAATCTCAATTTGGGATAACGAAATGACAGACTTTCGTGGAAGAACCAAAGGGTGATGCCACTCAACCTGATTCTAGTGCAGAGTTAATTTACTTATTGTTAGTGCACTTATCAAAACAAAGATATTTCGAAAAGTGAAGTACAATAGTATCGAAGTCTGATCTTTATGAAAATGTGGCAGGTTGAATTCCTTTGAAAGCAGATAAGATTTCCAGTACGTTGTTTTTTCAGTAGATATGAAGCATAATTTAGCATCTGTAAATGCTCCGGTCATATGACAATAACTGTTTTTGTAGAAACATGAGCTGAAGATTTGAGACATCAAGTGATCCTCAATTAATTGAACATTCAAGAATATGTTTAGCTCAATTTTCCTGATTAATATGAATTTTCGTGGAATAATTGAACCGAAATTTACAATTTCCAATGAATTTTCAATAACGAAAGTCCTCGAAATTTGAGTGAAGCTTTGTGATAAAAATTTCAAAGAAGTCTGCCAGAAATTCTAGCAAAAAATTTTTACCTGTGTAATAAAGAAAAAGAATTATACATAAACATTTTTTAAGTATCCATCATATCCATATCAATTTCACTCCCGTTTCCAACCCCCTGACTTACCTAATCACAACTGTAGTTGCTCTTTCGTAATGTTTCCAACTAACAACCGAAAACTTTTACCCCAATGAAACACCAGTTCGCCTTACATGCCCACAACATTCCCTAGAAATCTCTAAAGGTATTGGCAACTCAATTTCACAGCCCCTAACTTTGTGAAACAATGATGAATCCTTCTGAGTTGTTTGGTTCGATCGGTCTACGACAATTCGCGAGAAATCGCCCCTCCGGACCAGTTACATACAACACTTTGTTCTGAACAACAATCAGTAAAAATCCTGGTCATCAATTAAATTGATTCACATCCTGGTTCGGCCATTGTTGCAGTGAAAACGAACGAGTGCGATGTAACTACACAATAAATGATTCAGCACTACATTCGCGGAGACTCCCCTGAGTTATAATGCTTTTGTTCGTTAATCTCCTTTGGTGCTCATTTGCGTTCATTGTTCTCGTTGAAAGCCATTTCGTAAATTTCGAAAAGCAAAATACATGGAGTTTTCCCAGCCCTACCAATCAATGCAACGAGTTAAATTGCAAGTAATTGGATCGTTAACACCTCCCGAAGCTCTAATTCCTAACTGAAGCCATAGGAGTTGTAGCATTTCCTGTGAATTGAGAACTTCTCACCTTTTGCGTGAACAACTTCAAGTTTGGAAATTCAGTAACATGACCGTATTGCCTTTCCCCGTTATCCACAACTAGGTTCACATCAAGTCACTTGGCCTTGAGAACTTGGCTGTACACATGGCGAATTTCATTTGCCATCATTCGAGGACGCAGCGTTTGGCTGCGTCGTCTTCCTTCATTACACATGATAAATAGAACTTACAGCTGCTATAGATCTCCAACTACTGATGAGGAAACCAAGGCCTAGTTCTCCTAAGAATCAAGCACTGTCATCGAAAGATCATTGAAGACGAACTTGATCATATTTGAACTTCTGATAGTAGAATATGAATCCTCCAAGCGGTCGATGATGCCTTCGTCCACCAGAATATCCAACATACGTAAAATATCTGCACCAATCACTGATAACTTATCATCCAATGCTGCTTCATCAACAACGCCATCAGCAACACCCGTATTTTGATGGTGCCGTCTTCCTTTCCTGATTGCCATTCGTGGTTAGCACCTCTAGCAGCTGTAGACTACACAGCTTTGACCACAGGTGATTCTCACAATCGGAGATGTCACTTCCTGCATGCTTCTGCACTGATAACCTACTCCAATGGTAATCTACCTCTCTCCGATCACGACTTTGGAATTGATCCCGCAGGGTTAAAGCCTGCGCGTAGGAACCCCCAACAAGCGCGCGCAGTTCCTACCATCCCCAATCCACAAGGATCAGCCCTCCAAGTCACTCGACCAAAACAAATCAGTCGAGCCAGCCATGAAGTAACCACCGGGACGTGTGTCCTCTCGCCCCTCGTACGCGCACTCAATATGAGTCCTGGATTGGGCCACGATTCACTAGGAAGTCACAATAACACATTCGTTGGTAAGCTACTCCGATCTCCAACCGAGCATTTCGGTGATTCTTGTTCTGAATGTGAATGTTGTTTAAGCTACGGCTGGTCTATGTCTATGGCAACAGCCTCAGCACGTCCTATTTCAACTGGCGAACTGCTGTTTCGCCCTGTCCTACTCAGCACCTTCATCGAAGAAGGGAATACTCTTCATGCATTCACTCCTCATAATCGGTAAGTCACCATTGAGATGATGCCAAGACAGGCTTTCACGATCGTAAACTTGTCTGCCACATGATCACAAATGAATGGCGCTGTTAACAGAACCAATTTTTACCCTTTTCCTCGCAGGTTTCATACTGCTCTCCGGATGGGCTTGGCACGTCATCTGCGCTCCTGACATATTCTCCTGGAACTTCTCATTCCTTCTGCTTAACATCTGTCAACTAGTCTACATCGTTTATCAGATGCGACCGGTGAGGTTCGATCCGGAGCTCGAGGAGGTCTATCACACCCTCTTCTTCCCCTTCAAGGTAAGGACATAATCAAATATGAATAAATCGCTCTGAACGGAATCCAGTGAACTTGGACCCCCTAGGTATCACGGATGCAGTTTAAAAGACTGGTGTCTCCGGAGTTCGCAACAATAATGTCACTCCACGCCGGCGAAGCCTACGCAATGCAAAACTTGACACGCACTGATAGACTAGGTCTCTTGCTGAGTGGAAAAGTCAATGTTCTGAGTGAAACTAATTTCCTTCATCCAATACTGCCATGTGAATTCCTAGATTCGCCGGAGTTTGAGAGCTCTCGAGCGTCCGTTGATGATAAGTTCAAAGTGAGTTGTCATGTATTTTTAATAGGTGGTTGCTTCATCATTCGAGTCATTGAGTGAAACAAGAAAATAGTATTTTGTGTTGGTAGTGCGTAAAGTTTTACTTTTTCGCACGCATGGAGAACACAGTCTATTTTTTTGGAATGAGATCGAACGCGCGCTCCGATTCATCGGACCTTCTATCGTCGTCAATTCTATATTCTAATACAATTCGAACTAAATATCGAACAATTTTAGTGAACAATAAGAAATATTTCTTCTCTCCTCTTCATTATTATAGAGAATAGAGAATGCTTGGAGAGAAAATCTGTTGATAATTTAGGATGTGGATCACGGGATAGTTGTAAAATCAGTGAATCATACTAAATCACTGTCGAATGGTGACATTTCGTTTGTAATTCACGCTTCCTCTGGCTCTCGACAGCTCTAGTATGTTGTCACCGTAAAATAATCGTAACATTACTAATGAGTCTCAAGAACATAACAACACAATTGAATCGACGGAGCAGCAGTAGTAAACTTTAATCCAACAAACCGGGAACGCGATGACCAATGTCGAACTTCACGATTTTTAAGATATTGACAATATGTTGATAATATGCAACTATTGAAAATTACCTGGATTTTAGTAATCGCGTTAGTCTTCCAGGAACGTACCAGAACTGTAGTAGAAATTTCAATAGGGGAAGGTAGGGCAAAACGGACCAGGCGGACAAAACGGAACCCTAGAGCAAAACGGACCACTGACAGAAAGTGAATAATTTTTTGATTTTTTTGATAGTTTTTGCTTCCGAAGGGGAGGGTTTTGCCTTCCCGGTCTGTTTTGTCCCACCTTCTCCTAATAATGGGGAACATTGCACTGATTTGTTTACAATTATCGTTAATTTTGAGTATAATTTTTACTCATTCTTCAAAATCAAAGTATCAAAACGTCATCGAATATGATTTCGGTTAAAATAACTGGAATTTCATTTAGGTTTCGATTGTCGCAGCAAGTTCATGCAGATACTTATACTGGCAGAGATCAGCACTGGAGTATCTCCTGGTGAAAGAGGCATATCTAGCGACTGTGTTGACGACCCTCGTTGCGAGGGACATTGCAACCAAGTTATATGCCATGAATAGTAAGGTACCAGATGACTCGTTAATTAATGATGATCATGACTGAGAATGTTATGTTTGGAGGGTAATCAATAGTTTGGAGGTAATTTCTAGATAGTCACGGATAAAGGATCGCACCTGGACATAAGATTGCCATCGATAAGTGCTGGCATCGGTGTCAGTTCGGAGTACCGGAGTCCACGGGCCTCGAGGCAAGCGCTGATTCGGCGGAAAGATGCGAAACACGCTGCGAATAATGGTGAGTGGATTCATTGGTGAAGTGGTAGAATTAGATGAGTCAATTTTGATGAAGGGTGCATGTGGAGTGGACGGGAGAATTGATTCTTGATCCAGGAGCAGATTGAGGTTCGTAAAGATCATGAGGGTTAAATAAGAGTCATAAGAAGAGTCGTGAAGGACAGGTGGGCGTCATAATTACACCTCATGACCCTTATGTTCCGGGTCATGATAAAAATCTAGAGAAAAATCCAAATCAATATTTCCTTTCGTGCATTTTCTTATTTTTGAAGGAGCAACGTAGCTCGCCGCAATTAGCAATATTTCCTTTTGTACATTTTATTATTTTCCGATGCGACTAAATCCTGCATTTTTATTGCTTACTATATTTAGAGAGCAAATATTTCCCACGTTATTTTTCACAGTAACTCGTTTTTCACTTCATAATAGTATCTCGATCATTCCCGCAATAGTCCTTCAGATCACTAATCTTTCGTCGCTGCAATAATCGCCACCGTGTCTCCGATTTCCTTACTCATTAGCCATCGACACAATTTCATTCTCTCGGTACTTGTGCCATTTAGCATATAAGGACAACCCTGTCAAATTTTAAATACAGTCCATTTTAATCTATCGTCCCACCAAAATAATTTTTAGTAAGTCCTGTTCTTCAGTTTCACGTTATTTAGTCTTCAATCAACAATTGTATATATTTTTCGAATTTCAATAGAATAAATAAACTTAGTGTTCAGTGAAAATGTTGTATGATTAAAGACTAAATTAACCCATTCGCCAATTCTAACATACTGGAACGAAAATTAATACAGAAAATTGATAGAGGAAGTTGTCCTTTAGTCAGTAGAAATGTCGAATGCAAATAAGGAAAATTGACACGCTGAGTCAATTTCAATGATTGCAATGACTTCATTGATGGCTCACCAAGCGCGCTAATTTCAATGTTAAAGTAACTCTACCCTTCGGACGGGCTACGCTGTATTTTTGGATATTTTCAGTTTTTAAAATTTTCAACTAAATTGCATGGAAAAAGTTTGGAAAAATTCATAGCCAGTCACTATTATCTAAATTAAATTTCGCAAAATAATGATATTTTTTCAAACATTTCCCTTTTATAAATAAATAATAAAACTTGTTTGCAAAACAGTAGATTATTTTTTATGAGATGTCCAAAAAATTCATGATTTTTTCCCATCTAATTGAAAAAAATTCAGATTTTAATCTTTGATAACAATGGAAATGTTGAGTTTCACATTAGACACTGGGTTAAATCCTGATTTTTAAACATTTCTTCTTTGAAAAACCAAAACGATAATTAAATTGAAACAAAAATTAGAATTCCGAATCTAATCGAGTTTTCTGCAATTTTTTTTCAGTTTTCAATAATCTTTGAATTTATCGTAAGGGTAAAGCTGCTTTAACAGTCCCTCCATATCAGCTTACCGAATTAATAGTCTTTTCACTCGATGATAAATTTCCTTGAAGTAGGTGGCGCTAAACCAAAAGATCGACCAGTCAATAACCTCACAAAACTGGGCGCCCCAAACATGGAACCACTACCAGAACTGCCGTCTTGCGATGATTTAGCATCGAGTGGAGTCGAAAGCTGGCTCGACTCCTCAAGCAAATACCACAGCTGCGAAATCGTCGATGAGGAGTGAATCGAGAACATCAGGAATACGAGATAACTGTTTCATTCACACTGTCTTCCTGATTATTTTTTTACACGATTCAGCCGGTGAACATTGCGGCGTCACCGGAGTGTTGCACATTTTTAATGTTAAACGCAATGTTGTGCATCTTTTATCACTTCTGTCAGTTGATCAATGATATATACAGATTATAGCTATGTTTTGAATTTGTACCACCACGAGTTTTGATTGAACTCGATCCTTAGTAGAGAGTATACACAATTGTATTATTCCTGTTGTAATAAACGTTTGAATAATAAACGATGGAATTATTTCTGGGTGTTTTGCGGGGGTTATTAGATATATTATGGTTATTTTTTCATTCACTTAAAAAAAATTGAATTTATCTATTTTATTTGAATAAATAAATTGATTAATATTGAAGGAAAATAAAACCCATATAATTTAATTGTGGTACACTGTTAAAAATAATGTTTTCGAGAGGTCTTAATTTAAGACATTAGAAAAAAAAATGTCTTGAAATAAGATGTTTTTTCAGTTTAAAAACAAAAAACGCATGAATATAATTCATAAAAAAAAACTTCCTTTGGCAAATTCTATTGAATTTCTATTAAAATTCTATGAGAATTCTTTCGATGTTTTCTTTTAAAATTTTTGAGCCATGTTTTAGAGGAGGCTATACAATTTTACGTATAATTTTGCTGAAAGATCTTTGGTAGAAAAACGTCAATAGAATTTTATTTTTCTACAGAAATTCTTGAACCTGATTTTTGTAAGTTTTTCATCATGAATCATAAATTTGAAATAAAAAATACTCGAGTACGACGCCGAGAATGCCTACAATACGTATCTTAATGTCTCAATTTTTTAAAAATGGACAAAATAGTTTCAGAAACTAATTATTCGAGCATAACGGAGAATAAATTAATGAATAATGATTGCATAATTTTCAAAAAACTATTTTCTTGGCACAAGTAAGACTTGTTTGAGACCTTTGTCGTTTTTCTCTCAGTGTATGAATCGAATATCACAATACAAATATAGTCGCATGAAAATATTCATGAAAAAGTCAATAAACAATTAACCCCCGCATCAATCGTCTCACACTTCCCTCGCTAACAAAATGCAGCCCGAGCTAATGAATAAATCTCGCTGAAGTACTCCATTTCACGAACAAAACAGGAAGTTTCCGAATTCCCTGGCAAAATGTACGCCCGTAGATTGCCATCCCCCTGCTATTATCATAAGTGACATACAAGCTCGTATAGAACGGGCTGCAGTAATATAATAGGAGCGTGTTACCCAAACATATTTTCCAGGGCTTTTCAGTCTCAACGCGCCGACGAATCGGTGTGTTTGCACGCTGGTGAGGCACTTACGCCCAAAATGTGGCTGACATCCAAAGCGAGTGGGGGTGGGGAAGAGGGCGAGTCGTGTCGGGCTGTTTCTACTTGCGTTTGTCTGTTTTATAATAAAACAATTGATTGAGGAATTAACTTGATAGAAATTAAAAACTACATGTTAGTGAATTCACTACCTATTGGAGTCTTCACTTTAATCAAGAAACATTTATTTTCCATTAAAAAAATTATTCGAATAAATCAATGAATGTTTTTGAATTTTTCAATGAATTCAAAAACAACTTGAACTAATTTTTTCAAATAGTGAAAGTATGCCCTTAAAGTCGCTCTGGAATATTATATTTTCATAGAATGTCTAGAAAACATAACAAACTATGAAAATATCACATTTCATGCATTTATTTACCAATTATTTCCATTTCCATTATTTCCATCGTATCGATCCCTAACAATCAGCATTTTCCAATCATTACTCTTTCCTTGCGAATTATCATCAAGAGCTGTTATGAAAAAAGGAGAGGAGAAAAGGCAGGACAAAAATTCTTAGT
This sequence comes from Diachasma alloeum, assembly GCF_001412515.2. Lineage (NCBI taxonomy): Eukaryota > Metazoa > Arthropoda > Insecta > Hymenoptera > Braconidae > Diachasma > Diachasma alloeum. The sequence continues at coordinate 81,088 of NW_021680364.1, forward strand.
GGAGGGTAGGGCAAAAATGGACCCCTGGGGCAAAATGGACCACTGACAGAAAATTGATAATTTTTTGATTTTTTTGATAATTTTGCCTTCCGAATGTAAGGAAAAACAAAAATTCAAAATCATTTGTTTCAGGTGATTAGCAAATCTGATCAAATTGCGGTTCAACGACACTTCTTGTCTATAAAACCCCTCTGACGGTTATAGTCCTAAAACTCACTTTTAATTCAACACATTCAGTGTTCCCGATTATTGGAATATGGGTAGGAACTATTCGAAATTAGTTGAAAATATTTTATAGAAAACTTGGATCTTTATTAAGAGGTTTTCACGCCTCCTCTCGTTATGAGAGAATGACTTTTGAGGAAAACTGCAGTACTCCTTCGCCTCTGGCCTCTGGCCCTTATGGTTCTCCTTTATGACCGTTTTCGTGAGAGAGTTCCTTGTTCTTTTTATTATGGTTCATATGAGCAGAGATAGGCATAATCATAAATTATCATTACCATTAATTTCATAATACTCAATCAAGTAATAGAACATAACAATTTTTAATTATTAAATTAACCACCAGTTAAATATCTGAATTTCGAATTATTTTACCAATCAATAATCGAATTTGAAAGAATGACGATTATTTGATAATTTCTAATATTTTTTGAAAAAATTTCCAATTATTTACCTAATAGTTATTGAAAAAAAATTAAATTCTCAATTATTTATTATTTTCCAAGTTCCAATGATAAACGAATGAATTCAGTTATTTGGGGAAATAATACTCTTAATATTTCTGAAATAATGATTGATGCCGATCACTGCCAATGAGGCATAGGCCCATGCGTTTGTATATATAAACACCTGGAGAGAAAGAATCCAGAAATTTGTGACGCAGTAGAGGAATAAAAAATAGAATAAATATTACTTACTTCAATACCGATTTGAAGGAAAGAAAAAAAATGACCAATTTTCTGTCAGCGATCCGTTTTACCCTCCCGGTCCGTTTTACCCTACCCTCCCCTAATAATAAATACAAGAAATCTTGGCTGACCACAGCAACTATTAATTGGACCCATAAATTTGCGCGAGTTGCTTCGCGACAAAAAAACTCTGAACAGGCCAAAAAGTATGAAATACCGTGAATTCTGTTCTGACAGTGGTCCAATGTGAAATGTAACAGCGATTATGCTTGTCCGGCATCGGATATCCTTCTCCGGGCTAGAAAACGTTTTTTGTCATTGGTCGCAGGGGAGGGGGAGGGGCCGCGGGAGCGACGGAGATACCCGCGATTTGTAATCGAGCGACTGCGTTTAGATGTATCCGAACGGGAAAGAGAATGGAGTAATGCACCGCCATTAATAATGACGCGGGAAAAAAATTTGTGACGCTGTGCAGTTATTTCGGGTACTTTATGAATTATATACTGAGAGAATTGTTGATGGGGTAAATTCTCCGGGGATTCTTCAGACCGTTGTGCCTCCACCTTTTGCGATGCTATCTGCATTGTTCATAATTGGAATTTGGGGAGTTGTTGTTGCGCGGCGTCAAAGGGAAATTGCGCGGCGTTCAACGCGAAATTCCTCAGCGTGGCTTTTTAATTCGTAATTGGGGAGTGTGCTCTGCGCGTGGCACTCAATTGCATTAATTCCGTGTGAAAATTGCAATTTTTGCAACGTGAATGAGTGACCATATTAAAATATTCTAAATATTCAGTAGTAATACCCCAAGAGCTTCGAAATTATCGGATATTTCCTGATAGCTTCGTTACAAACAAATCAACTGATAGAATTGTTGATGGGGTGAATTCTCCGGGGATTCTTCGGACCATTGTGCCTCCACCTTTTGGGATGCTATCTGCATTGTTCATAATTGGAATTTGGGGAGTTGTTGTTCCGCGGCGTTCAACGCGGAATTCCTCAGCGTTGCTTTTTAATTCGTAATTGGGGAGTGTGCTCTGCGCGTGGCACTCAATTGCATTAATTCCGTGTGAAAATTGCAATTTTTGCGACGTGAATGAGTGACCATATTGAAATATTCTAAATATTCTGCAGTAATACCCCAAGAGCTTCAAAATTTTCGGGTATTTCCCGGTAGCTTCGTTGCAAACAAATGAGGGTGTCAAGTTTTGCAGGTTAAAAAATTCCGAGCGCTTCCGCGAGGGATTTTTCTGCCAAACTTGGCACGATGGTTTGTTTGCAGGGGAGCTTGGGGGAAATACCCGATTAATTTTGAATCTCGAGGAGTATTTGTCGGATTATTTTTCCCAATCGGATTCTGGCCAAGCAGAGTGCAGTGGACACCATTAGGAGGTGAATTGGGGAAGATTTGAACAAATTATGTTAGTAGAATAACCCGATTTCCATAGACTATCAAAAATAAGATTCTATCTGAAATGAACCGAAAAAATGAAGAGCTACTGCGAAATATTCAGGTAAAAAAAATGAAGAACTACTGCGAAATATTCAAAGGCTAGGAGGAAATATCCGAAATAAAACTGTCGGATAGCCTCAAATGGTAGCTCTGACTGGTCGAAATCCGATTGGGAAAAATAATCTATTTAATTCTGAGGGTTTTTTTATCTCAAGAAAAAAATTCCTCCATTCGATAAAATCTTCACAGATAATTTTACATAATTTATTATTATTATTTATCCTGAGCACTTCAATTTTTTCGTTCCGCGTAGGGCTCTCAATTGTTCAATATCGTTATTTCTTGTTATTCATTGGGTTTAGACGAAGCGATCTGGAGGAAGACACGAAAGCAATAAAGAAAAACAATGAGGAGGAAGGGGGCAAGAGGTATCGCAATCTACGTAAAGGAGTCAATTTCCATCGCATTCGCTCGGCCAGAGATCCAATCGCTTTATTAATCCAATCACGTTTCCGCGGATTGAACCCAATAGTTCTGAAATGCATTGAAAGTTTTATTTTTTCTTCTATCTGGGATGGATTCCAATCGCCTTGGGGGCTCTTTAATTGACTCAATAATGTACAAGTCTTGTCATTGTAAAAAATTTATGAGCGAATATAAAGTGTTGATCTTGACTATTTGTGCAGTATACTCAATTATCCAATTGAATGGTTCAACTTTATGTGCATCAGAAATGAAAACTGTTTCCGTCGAAATAACAAAATTGACCTTTCCACCTTTAGCACAATCATCCTGTGAGTCATGTAAAAATGATATTCGAAAGAAATTTCAGATACGATGTGAGAGATGAATCATTTCTTTTCTGGAAAATAATGGAGATATCATCATCATCAACTTCAAAGAATTTTTAATTAAATCTCTCTATATTATAAAAACATAACTTGACTTTTTGTGAGAAAAATTAGGTACTCGAAATTAAGACTCTACAATTGAGGGTCACGAAGATCAAAATAATGATCATAAGGGTCAGCATAAGGGTCATAATGGTCAAAATTGTTTTCATGAGAGTCAGAATAAAGGTCACCAGGTGTAGAATCCGGGTCATGAAGGTCCGAATAGCGGTCACAAGGGTCACGAGGGTTCGATAAGGGCCACCGGGGTCAGATTAAGGGTCATAAGGGTCTGAATGGGGGCATGAGGGTCAGATTAACGGTTACAAGGATCAGAATAAGGGTCACGAGGTACAGAATCAGGGTCAGGAGGGTCCGGACATTAGTCATGAGGGTCAGAATGAGAGTGATGGGGGTCATATGGGGGTTAACGAGCGGAAAATATTAGTAAATATTTAATTACTCCTAACAAAATCCATTTCTATCAAGTTACCTCCTCAATCTAATTTTCATTCAATATAATAAATCCTCAAAGAGTAAATAAACCTTTGAACTCTATAAATCGCCCATTAAACTCGATATTCCTCGTCCCCTAGAACCCCTGCAAAGAGACCAAAACATAAGATATTCTCCACACCTGCAAAGTGCTCCTTCAAATGCTAATTTATGGTAAAATGCTAGATTACTCGGAGTGTCTGGGGATGAAAAGAAATGGAGAAAGCATCGTGCTTCCCCTCACCAAGAATATTCAGGTGAATCATATAATTGGCCCATCACAAGATCACTCTATTTCGTGGCGGGAATCTGATTAGATTCTCGACTGATTTTTGCATATCACGATGGCACAAGATGGTAACAACTGCAGTGAATTGGCGGATTTGATTGATGGCCGAGACGATTTAGCCCGGCAATTAGGCCCTCAAAAATACCAATCTCTGGTCTCAATCTTGCTGAAGGACTTTACGACCCAGAGATTGGACTACATTCGATGCTTCTGAAAGCCGTAATGGGAGCGTCAGGGATGAAAGGGGTGGCGAGGTTGTAGAAGAGTAAGATTGATCTTAACGGTTGGATATAACCGAAGGCCGGCGGGGGAGGGGAAGCGTATCTGCAAGTGTAATCGTGGAAACAGTGCGACCTCAAGCTACTACCGATACCATTCCGTTCTCATTCTCAAGGTGTTACGGTGGTAGCCGATAAATCCGGACGATTTGTTATTAGCACTTGCATAATCTGCATTTACTGTCCTGTCTGACATCGAGGGGGTACGAGAAATGTCACTGTTGCCGGTGGCAGGGGATGATATTATGCGGAATGATTAATTTTATGTCTTGTACAAGGGTTTAGTAGTTTTGTTGATGGCTTTATGGTCGGTTAGCCAAGGCTCACAAAAGATTCGATCGATATTCTTATATAAAACGAAGATGTCACGCGTTCATTCCTAAATGTCTGGAAGAGAAATCGCATACATGATGATTTTTTTGATAATGTTAATCTCACTGATGATTTCCAACGGAGTATTCTCAGTTGAAGGGCTCATGGACTTCGACGAAGTTTTCAAGGACTTTTAATAAGTTTCGATAGATTTCTGTGGAAAATCCTTCGCTTTCTAATGCAAGATTTCATAGCTTCCGTCGTATCTTCTATTGATTCTCGTAGGAAATTTCCATTCCCCTTTGCAATAAAAGAAATCATCGATTTTCAGTAGAAGTTTCCATCGCTTCTCACGAATTTCTCCGTAGTAATACTGCGGAAATTCGTTTACGTGAAAGAACATATTCATTCCAATTAACTTGAATAATGACGTGATGAATCATAAAATCTATCAAATTGTCCGGCGCGCAGAGCGCGCCTTCGATCTCGTTTCTAGAACAATGAATGGAAAAAGGGATTAGTTGCATGGATTTTTGGTATTGGATGCCAGAAATTGAAAACTTCATTTTCTCTTTAAAATTTTGCACGTCAGAGGTTAACGCCTTCCTCCGGCGGCTGGTCAATTCGGAATGGGGAGAACTTTGCTCCGCTTCACTTTATATAGGTTCTAGGGCCGCGCATGCGCGCAACTATTGGGCCGCACTCCTCCCCTCTCTTTCGGATATTTCTGCGGCGGCAGTTCAAAGGCGCATGCTACGAACGCAATTTTGCGTACATTTTTTTGAAACATTATTTAATTTAGAGAAAGGAGAACTAGTGCAACAATACTTTTTTCTATTCTTCACAGTATAATTGGCCGGGGATGACACCATTCTCTCCGTACAATGAATCACTGTCTCTTCTATCATCCGCAACCTCTCTCATTAACTAAAATAATTTTTCCAATCTTCATTCTCAAAAGTTACCTAAAACCGTAAAAATGTTGAAAATGTGATATCTCATTTATTTGTTGTATTATTTTTCACGAATACTTTATAAAAATATGAGAATGAAAATTGAAAAAATTGGTTCATAATCATCGAAAAAATTAATTATTCATAATTGAAGAAAAATAGCTCAAGTTTTAATTAAAAATATTGGTATCTGTATTGGATGTTGCCAAGAAGATAGCATTCTTCAACTTTATAGCATCACATTTCATTGCGACGGGAAGCCAAAGACCCCGAACGAGCCGCGTTTATCTCCAGACACTCAGCGGTTCGATGACTCTCCGAAATTCGAGGATAACTTATGAAGGTTCTGAAAACATCATAAAGATACCCGACAAAAGACATCATCGCGCCAGACGGGGTGTGTAAACCTGTGGAGAGCACAGTGACACTGCTATCAGCCAATGCTATCGATCTTCGAGATTCAATTACTTAATAGCCGTATCATGGCGGGGACGCCTTGATGACCACCAACCCTTATTTCGTAATCTCGTTGATTTATGCATGCAGCCATTAGCCTCATGCCTCTTTCGAAACATTATACATTATCTTCATTGTGTTGTACGCAGGAAAGGGAATTTTTGTGAATTCAACATTTAGTTTCTAATTGATTAGACCGGGGGACCTAGCCGTTCTGAGCGATATTTCACCCGAAAATCCTTGGAATCCTTGCCATTTTAATAAATTAAAGTGCATGAAAGAAAATTGATGCTGAATTTAAAAAAAAAATGTCCTCTAATTTTTTGTAATGATTAATTTAAGTAAAAACGTAAATTTTTACGTCTAATTTTGGTGAATGTCTTAAACGACGAATCAGTTAATTTTTTTAATACTCAATGAAATATCAATTTTCAGGTCAGTAAGACAATAACAATTATGAAAATTCAAGCAATTGTTATTGTTAATATTTAATCTGTTAAAGGTTCAGATAAATGTCATTTGCAATTTTGAAAAATGAATTTGGGGATTCAAGGGGTCATTTAAATATCAATCATTAGGGGAGGGTCGGGCAAAATGGGACGTATTGAGATCTTCTCTGATTATCAATATCTTCACTTATAAATGAAGATATTAACAATTGGAAAAGATCTCAATACATCCCATTTTACCCGACCCTCCCCTACTTAAAATGAATAACTCAATTGTATCGAATTCCATTTTTTCAAACGATTCAATATCAAATTGAATTTAAAATCACAATATTGAAAATTCGAATGCAACCGTCAGCTACATGAAAAAAATTCCAACAACCACTGATTAAATGTGAAAAATATGGTTAATGAGTTTTACCACGGCAAAAATTCAATTTTTGTGAACGATATTAAATTTTCTTTCATCAGGTTAGTGAATTTTCAAATACTCTCACGTGTAACATACAATGCACCCCTTATTTGCCTCTAACGACCTTAATCTGACCCCCATAACCCTCGCAACCTGCATCCAAAGCAGTCGTTAATTCCTCCCGCAGTTAATTCTCCCCACCCCCTAATCATTTTACATTTCATCAAAACCTCCAAGAAACCTTGACAATCCCGCTTGTAATCACCCGAAAAATTCCTAATGAATGTAATCATGCCTGTAACTCCAACAATCGATAAAATTCCATAACCCCCCGTCGCCGTCTGCCACCCCCCTCACCCCTCCCCCGAAAGTCACCATAAAACCCAGAATCTCACCAAATCATGAACCCAAAACTCTGCAAAATCCTTCGATCATCAAAGCACGTCTCCACCCGCCCACTCGCCACCCCAACCACCCCTCGACTCAACAGAGCCCCAAAGACACCCAAAATAAAATAAAAATATTAAATTTTCTTCCATCAGGTTAGTGAATTTTCAAATACTATCACGTGTAACAAATTTCTAATGAGTGTAATCATGCCTGTAACCCCAACAATCGATAAAATTCCATAACCCCCCGTCGCCGTCTGCCACCCCCCTCACCCCTCCCCCGAAAGTCGCCATAAAATCCAGAATCTCACCAAATCATGAACCCAAAGCTCTGCAAAATCCTTCGATCATCAAAGCACGTCTCCACCCGCCCACTCGCCACCCCAACCACCCCTCGACTCAACAGAGCCCCGAAGACACCCAAAATAAAATAAAAATATTAAATTTTCTTCCATCAGGTTAGTGAATTTTCAAATACTATCACGTGTAACAAATTTCTAATGAGTGTAATCATGCCTCTAACCCCAACAATCGATAAAATTCCATAACCCCCCGTCGCCGTCTGCCACCCCCCTCCCCCCAGAGTCACCATAAAACCCGGAATCTCACCAAATCATGAACCCAAAACTCTGCAAAATCCTTCGATCATCAAAGCACGTCTGAACCCCCCCCCCCCCCCCCCCCCCCCCCCCCCCCCCCCACCCCCCCCCCCCC
>NW_021680364.1:89191-162875 GCF_001412515.2 Diachasma alloeum
AGCCCCGAAGACACTCAAAATAAAATAAAAATATTAAATTTTCCTCCATCAGGTTAGTGAATTTTCAAATACCCTCACGTGTAACAAATTTCTAATGAGTGTAATCATGCCTGTAACCCCAACAATCGATAAAATTCCATAACCCCCCGTCGCCGTCTGCCACCCCCCTCACCCCTCCCCCGAAAGTCACCATAAAACCCAGAATCTCACCAAATCATGAACCCAAAACTCTGCAAAATCCTTCGATCATCAAAGCACGTCTCCACCCGCCCACTCGCCACCCCAACCACCCCTCGACTCAACAAAGCCCCGAAGACACCCAAAATAAAATAAAAATATTAAATTTTCTTCCATCAGGTTAGTGAATTTTCAAATACTATCACGTGTAACAAATTTCTAATGAGTGTAATCATGCCTCTAACCCCAACAATCGATAAAATTCCATAACCCCCCGTCGCCGTCTGCCACCCCCCTCCCCCCAGAGTCACCATAAAACCCGGAATCTCACCAAATCATGAACCCAAAACTCTGCAAAATCCTTCGATCATCAAAGCACGTCTGAACCCCCCCCCCCCCCCCCCCCCCCCCCCCCCCCCCCCCCCCCCCCCCCCCCCCCCCCCCCCCCCCCCCCCCCCCCCCCCCCCCCCCCCCCCCCCCCCCCCCCCCCCCCCCCCCCCCCCCCCCCCCCCCCCCCCCCCCCCCCCCCCCCCCCCCCCCCCCCCCCCCCCCCCCCCCCCCCCCCCCCCCCCCCCCCCCCCCCCCCCCCCCCCCCCCCCCCCCCCCCCCCCCCCCCCCCCCCCCCCCCCCCCCCCCCCCCCCCCCCCCCCCCCCCCCCCCCCCCCCCCCCCCCCCCCCCCCCCCCCCCCCCCCCCCCCCCCCCCCCCCCCCCCCCCCCCCCCCCCCCCCCCCCCCCCCCCCCCCCCCCCCCCNCTCCATCAGGTTAGTGAATTTTCAAATACTCTCACGTGTAACAAATTTCTAATGAGTGTAATCATGCCTGTAACCCCAACAATCGATAAAATTCCGTAACCCCCCGTCGCCGTCTGCCACCCCCCTCCCCCCAGAGTCGCCATAAAACCCGGAATCTCACCAAATCATGAACCCAAAGCTCTGCAAAATCCTTCGATCATCAAAGCACATCTGACCCCACCCACTCGCCACCCCAACCACCCCTCGACTCAACAAAGCCCCGAAGACACCCAAAATAAAATAAAAATATTAAATTTTCTTCCATCAGGTTAGTGAATTTTCAAATACTCTCACGTGTAACAAATTTCTAATGAGTGTAATCATGCCTGTAACCCCAACAATCGATAAAATTCCGTAACCCCCCGTCGCCGTCTGCCACCCCCCTCCCCCCAGAGTCACCATAAAACCCGGAATCTCACCAAATCATGAACCCAAAGCTCTGCAAAATCCTTCGATCATCAAAGCACATCTGACCCCACCCACTCGCCACCCCAACCACCCCTCGACTCAACAAAGCCCCGAAGACACCCAAAACAAGTCAACGCGACTTGTGCTGCCACCTCGCCGCGAGGGCGTGGCGCTGCCTCCGTGATATCCCTTCGTTCTTTTAGTCCGACTTGAGCATCGGTACGCGACGGTTGAGGCGACGCACCTCGACGTCTCACAACCACCACAATCACCGCGTTATGCATGTGTGTGAGTGCATGTGCGACTGAGTGCATCAGCGCCAAGCGTGCATTCTCCCGATACCAGCGCAACCCAACCTTCAGCCCCTCAAGCTCATCCCCTCCATTCTTTTTTGCACCAGTCATTTCACGTTTTTCGCATTAATCATCCGGATGAGCGTGAACAAAAGTGCTGAATTATCGTGAATTTTTTTTTTGCCGGGCGTAGGGGCGGGGGGGGGCATGACAGAGTGCCGTTTGGCACCGTCACGATGACGTCGGCGTCGTCGCATGTGAATTCGCGACGATGCCGAGATAAACTCGAATGCAGCATTGACGCCGGTGGCGGTCCATCGACAGCAGCACCGCCACCATTATCAGTGGCAGATACAGAAGCATTAACCGTCATGGTGGGAGGTAAACAGTGGACAAAGCGTGCACTGATGGAAAGAATTAGTTATTGTTAACGAATGGATGTGGTTGGAGGGTCTACTCGGTCGCACCGAATGTTCATTCGTTAATAGTTGACAAATGCACATTTGAGGAGCCCTGTTTGACGCTATTTTCAGTTTTCAAGTGAACCGTTCGTTAAGTATTAACGAATATTCATTTGGTCATATTCAACTCTAACATTCGTTCATAGTTAACGAATCCCGTTTGGAATAAATGAATCAGTCTATCGGTGTGGGAGGACTCGTGGGTCGCACTGAGTTCATCTCCTCTCTGGAGTTTTTTTTCGGGTTTTTGGGGAATAGTTGTGGTCAATGAGGGGAGCTGGGGGTTCACGGGGGTCCGCGGGGTTATGGGGGTTTCAATTTTTTATGGGGGGATGGGGGAGTGGGCGAGGGGGGATTTTAGGGGAAAGGGTTACGATGTCCGATCGTAACGGGGGTTTACTACTTGCTTGGGAGTGAGGATAAGGGGATACGTGCTTTGTCGATATTGGAGATGGCTTGGGGACGGGAGTTCAGGGGGTGCGGTGGGGGAAATTAATGATTGTTATTTGGGGGGGGGGGGGATGGGAACAATTGAAAATTAATGGGGCTCATGCGGAGATTTTGAGGGAATTGGGGGATCCGGGCCGGATGGATTCGATTTATTTTTCATTGATGGATGGAACAGGACAATTGAACGGTGGGTGTAGGGGGGAAGGGGGTGAGGGTTCAGGTCATTCATGGTTTTGATGGGGAACGAATGGTTTGATACGGACAATTTGGGTTTTTGGGAGTAGAGGAAAGCAGAAAAATTTGGGGGTTTTGTGGTATAATTTTTTTGTTTTCGGAAATTCAGGAATTCAGGGTTTTATCGAATTTTGAGCAAAATCTGAAAGATTAATTCATTGTTTATTTGTTATTGGTTTTTGGAATTTTTAACGTAATTCTTAAAAAAAATTTTTGCCTTTTCGGGGAGACTTCTTGGAAATTTTTAATAATATTCGGATTCTACTGAAATTTTAACGAATTACGCCATTGAAATTGAAAATTTTGTGGAAGAAGAAATGGAAATTTTTAATTTCAGTTCAATTATTCCATGAAAATGGAAAGAAATCAGAGAAATTCACGGTAAGTTGGTACTAAATATTCATGTTTGCGAAATTGTTAAAATTCAGAATTTCAGAAAATTTTAAATAAAATCTGAAATTTCAATTGTTCATTTTTTTTCACTTTCAATTGTTTTATCATTTTTTTATTCCAAATATAATTCTTTAAACACGAATTTTGATATTTCCAGGACACTTCTTGGTAATTTTTGTCACATATTTTCACTGAAATTTCGAGGAATTTCCCCATTGAAATTCAAAATTTTACGGAAGAGTAAACAAGAAATTCAAATTGCAGTTCAATTATTCCATGAAAATGGGAACAAATTTGGGAAATTCAAGGTGATTTGGTACTAAATATTCAGGTTTTCAAAATTGCTAACATTCAGAATTTTATAAACTTTTAAGTAAAATTTGAAATTTCAATTTAAAAAAAAAATTTTTTTTTATTTCAAATATTATTCTTCAAAAAGGAATTTTGACATTTCTGGTACACTTGCTGGTAATGATCCATCGAATTTTAAAATTTTACAAAAGAATAAACGAAAACTTCAAATTTTAGTTCACTTATTCCACGAAAATGGGAAGAAATGAGAAAAATTCAGGCTGATTTGATATTGAATACTCACGTACCCAAGAATTTCAAAATTCCAAACTTCCCATTTTTTCCGAATTACAAGTGCAATCCAAAATTTCAATTCTTCATCTCTCTTCAATTTCAATTCTCAATTTCAATTTTTTTATTATTCTTTTCATCCGAATATACCCTTCTGAAAAAGAATTTTGTCGCAGGAGCTGTCCCACTGGGAAATTCCCAAGTCACTTCCGCGGTATTCCAGTAGTTAAATTGGACTATGGAAATGAGAAAACGCGAACAGTCGACCTGAGCATCAAATTAGTCACTAATGAGATTAATCAATCCCCTCTTTAATCCCTGAAATTTAGAATTCAATTTGCGCATTTAATTGAAAAAAATGGAAGAATGATAATTCGTTGAGTTATGAACAGCCCGGAATTCTTAAAACTTTTATCGCGCTGAAAGGAGTGAGGATAACAGCCGCAGACGTTTCTAGAAACTTAGCAAACATAATAAGTAATATTACGACTGAAAACAATGTGTACTGAGGGACATTTTGGAGCGGTTAAGGGGTTCTGAAAGGGGAGAATGAGGGGATGACGACAGCGTTAATCCATTTATAGAATTGCGAGGGAGAGCCGTAAGAGTCGAGTGGAAGGGGGAGCTCTGATAAAAAGAGAATGGGGAGTACCATTTCAATCGCATAATCAAATTCAGAACGATTTTTATTGACGCAACCACGGCACACACACACACGCAGCGACCCCTCATGGCATTCCTCGCATTCTCGGGCTAGACGATTCCCCCTCGATTCTCGGCTTTTTTTATCGTCCGGAAAGTGCTTTTTACAGAGATATCGTCGTGATTAATTTAGGAAATACGGGGATTAACCGAGTTTTCGATGGATATCTCCGAATCTGCGGGAGATAGCGAACTTTTCGTAATGACCTTTTTTGTAGAGCGAATTGAGGGCTAGAGAAAAGGTCATAACAAAAATTTTGCTATCTCCCCTTGGTTTCAAGATATTCATTGAAAACTGGCCAATAGTCAAAATTGTTACTGATTTGTATTGCCATCTTCATTTCTTTTGTAATTCCCGCGATATCGGACGGGTCTGTTGACATTTCTTTGAGTGAGTACCCACGTGGAGGATCTCATGGGAGTCCTAGAGAAGGACACATGAGCGAGATGAGGAGAGGAGGTGAATCCGAGTGTGATAGATGTTACAAAACTAATCGATCTAACTCATCTATTTTATTTTCCAATCAAAAAAGCGTCAACTGCATCCGGCAAACTGTACACAATCCGTGAGTGTTTGTATCCCTCGCTCTCAAAATACAACAGTTGTATTACACTCGTGTAAATACAAATGAGGGTGCGTTATAAAGTGACATGCGTCGTGCACCGGACCGTTTACCCTCGAACTAACTAGAAATCGAATACATCACAAAGGAAAGAAAAAAGAATATTGTTACTTTAATGATATTGTTTGTTGTTGTCGTTGTATTAAACGATCGACTGAATATGACCAATTGCCTATGAAACACAATCGCCAGAGGAGTGTCTACCAACAACATGAAACTAAAATTTTAAAATTAATCAACAAATGTCAATTTTGCGATGGTGTTACATGCAATGAAATTGCGGGTGATAAAAATCCTGGAGAATTATCGAGTACATTTGTGTGCAACCATTGCCCAGCGTACCCGCAGAAGACTGAGCTGTATCTACCAGCATTAACAACAACATATCGCATATTCATCATAAGGTAAGTGCATTCGTATATTCAGCACGATATTACCGCTCAGTAAACTCGAAAAAGTTGTTCTGCTGCAATTTTTTTCAGTTTACTTGAATTAAAAACAATGTCTTGAATTTAAAAGAAAAATATTCCCCATTTGAATGGGCGCTCCTCTCCGCAGAGCACGAGGCAGAGCATCAAAACATTATTTGAAATAGTATTTCCACTCAAGTGAAAAGATAATAATGAAGGCACTATTTCTATCGTGACGTGCCTTGTGCTCCTCTGGAGTAACACCCCAATGCTTTCATCCCTGACAACCCCCATAATCTCCACTAATTACGTGACCTTGGCATGACCCGGAAGTGGCCGTTGCCCCAGAAATGCACGCACGCGCTCCTCATCCTCATCAGACGTTAATTTAACGTTGCAAAGGGCCGGTGACTCAGCCACAGCACGAGGTACATGCGATGTTATAACATTGACCGCATGCACGAGTGCTAGAGCTCCACTCACCGGTGGCAAATGTAATCGTTTATGGAAATGCATTTTACAAGTGGGTCAGAACAAATCCATTGTGTGAATAATTATCAAAACTACATCGTAATTGTGGATTTATCGTTGATATAATGATATTTAAAATGATTTAATGGGAATGGGTAATTTTTATGCATGATGTCGGACAATTAGGGGTACCTGTTGCTCCGTCGTGAAATCACCATTTTTTTAGAATTTTATCAATTTTAGAAGGAGAGTGAATGTTTATAATTAGGTGGAAACAGCATATTTTTAATATTTTACGTAAAAACTCATTTTTATTCTCATTTATTTTTTCTTTATATTTTGTATCACATTATTTTGTGTGTCATCTATATTCATATTTATATTTTTCCATTTATAATTTATTTTATATTTTTGCTCCCATTATAAATATTGCTTAAAAATAAATGAAAGGTGAATTTGAAAGAAATACATATGAAAATCAATATGAAAAATATCTTCAACTATAAAATACCGACAATTTATAAAAATTGTCAAATGTTTTCCTAATTGAGGAATAAAATCATTTAAGGATATAAATTATCCACTTGGAGAACCGAAAATGTCTCAAAAGAGTTGATTTCACTGAAGAATTTAATTGCGGTATAATTAATTACTCGGAACAACCGAGTTCTATAATTTTTTTTTAGAATATTATCAACTTTAGTAGAAGATTGAATGTTTACAACTAGGTGGAAACATCATATTTTCAATATTTTATGTAAAACCTCATTTTTATTCTCATTTTTCCTTCATATTTTGTATCATACTATTTTATGTATGATCTACATATATTCATATTTGTATTTTCCACTTTATAATTTATTTTATAATTTTGTTTTCACTGTAAACATTGCTTAAAATTAAATGAAAGGTGAATTGGAAAGAAATAAATATGAAAATCAATATGAAAAATATCTTCAACTATAAAATACCGACAATTTAAAAAAATTGTAAAATGTTTTCCTAATTGAGGAATAAAATCATTTCAGGATATAAAGTATGCACTCGGAGAACCGAAAATGCCTCAAAAGAGTTGATTTCACTGAAGAATTTAATTGCGGTATAATTAATTGCTCAGAACAAACGAATTCTATAAATAATTCATCCATTTTTCAGGGAGGCACACTTCAGTGACGTCGGGGTATAGAATCAACAGAGAAATTTTGCCTATTCAAGGGGGCTTTATCCTTCAATTTAGTATTCATGGTATCATTATTCACTTATTTAGTAGTAATTTATACAAATTTATAAATTTCACATGTTAGGCGAATCTGCATAGTCCTCTGGAAGTAGCCCTCATCCGAACATAATCAATAATTTCGTTGGGATATTCGAGAATTACCCTTTGATATTCTCTATTCACTTCCCATATATTCTGCTATGTATATTTTATATGGATGAATAATCCATAATTCTTATGACGTAAAATTTTTTGGTACATAAATTATATAAAACAAATAGATTTTTTACATTTATTTCGATGAGGGAATCGACTGAAGGGGAAATGAAATCCGATCTGATCACAATTTGGAACATTAATACGATTATTTGCGAATGTTCCGCATTTATTTGGAATTTAATTGATGCAACTTAATATGATTATTCGAAAAGTTCTATTTGGTTCAATGTTCTGACCGAAATCAAATTGAAATCCAATATGTATTGAATGGCCCATTATATTATTACTTGGAATTTCCGGAGCAAAACGAAATATTGTCGAGGAAGTCCTGCAAATAGTGATTATCTGATCGGTATTACCCATATTTCAATAATAATTATATCGTTCTTATGACGGTTTGCGGTAGAATGTAATAAAAATTACAGAATAATAGACGTCGCAGGGATACTAGAATGAAAATTATCTCTCTACATTATAAAAATCCAAATCGTCTTCTGGTGATAAAAATTTGGTACTCGAAATTATGACTCCAAGGTCACAGGGTCCAGGATCCAGGGTCACAAGGGTCAAAATAAGGGTCTAGAGGGTTTGAACAAGGGTGAATCAACGTTCACCCGACTAAAAACTCTATTTTGGCGAAAGTCGACTTTCCCCCTGGAAAAACCGAAAATCTGACCCTTTGGCTCCGGGTGAAAAAAAAACTTTTTCAGTTTTCACTTTTTCCACATACTTTTGAGAGTTCTGAATAGCCCGTCGCTTAAAGAGATGGAATGAACGTTCACCCGGCTAAAAAAATCGATTTTGGCGAAAGTCGACTTTCCCCCCGGAAAAATCCAAGATCTGGCACTTTGGCCCTCGTGACCCTTGTGACCCATTTACCGACTTCCTCCTGAAAAAAATCCAAGATCTGACACTTTGGCACCGGGTGAAATTTTTTTTTTTCCAGTTTTCACTTTTTCCACATACTTTTGAGAGTTCTGAATAGCCCATCGCGTAAATAGTTGGAATCAACGTTCACCCGGCTAAAAAAATCGATTTTGGCGAAAGTCGACTTTCCCCCCGGAAAAATCCAAGATCTGGCACTTTGGCCCTCGTGACCCTTGTGACCCATTTACCGACTTCCCCCTGAAAAAAATCCAAGATCTGACACTTTGGCACCGGGTGAAATTTTTTTTTTTCCAGTTTTCACTTTTTCCACATACTTTTGAGAGTTCTGAATAGCCCATCGCGTAAATAGTTGGAATCAACGTTCACCCGGTTAAAAAAATCGATTTTGGCGAAAGTCGACTTTCCCCCCGGAAAAACGGAAAATCTGACCCTTTGAAAATCTGAAAAAAAAAACTTTTTCAGTTTTCACTTTTTCCACATACTTTTGAAAGTTCTGAATAGCGCCAAACGGCTACGGGTTCCGCAGCCCTTTAGTATAATGTAATTGTGATATCATAATTGTGATATAGGGTGAAAAAGCACTGAAAATCGAGTTGGCACCTCAATTACTGGACTTGTTCGGTAATTTTTCTCTAACTATTTTCTCCGTGCAGTCACGAATAATCAATCGATATTTCAATGGCTGCATTGATTTCCCCGTCAACAATACCCTTTGTGCCACCCGAAACAGAACCCCTCGGAAATTTCACATCCAGTCTCGCCGACTAAACGCGGAGATATTCAGATCGCGTATTTTTCGTACCCCAATGAGCGAGCGCGCCTCTAAGCGTCTAAGCATAGTTGGATTTCCGAGAAACTCGGGTGAACCGGAGGGATTTTGAATGAGGGAAGGCGCTGGGGGTGGTTTTCTCATCCACTCAAGGATTATTTGCAAATCTCTCGTACAGAGGCCAACCGAACGAACTCCTCTGGGTGTTCACGTGAAAACCCAGATCTGAATTCATCCCGGTTTTTCACGTTTCATTCGCAGCAACCGAGATACACTCAGAACGACATATTTTCGCTGTACAAATATGGTTGAGAATTCAATGGGGAATTCAATGCGAGGACTGTATGCATATTTATTGGTATACGGGGGTATGGTATAGCCGAATGTTATTTGAATATTCACGTGGAAATCCACTTGTAGAGTGCTGACGAACAATTGTTGTTTGACGGACGAAATTTGTATGGAGTTGTTGCTAAAATTCGGGCTGTTTAAATTTTTGATTACGTTCAGAGTGTTTTTATAGCGTTGTAGAAGAAACACAGAGATTTCATGAATTTCAAAGCTTTTGCTACTGCGTTTTTTTTTCTCTCTTGAAAAATTTCAAGGTGAACAACTTTGAACATTGGAGTCACGGAATTTCCGGTGGAAGAATTTCAACAGAATAAGTTTTATGAAATCTGGAAATCTATTGAGTTTTTGTAGATTTTTTTCATTAAATATTTGAATTGAAAAGAATAGAATTTTTAACAGAATTAATTTTTTTGTGACGTAGTCGTTTTCTCCTCCATTATACACCTTTTTCCTGTTAAACATTTATGTTTAAGAAAACTGGAGAAGAGCTGTGTTATTTTTCAATAAAACTGGCGAAGGACTAATTAAATGTTCCAAATAATGAATTTTTAAAATTATTTTTGAACATGATTGAACATTCAAATCAATTATTCCAGCAATTGTTCAGTTATTATGAATAAACTTCAGAAAATTCCTAGAAAAATTGTGTTCTTGTATTGAACATTCGATTAAAAAAAAAGAATTTTGAATAGAATCCATTTTCTTTTCGATAATGTATTTTTGCGTAAGTGAAAAAAACATTTCTACTAAACATGTACTTTTCGGAAAATTGTAGAAAAGCTGCGGAATTTTCCAACATAATTAGCGAAGAACTAATGAATTTTTAAAATAATTTTGTAGCATGATGAACATTCCGATGAATTATTTCAGCAATGGTTCAATTATTCAGGATGAACTTTATAAATTCTTAATGGAAATCCCTCAATTTATCACGAGACATGTCACAGTTCTCTCAAAATGCACCAAGTCACAAGAAATTCTCCCCGTCACGTACCCACTACATCTTCATTAAACACTGTTTAATTACAATTCCGAATTGTAATTTACTGTCTCCGTGGATTCCACATCGATGCCAATTTCACACCCGTCGGGAATGTAAATGTTCGACGGAGGGTGCAAAAAAACCCGAAAAAGGGAAACATCAACCTGCGAGGATAATTAAATTGTCGATTTCGAATCGAGGGAAACGAAATACCATCGCACGTCTGCTGTGAAATATAATTGATCCCTCTTGCTGGTATATATAGACCCTGCGGTGACTAATTATCGGAGTGAAATTCACCTGGCACGGGGGACCTCAACAGAAGTGAGAGGGAGGAGAGAAAATTCAATGGGATGAGAGAGGAAATTATATTCGGTCGAGGGTAATCAATATCGAGGGTTGAAAAAGATATGGAGAACAGGGCTTTTGTTCAATTCATCTCGCGAGGGAGGGAAATTATTCAGTGGGTCATTAGTTGAGGTACTAAAACTGTAAAACATTCTGGAGGATGACAATCTCAATTTCATGAAGAGTTGAGTGATAAGTTCCAGAAAAATAACATCGATTGCGATTCAGAGGAGGAAAAATCATGAAATTTTAGAGTTCACTGAAAATTGGATGACATTTAAAACTGGTAAACAGTATTGAGATGAGAATTCCGTAATTTATTTGAATTTTTAATGAAATCATCAATATGAGAGGAGATTCACCCCAGAAAAAAAAGTTTTTTGTTTTTCGAGAGGAAAAATGTTGAAATACTATTTTCCGTGTAATTTTTTCTCCGGAATCTAATTATATAGGTTCAATTTGTCTCCGACTGCTAAAATAAGAGGTTCGATTTTTTTATATCCGAAAATCAACTTTAAAAAAATCCCCAACGCATTTTTAATATGATCACAAATTTTCGCTCCTCAATTACGAAAAATGTGGGAGAAGATATTGGTCAATCAAAAAAGTCGTTATTTTCAATGGATTGATTATATTCTCGAAAATTTTTATGAGTATTAATTAGATTGAATGAATTTCCACTAGGATGGAAAATTCATGGAAACCGTACAGAATAAATTCACCTATTCGAATTTAAGATAGATGTATAAGGACCACTAAACATAGAGAGAGCATTGATAAATGAAGTTTACACAGAATTTTTGGGCTAGAATTTTTTTTCTCGAGATATTAATACACATTTTAATAAACGAATAAATTTCAAAATGTATCTTCTCCCGCATTTTTAATAATTAAGGAGCGAAAATTTGTGATCATATTAAAAAAACTATTTTAAGAAATCCGTTGGGGATTTTTGTTAAGTTGACGTTTCGATGAAAAAAAATTTGACTCCCTAAAATTTTGTTCCTCGAAAAACGAAAAACTTTTTTTCCCGGGGTGAACCTCTCCTTAATTGAAAATTCAGAAACATGCTCGGAGCGAATAGTTCAATAAATTTTCCCGGGCCAACGAATCGAAATTCACCATTCATCTCGCCCCTTTTCCCCGATATAGGGTGAAAAAACACGATTACTTGACTTATTCGGTAATATTTCTCAAACTTTTTTTTCCGTGCACTTGCTATACAGTCAAGCCGAGTCTGAGCAACCGGTGCTAGTGCGTGAGCGGAGATTCAGTCTCATTTCCTCTTGAATTTCTACACCGGTGATTTCTACTTTTACTATTTCCAGGGATTAATTGGACTGAGATTTACAGTTCTCATTGATTTTTCCATGAAATTCTTCATTTTCAATCACCACATTCCTTGAAAACGTCAGTTTAACTAAAATGCGATAAAATTTTTTAAAACTGTAGAAACTAATGCCTTGAAAACGTTTTAATTTAACACATGAAGCACAAAAAATGCAGAAAACATGTAAAAATAATAGGGAATATATTCTCAAAAAAAAACAGTAAAGAAAATATTCCCAAAAAAGAAGAAAATTGACAGATGTTTATGAATAATTCAGTAACGAACACGGAGAGAAATTTTCTAGAAAAATTCTAGTACGAGTACTGGAAAAAATCACAATCCACCGGCTGTGAAAAATGCTAGTGCTGTTAAGGTAAAATTTCTTGTTCTTTCTGGTAAAATTTCTGGGGATTTCAGTGAAATTTTCACAAAAATACAAGAAAAAACTCAAGCTTTCCCCCATAAAATTTCTAGTGCCGGCACTGAAATTTTTCCTGGCTGTCACTTTGGGCCTCTCGGAACCTAAGGGAGATAGCAAATTTTTTCTAATGACCCTTTTTATAGAGCGACTTGAGAGCTACAAAAAAGGTTATAATAAAAATTTCGCTGTTTCGCTCAGATTCGGAAATATTCCTCGAAAACTCAGCGAAGAGCTGAGTCAACTTAGACCGGTTTGCCGCTTCGCTGCTAAATTCATCCATCATTCAGCCACAAAAAAACAAGTTCCCCCATATTTTACCACAGAAAATATATCACAAATATTAAATAACCGAGGGCATTAAATAGACCACCTCCTTTCATCCTGCCCTAAATGATGAAAATCGAGGGAGCGAGGATTTGCGAGTAATTAACATAAAAGAAACTGCTAAAGACTCATTGTGAGGATGAATGGAATACGAAGTAGGTTATCGCTGCGAAAAAATTCATTCAGCCTCGGGGGGGATAAAGGATGCTCCACAGAGTGAACTACTGGCACTTTAACTGCAGCATAGAGGGTACGAGAAGAAAAAAAATTCACAGAGACGGAGGAATATTCTGATGTAAGGAGATGATGTAATGGCACACTCCCTTCAGCAATTCATGTGGGATTCTCCATCGTTTTGCCCCTTTGTTATTCAGATTATATTCATGATTGTGGGTGTCGCGGGGGTTTCGGTAAACGAATTATTAAAATTCTCGTCGAATTCGTCTTTTTGAATCAAGAAGAGTCAAATAAATTGGTTTTCATGATAAAATCCAGGAAAAAAACTTGGATCTGACGATATCGGACGGGTCTGCTGACATCTCTTTGGGTGGATACCCACGTGGGGGATCTCATGGCAGTCATAGAGACGAACACACGAGCGAGATGAGGAGAGGAAGGAGGTGAATCCGAGTGTGATAGATGTTACAAGACTAATCAATCTAACTCGTCTATTTTATTTTCCACTGAAAAAAGCGTCAACTGCATCCGGCAAACTGTACACAATCCGTGAGTGTTTGTATCCCTCGCTCTCAAAATACAACAGTTGTATTACACTCGTGTAAATACAAATGAGGGTGCGTTGTAAAGTGACATGCGTCGTGCACCGGACCGTTCACCCTCGAACTAACTAGAAATCGAATACATCACAAAGGAAAGAAAAGAGAATATTGTTACGTTAATGGTATTGTTTGTTGTTGACATTGTATTGAACGATCGACTGAATATGACCAATTGCCTGTGAAACACAATCGCCGGAGGAGTGGCTAACTGATCCACAACATGGAACTAAAACAAATTAAAAATAATCAACTTCTCAATTATTGAGGGGAGGTTCACTCCGGCAAAAAACTCTTTCGTTTCGGATTTGGGACGAGATGCACCGATCCAATGTCTCTCGAGATTGCGACGATTCCAAAACTTCCGATGTTTTTCCAGACCGTGATGATCTCTTCAAAATAATTCTCATCTAGTCTCGACGGCACCACTAGCTGCTGTTTCCACATTTCAAATATTTCCATTTGATTCTCACCAAATACTTTCCACCCTTGATACCACCAGCCGCCCGAAATCCCTGTCAAAGTTCAACAACCGAGTGTCCTTCCCAAGCCTTGAAATTCCCTCAGACCTTCGCGGCACCTCGTCCACCCCGCATTCCCAACTCCATAAAATTCTAAACCTCCGAGAGACTCCAGCCGCCCCGCGGCAAACCCCAGTGGACAAAAGTTCTTGAAAAATGCAATGCAATTCGGTTTTACTCACTCAACCGAGTCCGACATTGCCGCAGAATGTCATTGGTAGTTAGCCGAAGCAGTCGAGAAGCGAGACCGAGACACCTAACGCCAGTAGCGGAGGGATTTTCAATCCGTGATAAGACAACAAAGCTGACTCCAACCCCTGAAATTGGCTTGAGCCAAGGTCGTTGCGATGGGGCTGTCTCCCAGGGTTTTCGTAATACAGAGGGACACGTAAAAAAAGGAATCTCCATTCAAAGAAGCAGTCACGACCGCACGGGTTCGGAATGTCCTGAGGCAGAAACAAAGGGCAGGGAGAGAGACAGTTTACGGGGTTGGGAGGGATGAGGAGGGCAGGGTTTTGTGGGGAGGGTCGATAGCCCCTGTGCGCAAACCACTCGCGCCACCTGTATTCCCATACAGGAGAGACAAAGGACGGGCTTAGCATCCGGCGGGGGGAGATGTTTAGACATTTTTAGGATCAAATGTTTCGTTACTGAAGTGCATGCAAAGAGAAATAGTTGGGAGATTTCAACAAGTAGTTGTTGAGATTTAACAACATTTGGCGTTTTTGGTAAATGTCTTTGCCCTCGTCCATTTGACCCTTGCGACCTGCTATGTCCGGTGACGTCAGCGGATGAAATCATTAGTTTGCCGAAGGATTCATATATTAATTTCAGCAATGAATATTTTTCAATTAAATTGGTTGAGTGTGTAATAAACTTGTAGACGAGTTGAGGAAAGTAATAAAAAGGGGCAGAAAGAAAAAAATCTTCAATTTCAATTTAATTGCGGCTATCCACAATGATGTTAACATCGCGAAGTGTGAACTCCGCGATATCTCGCGAAGATGACAAGTTTAAACTCAAGTTTCAGTAAAATATAATAATAGTTTTTAATATTATTTACCGTTAGAAGGACGGGAGCGATGTACAGTAATATCCATATACCTGTAATAATAATAATATGAATAACAATAACAGTAATAATGAAATATAATAATTATAAAATTCAAAAATCAATTAGTTGAAATAATAATGATTATTTTCAGTGAAATGTAAAAAGCGTTTGCGGGCTTGAGTAAATGAAGAAAAATGTAATTGATTGATTGCGGCATTTTATTGATGTCGTAGAATACATTCAGAATTCCCTAAGGACGAGATCACAAGTTTTCATTGAACATATTCATGCAGATCCTATTGATTAAACCACAAAGGCCTTCACAAATTGATTTTTCCTTTTATTTCTTTATTTGTTGCTTTTATTTTTCTTTTTCTTATTATTTTTTCTTTTTTTGCCATTATCTTTTTGTTTGTTTCCTTTCAACATTTATTTTCATTCATTCTTTCAATTTGTATTTTATGCGAGACAGAGAGAGAGAGAGAGCGAGGAGGTTGGGAAAGTATAGAAGTGTGCAAGAGGGCAGTCGGTAAAGAGTAGTTGAAGTGTGAAGTACACAGAGTTGCAATGAGCAAATTGAAATGTACTTTCTTTTACTGAACTATTAAATACATAGAGTTCATCCGAAAATAATCTCTTTAATTAAGAATCCCTTCAATTATGAACTAAATTATTATAACTAGATTAATCAATGTAACATCATTCACACTAATTTTAGTAAAATTAAATTATTTTGTGTAAACATTTGTATATCCAACCGGTTAAATCTTTGAAATCAATTGAATGAATGTAATAAATTAAATTAATCTTTTAATTCTATTTCGCTTTTATTTTAATGCAGATTATTATCAACAATGATGAAGTCATATGAAAATAATGCTCAATTGAGGATTGTAAATGGGGAAGATTTAGAGAATTATTTGTAGACATTACAGAGCCTTATGCCCATTTGATCCTCTGGATCGTTTTTGGTCATTTCTCTCAAAAATCCGACAATAAAAATTAATAGTTCTATGTAGACATCTAAATGCCCAATTGGATAAAATTTTAAAATCGATTAAATAAATGTAATAAATCTATTTTGCTTTTCTTTTAATGTGGATTATTATTAACAATGATGAACTCACGAAATGAGCTAAATTTACAACTGGAAGTAATTCACGTAATCTGCAATGGGGAATCGTTTTCCGGCAATTTTTGTAGGAATGGAAGAGAAAAAATCTGAAACGTTCAGTGAATTTTCAGGTTCATCACCGAACAAAGTACGAAATTGTCACATAATTTTTCCCGAAGAAGTAAAATCTTACAGACACTTGCCGACTTATTATGCCTCCAAAATGAAAAATTCTTGAACGTTCAACAATTTTTATGAAGCTGGTGAGTTATTTCTACGTTCCGTTCCGTAAAATTTCTCAATCGTTGGGGAAAAATTACGGAACGACTTGTTGTCCCCACAGGAGTGAGTCACCAGACGAGTGGTCAATTTTTACGGAACAAATCGTAGAATTTACGTGGTGATTCGTACAATTACAGTTCCGACTCACACTTTTTATTGAATTTTACTTCGCTCGTCGATTACGTTTCAAAACGTAATTTTTACGTTTTTTCCTGGTAATTTTTATTAAATTTTTCTCTCCGTGTGGAAATGTGCCAAATTTAGGGAATTATTTTCAGGCCTTACAGATTCTCATGCCTACCTGTTCCCCGGCTCGTTTGCGTCGTCTCGTTCAGTATTCCACTTCCCTTGTCCTACACTCCATAAAAAAGATGAACGATCTTGTAGGTGCAACTGCAGAGGCGTCACGTTTGTAATTTCCCACTGGTTATAAAACTGCAAAAACAACGACTACCCGCCAAGGCATGAGTCATTCCCAGTGCCACCATGTTCTCAGTATGAGTTTACGAGCGCATCTCTCGTTTACTATCTCTTAAAATCCATCACACGCTCGTTTATTGTCATCCTGAGGACTCTGTATTCTTCTCTCAGAGGAATGCTCTTCACCGGGGCATGAGATCTGTTTACAAAGCGTAACTAACATCCCCGGGAAGTTCCAATATCGGTGGTTGTGGATCGAGTTTTTACGATCTCCAGCGGTACTTCGAGCCCGTAATCGATCACAATTTGCGATCTGGGTGTCACACAGGAAAAACGAATGTCTGGATTTCACACACCTATTCTAGAGAGTTTTCAGACACTGAAAAACGTCTCAATAAAATCAGCAGCGAAATGGTAAAAGGGTTTAAGTCGACTTATCTCCCAGTTGAGTTTTTGGGGAATATTTCCGAATCTAAGGGAGGTAGCGAAATTTTCGTCATCACATTTGTTGTAGCACTCAATCGGCTCCACAAAAAAGGTTATAACAAAAATTCTGCTATCTCCCTTAGATTCCGAGATATTAATTGAAAACTGGTCAATAGTCAAAATTGACCTATCGTCAAAATGACTTACCGTTTTACCACTTCGCTACTGAAATGAAAATTTATCTGAATTTCAAACGAACAGGTGCCTACACGGAGTAAAAAATTCAATAAAAATTATCAGAAAAAAAATGTAAAAATTAGGTTTCGAAACGTAATCCGCGAGCGAAGTAAAATTCAATAAAAAGTTTGAGTCGGAACTGAAATTGTACCAATCGCCACGTAAATTCTACGATTTGTTCCGTAAAAATTAATCACCGGTCTGATGACTCACCGCTGTGGGGACAACAAGTCTTTCCGTAATTTTTCCCCAACGATTGAGAAATTTTACGGAACGGAACGTAGAAATAACTCACCAGCTTCATAAAAATTGTTGAACGTTCAAGAATTTTTAATTTTGGAGGCATAATAAGTCGGCAAGTTTCTGTAAGATTTTACTTCTTCGGGAAAAATTACGCGACAATTTCGTACTTTCTTCGGTGATGAACCTGAGAATTCACTGAACGTTGCAGATTTCTCCTCTTCCATTCCTATAAAAATTGCCGGAAAACGATTCCCCATTGCGGATTACGTGAATTGCTCCCCAATTTTTACTGAATATTTTTCTCCGTCTAAACATCTTAATTCATGTTTGAAATCCCGACAAATTTTCATGTTCTTCAAACGTTTTTTAGTGCCTGAAAAATGTATACAACAGGTGTGCGAAATCCAGGCATTCGTTTTTGCCGCGCACTCTCTTCCAATATTTCCAATAAACTTCATTCTCACTGAAATTTTCAGAGCTTCTTTGATGAATCTCGTGGTACCTCGCGCCGGTTGTGAATAATGCCCTGGGTATTATTATTGTAGTAACTTTAATGGTTTCCACTTCGATGGGTTTGACATTATTCCCGGTGCAGGTGTTAAGGGACACTCGTGACGGTGGCTTTCTGCGGTTGTAACGCCACGACCTAGAGCTCTTGCTGACAGAAGGGTGTACGATAAGGTTGGGGTAATTGCTTAATTTTGTTGTGACCCTTTCATTTTAGTTACGGGATGACGAAATTGGAGTTTGCACGCTAGTTTACGGTACAAATTGAATACAAGGTGTGAACTTGGGCAAAGATTGTTAGCAAGGATGGAGCGAATTATTGTCTTCTGGATATTGTATCGCTCCTTTGTAGTGGATCTATTCTCATGGAAATGAATGGATATTTGAGAATAGGTAAAGATTTATGAGATCCTATGCAGTATTTATTTTATTTAGCATATTTATTCATTTTATTCATTACTAGGGGGCTTCGTCCCCTCCTCGTATCGCTCGTAAACTCCGGGGGGGGGCTTCGCCCGCCGCTCGCTTCGCTCGTTTCGCTCGCCAACCCCCATATGATCCACATGACCCTTATTTTGACCCTTATTCTAACGCTTGTGAATACTAAATATTTTTCCCTTCTCTTAATTTACAAAATTGTTATACAGAGAAATATGAAGCATATAAAGTCTTTTATTTCTTCCGAAAGCTACCAGAAAAAATTGGCGCATGTTTTTGGCTTTATCGGTGCGGAGGTTCCAATGACGAACCTCCGCACCGCTCTTCGTTGGTTGCAAAAAAAAAAGAAATTTCGTAAATTTTGTAGATTTCTACCATGAGAAGGAATTAATTCAAGAGCTCTCTTAAAAATCAATGACTCACATCACTACGACTAGCGAAATATATGACAATCGTAATACTTGCACTTACCCTCACTCAACCGCAGACACTTGTTGCCCCTCTAGGCTTGTCGTGCGTGAGACCTCCACCTCACGATCGGACGTGCCTTTTTCCACAATTTCCCTCTATTATAACAAGCCGCCGGTGGAATTTTCCTCGCCTTGAACTCACAACGCACAGGAATTTCATTAATCCGCCCCTATTTTTCCATTCTTCCGTAGTATAAATTCCACCCAACAAAGAATTTCTTTTTCTGCATCCAAAAAATTCGCGCGATTGTTAGTGATTATTTGCTTCATGTCCCACTTGGAAAACTCCAGCACTGAAAACGGAAGAACGGATACCTCGTTAAAAACTTTGTACCCCGGTTTGTATTGGAACCACCAGGGATGAGAGGATAGCGGGAAAAAGGGAAATAGTGAATGGGAAAAAAATTAATTGAGGTCAACTCTTTTACGGGGGCGAGGATAATTGTACTGAGTTTTGGATTAAGGTTTGAACTTTGTATTTATGATTTTCCTCCGGATTATTTATGTTAAACTAGGGGGAAACGCCCCTTGTTCGTCCGTTGTTTATTCTAACCTTTGTGACCCTCGTGACCCTCATTCTGACCCCCTTTATACCGCTCGTGACCCTTAATCTGACCATCATGACCCTTAATCTCACCCCTGTGACCCCTAATCTGATCCTCGTAACCCTTATTCTGACCCTCATGACCCTTATTTTGACTCTCAGACCGTTATTCTGACCTTTGAAACCCTTATTATGAACGTCGTGACCCTTATTCTGACCCTCATGACCATTACTTTAACCCTCGAGACTGCTTCTGAACGTCGTGACTCCTATTCTAACCCTTATGATCTTTATTCTGACCCTCATTATACCACTCGTGACCCTTACTCTGACCTTTAACCTGACCCTCATTCAGACCCTCGTGACCTTTATACTGACCATCATGACCCTTAATCTGATCCCTGTGACCCCTAATCTGATCATCGTGACCCTTATTCTGACCTTTATGACCTTTATTCTGACCCTCATGACCATTACTTTGACCCTCGAAACCCTGATTTCGAACCTTGTGACTCTTATTTTAACCCTTATGATCTTTATTCTGACCCTCATGACCATTATTTTGACCCTCGCAACCCTTCTTTTGATTCTTGTGACCCTCAATCGTGGAGTCTTAATTTCGAGCACTAAATTTTTATCACCAGAAGTCCATTTGCATTTTTATAATATAAAGAAATATGTGACCCTCATGACCCTCCCAGTATCTTGTTTATTCGTCTTCGTCTTAAAGCAAAATTTCAGAATATTGCTTCCCCGCAGAATAAAGCAACTTATTCTTCCTGCTCGGGGAAAAAGGATAGAGTTTATTCTGCATGATTCTCCAGAGGAATAGAAGACCATCGATATTCACGTGGGCACTGTTCCGGATGCAATAAAGTTGGCCCACATATTGTGGTTGAATATATTCGCAGAGAGACATGGGAGGCTAGATTATTCTTTCACGGAACTTTGGTGTTTCGTTTTAGTGGATATGTCGCTGACTCCGAGCCTTACATTCCGCAAAAAAAAATTCTATGGATTTATTGCATTTATTCGGAATGGCGAATCAACATTGGGGTAGGCGTAAAGGGAAGAGGAATTTTTGAATCTATTCGAGATATCCGTTATGTTCGAGTTCGCATTTTCGGCTCAAGATATTGTCTATCCTTTTTTTTAGGAAGGATTCGAAATTCCACGTTTCTGTGTCGAATGTCTTAAATTAAGACGTCTGGAAGTCACTATTTTTTTTACAGTGCAATAAAAAGATCAATTCGTACACAACTCAAACTAAAAAGCAAAATAGTATCGTTGGTATTCTCCCCAGTTATTTCTCCCAACGAGTATTTCCACCCGTCACTCTTTCCAACGTGCGATCGCGTGACGCGTCATACTCCGTACGGTATCAGCAAGCAAACGCCGAACTGGGTGAAAAAGAAAATGCCTCGAAAAAAATTTTGCAAAGTTCTATCAGCGACTGACAGCCAGTAAACTCTGACAAAACGACGGGTAGAGGGAGCTTGAGGGGGAGGGGGAGAAAGCTCCGGCTCGATCAATGTCTCCTGCTCGAGGGTAATTGAAAATATCATATCGCCGTAACTACATTATACTCTCCGCTCGTACCTCATCTTTCCACGATTCGAGAAAGTAGAAAATAAAAATTTATCGCTCGGGTAATAAATTTTCATAGCACGTTTGTGAAAACTCGGAGTACATTTCCCGAGTGCTGGGGGAAGAAAGAAATATTGAGGATAAAGTGGAAATTAATTCTTTAGAAAAAAACATGAAAAGCCTTTCACGCCTTTTTTTTCAAGTTTTTCGAAAAAATTCGTCTCATTTTCATCTGATTTTCATATAGATGGCTTTATATTGATGAAATATTTACTGCGAAAATGCTTTAAAGTTAATTAGATACCTAAATTAACTAATTTCCTCAGGAGAGGTTGAGGATTAGGTTTTAATTTTCGGTCCGAGAGAGATGAAGACATTTTAGGAATTTTCGTGAATTCAGGAAAATGTTCGTTGGGAATTTTGGGTGTTTTGTGTGAATGAATGGTTTCGGCAGAAACACAGTGGAAACACAGTCACCGCAAAATGTATTTCGTTTATAGTATGTATTTTACAATTTCATTGTTGATGCATCGTTTTATGATGTGCTAGGGGCTTCGCCCTCTGCTCGTTTCGCTCGCCCATCCGGGGGGAGGGCTTCGCCCATCGCTCGCTTCGCTGGGCAATCCGGGGAGGGGGAGCTTCACCCTCCGCTCGCTTCGCTCGCTCCCCCTCTTTCCGTGTGACCATGCGGGAACGACCATGAGAGGTTATTCAACAGCTTCATCATACCAAAATTGTAATGAATGAATGTGAATGTCGTTGCATCAAAAGGGACGACAGAAAATAAGAACTCATCATGACCAGTGACTTCTCTCGATAAATATTTAAAACAAATTGAAGCAAATGAAAAATTCAGGAGACATTACAAATTATTAATGACAATGTCTTCTGTTCTTGTTTCATTTTTTTAAAGTAGGGAAAAATCCTGTTTGATTTACTACATAAAGAAATATTTGAGATTAATTACTATTTTGGAGATGTCAAACATGACGAGTAAAATAGTTCATATAGTTTGAATTTATGAAATTCCGTTTGAAATAATTCAACTTCAAATATCGATTTTTGATGGTATTTTGATTTGATTTTCATTAAAACTATTTCTGAATTTTGATTTTTTAAATATTTGAAATTACTTTTCATCTTTTTTTTCAAAAATTGAAGCTTCCAATTGCAGCAATTGAATCATTTACACATAAAAATTGGAAGAATGATTCCATCGATCCAATAAACCCCGTAATTGCCCTCATAAAATATCAAATGTTCCGGCTACCTCTAATCCTTCATCCCAGGAACCTCCTGTTATCGCCTCTGAACGACAGAGTCGCCACTCCACTCGTAA
This sequence comes from Diachasma alloeum, assembly GCF_001412515.2. Lineage (NCBI taxonomy): Eukaryota > Metazoa > Arthropoda > Insecta > Hymenoptera > Braconidae > Diachasma > Diachasma alloeum. Next base: position 111,997 of record NW_021680364.1, read on the forward strand.
AAGAGTCACGTTAAAAACCAAATGCAATAACAGACCGGATGCCCCAAATAACGATGAAAAAAACAAAGAACTATCAGTTCGGAAAAATCAGCTGTTAAATTTGGCTATTTTCACGTCTGTGAACTTTTAACCCACTTTCGGTCCGGCTTCATTCAAAAATTTCCTTCGTTTACGAGGATTCCGCTAGTCTTGTTAAAAATTCAGAGGATATACACCCACTTTCATGAGGCCATTCTCAATCGCATCCACAAAACAATAAAGGTGGCTCAAAAATATTGAGCATCGTGTTTGTTCATGATTTATGATAAATAATTCTCAAAAACAGTGTTTAAAAATTTTCGTGGACAGTAATTTTCAGGAGATTGACATTGAATTTGACTTAGGGAAAAAATTATATTTTTAGTTTCAATAGAAATTTAATGAAATTTCAAAATTATTATTTTGTTTTTTAAAATGTTTTTTTTTTAATTTGAATTTGTTTATGAAAAAATGAATTTTAATTATATACTTACCTGAAAATTCATGATTTCGATTAATTTTTATGGAATCATTGAACTGAAATTCGGAGTTTCCATTGATTTTCCAATGAAATTTTGATTTTTCGATTAGGAAATTCCTTGGAGTTTCAGGGGAATCCTAAGAAGATGAAAAATTCCAAAAAATGTACCGGAAATTTCTACCGAAATTTCTACTCATACAGAACAAAATGTGTGTCATAAGGGAATTCATCACATAATACAAAAAAAATCACAAACAACTATATCAGAAAAACACTCAATAAATGTAATATTGACATGAATGAATTCTAATGCAAAAATATATTTTTAACCCATAATTTTTCCAACAAATGTATCGCAGAACATCCCGACATCCCTTTCATCCACGCAGACAATCACGATTACCGAAATAAAAATACGCGCGACATATTTCGTCACGAGACATGCCGTGACTACATGGTTATCCTCTCAACTCCCATCAAACGTATTTCACGGATGTAATCTAAAAATCAGGGTTTGTCATACAACAGTTATTCACCGACTGGAAATGAAAATCGGGTGGAACGAGTATTTTCGGGGTATCATGTTCCGCATTGATTTTCCAGCGACCCCTCCATTCAATATCTGAATGAGCAACAAATATATTTTATTCGCGATGTAAATAGGAGGCAGAAGCAAAAGTGCATGTCATAAATCCAGAGAGATGACATATTTAAATAAAATGAAAGCCTTTCTGCGACATTTTTCTAGTCATTTCAACAACATTTGCTAATTTTATTCAGAAAATTATCTATTCATCCCTAATAAACATCTATCACATGCCAATAAATGTTCTCTTCGTTCTCTTCGTCGTCTAAAAAATAATTTCATTTTTAATTGTTTATATTTGAAAAATTATTTATTAAATCTGTATAAAAAAAAAATTAAGTTTCAATGGATACGTTATCATCAGGAATTTAAATAAACCTATGGGTTTGATGAAAACAAACAGAACCAGAAAAATAAAGTATTCCAATCAAATAATAAAAATCCTTATTTGAAATTTTTTCGTTGATTTCAATAAAAAAAATTAATTATGTAAAATAAACGATTCATTCACTCCAAAGAAAATTTTCATTTTCATCAATGAACTAATTATTTATATTTAGATGAATATTTATTTGAAGTGAATAAAAATCAAATTAGGCAGTCTAGTAATTTAATAATGTAAGCAATATAAATAATGCTTTTCGTCATGAGTATTATTTTGAACTGTCCATTTAATTAATTCCACTATTATACTTTATGTTCATTTAATTTGATCCTGGTAATCGACCGTGTGGTATTGCGTCGGTATGAAATACAAATTAAATGAAATTAAATTTATGCTTGAATAAAACTTTTATTACGAGCTGTCCCAGTAAACCCCTCCATTTGATTCAAGTAAACTTCATTTTAATTATTATTAGCTCATTATGATTCCCCTTGAAATTCCAAACACTTTTGTCATTGAAAATTCTAAATTTCATGGAAAAATCAATGGAGACCATCAATTTTAGTTCAATTATTTCCTTAAAAATTAATAGAAATCATGAAAATTCCGGTGAATATATTTTTGAAATTCATGTTTTCATTAATAAATTCAATAGTGTTAGAAAACTCTCATCTTAGTGCTGAAATATTTAAAATTTCATTAAATTTTCAATTGAAATTAAAAATATTACTATTTTATTATCATTATGACTATTATTTCAGTAGTAAAGTGGTCAAACGCTTAAGTCAATACCGTTCTAGCGCCAGTTTTCAATGAATATCTCCAATTCCGAGTTATTCACCAAAAAATCAATTGGGAGCTAAGTCGACTTGAACCGATTGACCACTTCACTACTGATTTGTATTATTTATTCGTCTGTCTCACAGCGGTAAATGTTCATCACAAAATAAATGCAATACACTCAAAACAATTAACTAAATATACATAGCAAAATTTTTAAAAATTAAATAGATATACTTAGCAACTTTATTTTGATTAAAACAAACAAATTCTCTGGATATTTATTCCATACCCCACCTCGAGATAAATTGAAGTGCAACGGTATATACGATTTGTACAAAATATACGTTTGATCGAAGTCACGGATCGTTTCGTGACTCACGGGCTCTAACGCGATCGTGACCCAGCGGTTCGACGCGAGAGAGCCACCGCCTCTCTGGAATAATGGGGGGTTGGGGGCAGTTGCCCTCGTAACACTCGCCTTACAGTTTTCCTCCTCTCTCTCTCTCTTTCTCTCCAGGCAACTGCGGGTCAGGGTGAATCACGTGTGACGTCATGCCGGGGGTGTGGTGATTTATGCGTAAAATTCATCGTGTTTATGAATGTGGGTGGATGGTAGTTGGGTGGCGGAGGGCGAAACCGCGGGCACACGGTGGTGCATCTGCGGTCAGCAACTTCGTGGGGCTAATTCGGCGATGAGGAGGGCGCGGATGTCTTTGCGGTCACGACTTCGTGACTTTTGATCATTGTAATGATCCATTTGGCACGGGAATTTTCGAGGGGTCATGAGTGTATTGATGGCTTCATTTATTTCAGACGAATTCGGGGGCTTATATTATTTATTTAGAATTGAATTGTATCTTTAGTCTTATTTTATATAATCCAGTAGCGAAGCGGTAAACCAGGTCAAGTCGATTTTGACCATTGGTCAGTTTTTGACGAATATCTCGGAATCTAAAAGAGATAGCAAAATTTTTTTCATTACCTTTCTTGTAGGGCCAATTGAGAGTTATAAAAAAGGTCGGTGCCAAAATTTTTCTATCTCATTTAGATTCCGAGATATTCATCAAAAACTGACCGAAAGTCAAAATCGACTCAACCCGGTTTACCGCTTCGCTACTGAATTAATTGCTAAATTTTTGTATCGCATTGTTAAAATGTGAGATAATCTCATAATGCTAGCTACTAATTCTAATCAACTTTGTTCGAAGGAAACCTTAGTAAACGCAATATTAAGAAAGTAGAATTATTCTACTTTCCTCTGACCTAATTGATTTGGACAATTATGATTTGTGCATTCATGTTTCATAGAATGAGCGGCTTCATGAAAATTCGACGCAAGACGATTGTACTCACAAAAACTGTCGTACTTTCTTCATTCGTTCAAGATATTGCCCATGCTTTTAGAGAGCATCAGACGAACGCCTGAATATACCTAGGAAGAGGGGAGGGGGAGCGAAGCGAGCGAACGGAGCGAGCGGGGGGCGAAGCCCCCCGGATTGCCAAGCGGAGCGAGCAGTGCACCTGACACCGGCCCGCCCACTCCTAAATAAATATATATGCAACATCAAAATTAAGCGGAATTGAATCATCTTCGCGTGATACCGTAAAATAAACCCTTCGAAAAAAACCTCTCGAAATTATTCGCCATCGAGGTCGCTCGTTATCGCCATAATCGTCCCACGATTAAACCAGCCAATGCTAATTCACCCCCCCCCCCCCCCCCCNGCCTGAGTCCTTTGTATCGTATACTTTCCTCTGTGTATGCGAAATCGATTTGAATAATCAGCGGGTGCATGCGAGCCAACGTTAAACGCAATTTCCGGACGTCCTCAAGACCTTAAGACCCTCGGATAACATCAGTATTTAAGAGTGTGTCACGATCGTGACCCTGTGCAGTTCCTTTCAGCTATATTTATTTCTGTTTTCGCTTAATGCCCGGGTTTTTGCACTTGTGAAAAGCCCGCGAAGATAGATCCCTGCGATGAAAAACTATTCGCATTCATTCTTAGTTGATTGAATTTGATACGCGATGATTGATGTCCAGTGTTTGCGGGTGTGAGAAGGGTGGCGGAATTATTTTGTCGTGTGAGATTGATGCCGTCTCGCCGCTGTGGAGGGTAATTCATATTTAATTATCCCCACTTCAGATTGTTTCGGGCCATTTTTCATTTTTGTTGGTCATTCTGAATTTTATCAGATTCAGAATCCCGTTTTTGGGGCCATGACTCTGATGAGATGGTTTTATTGTGGTTGTGATGTCTGAATGAGTTCAACAGTTGTTTTGATTTTATCTGAAATTATGGGCGACCATCGACAGGGTGATGAGGGTGGCCCAGCAGTATTTTTGGTGACAAAAATTCTTTCACCATTTTTTCCTTTTTTTGCAACTCTTAACATCTTGTGGGTCATCTAAACGCCATTTACAATTTTTTTTAGTGTATATTTATACTTTACATATTTTTTTGATACACAATCGAAGTCGTTTTGAGGTAATTCGACCAAATTCGCGGAATTTCGAGAAGAAAAAAGTGAAAATAAAATGGCTACAAGACGAAACCCAACTTGTACGACGGCTCAAAATACTTGCTTTCATTATAACAATTACTGAACTAAAGTTGAGAAAAATGAAAGGTGACATAATTTTGAAAATTCGGGTTTTTAATTTTTTTTTTAAATTTGGTATTATGAGCAACTAGAGAGTGAAAAGAAAAATTCTTCAAAATCTTCTTATAGATGGTAGAAAATGGAATATTTTGATCCATCATAAATTAAAATCGGCTGAATAGAACCCAAGTATTTTTTAAAAAAATTGAAAAGAATTGAGAGATAATTTTTCTAGCCCCCCCAAAGGGTGAGGGTCCGCCGTTGGCTCATTTGGCATGGAATACCTCAAATTTATCAAAAGCATCACAAGAATTTATCAAAATTTCTGATAATATTTGCACACGCTTTTGTTCAAATTTCTGGGTGTTTGTCGGATTGTTTTTCCCAATCGGATTTTGGCCAAGCAGAGTGCAGTGGACAACATCAGGAGGTGAATTGGGGAAGATTTGAACGAATTATGTTAATAGAATAACCCGATTTCCATAGACTGTCAAATATAAGATTCTATCTGAAATGAGCCGGAAAAATGAAGAGCTACTGCGAAATATTCAGGTAAAAAAAATGAAGAACTACTGCGAAATATTCAAAAGCTAGGAGGAAATATCCGAAATAAAACTGTTGGGTAGCCTCAAATACTGCGCTCTAATTGTTCGAAATCCGATTGGGAAAAATAATCTAAGAAATTTCTCTCCTCGTAATTATTCACCGGTTATCTTCCCCAATTTCTCCCAATTCCGTGGCCATTATCCTCAATCTCGCGATTTAGCTCATCCTCACCGCACATTATACAACTCCAAAGAATAACGGACCACCCGACGCTGGGGAAATATTGAACATGATATCTCGCTTGGAAACTCCACGGGGCACCTGGCAGATTTATCAGCGTAACAGAATGTAGACGAAAAAGGCACATCACTGAATATCGCATTGCTTCGCTAACGTCAGGCGCGAAGTAACAATAAGTCTTCCGCCTCCACCAACTATCCGAGGGTGAAGGCATCTATTACATTAATTCATCGACACCCGCTTCACGACAGACGCGTCTGTGCTTGTCATCCGTTACTACTTGCGCTGCAAGTGTGGATGAGCGGTTCGCGGCGAGATTTCGAGTCTCACGCGAAGTAACATCTGGGTGACGTCAGTACGTCGAGACGAGGCATGGGTCGATGAACTCATATGACGTTATGCCAAAATATTTAACAAATTTGGATTTCCGGGGGAACTAGAAGGAAAAAATCCCCCAAAATTGTAATTTTGTTATTCCAATTACTTTTAATTGATGTTATTTTAACTATTCGTGACTGATTAGTATTTTTGGTCATCATAAATGATGAATTAAGTAATATTGAAATATTTTTCAAATTTTCTTTCTTCAATTTCTTAAAATTTTTTTCTTTAATTTCATCTTTCATTTTGTTCTCATTATTTTTTGAACAAATAATTATTTATTTATCAGCATTTGTTTATTCCGTGCAATCAAAATATTTTCGTTAAAAAGAATACATAAATTTCAATCGAAATTTATCATTTTTCAGCAAAAATGTTGTTGAAATGAATAAAAAAAAGAGTAAGAGCTGATTTATTCGATGAAAATAAGTCGTTTCCCCGGATGAACAGGGGTAACACGAGTCCTCATATTTCCCAAACGGGATCAAGGTCACACAGGTGTACTTAATAGGATTACATCCAGACCGAGGAGCAGAAAATATCATTTTTTTTTTATATCAAAACCAATCTCTTGGCAAACATTGAGATGAGAGTTCCCGTTTTTTCGCCTCCTTTTGTCCCTGGGAGGGACCGTAACGATAATTTAGATGCGTTTACTTGGCACTCAAAGCGGTGACAGCGGGGTAATGTTGGAGACCTGCCAGAAAATACCTTCGCGTACGAGGGAGTATAAACGTAGATCTTGTTATTTTGCTCCCCTTTCTCGCAGCTTTCATCCCCTTTTCCCGTGAACCCCTTCACCTCGGGAGATCGATTTCACTGGCATTCCTGGACGGCGGAGATCCGATCGGGGGATTAACTCTCCGTTTCGGATATTGGAGAGGGGAAATAACACGCCCGAATACGCACGGAGAATTTTTATTTTGTTACTAGGGGGCTACACTGCTGCTCGTGCCGCTCGCCAACCCCCATATGATCCTCATCATCCTTATTTTGACCCTCGAGACCCTTAATCTGACCCTCGTGATCCTTATTCTGAACCTCATTATATCCCTCGTGACCGTTAATCTCACCCATATGACCCTCAATGTGACCCTTATTCTAACCTTTGTGACCCTTATTCTGACCCTCGTGATCCTTATTCTGACCCTTGCAGTCCTTATTCTGACAATAGTGGCCCTTATTCTGACCCTCATCACCTTAATTCCGAACCTCATGGCCCTTATTCTGACCCTCATGACCTTAATTCTGACCTTTATGACCCTTATTTTGACCCTTGTAGCCCTTATTCTGACTGTAGAAACCCTTATTCTGCTCCTTATGATCCTTATTGTGACCTTCATGACCCTTATTCTGACCGTTGTAGCATTTATTGGCTCTAGTGACCCTCGTGACCTTAATTCTGAACCTCGTGACCCTTATGAGCCTTATTCTGATCCTCATGACCATTATTTCGACTCTCACGACCATTATTTTAACCCTCGTGAACCTTATTCTCACCTTTGTGACCCTTAATTGCGGAGTCTTAGCTTCGAGTACCAAATTTTCATCACTAGAAGTCGATTTGGGTTCTTATAATCTAGAGAGATTTGGATCAAGTGATCAAATAAAATAAAAAATTGTTTTTTTTCATTTCCTCTCTGGAGATGAATCTACGGTTGCAAGTAGATGAAGAAATGTGAAATATATATTGAATATATTTTGCATGTGCGACACATCCATAAGAAAAACATCGGGGAAAAATCGCAAAATTTTTAAACGTCAATGTCTCACTTAGAGAAGAAATTAATGCTGCCTAAAAATTATCAATTGATCCGTAGAAATTTTAAGGGTTTATTGGACAGAGACATTTTTCTTTCAGTGCAGCACTACGATGAGACATTAACCCCACTAACGTTCTTGGTAAATTATCAATTTTCAATAGTTAAATATTATTCTGGGGAATATATTTTTCATTAGTCGCTTTGATCACAAAAATCTTTCCCCCTAATTTCGCAATGTCTTGAGAGTTCAGGGGAACCAAATTGTGATTGAAATTTCCAAAAAATTTCCAAAAACCAGGAATTTCAGCGAAAAAATTTTAATAGTGGATGTCTGCAGCTGATCAGAGCAGGACCTCCACACAAGTTCATTTCACCATATAATTTCTGAACCAAGAACAATAATTCAGGGGTGTTGGCTGACACGAGGGTGTGATTAACGAGCATCGAAAAACCATCGCTGGGAGCCCGTGAAATTACAACTACAAATCCAGTTCAACTTTCGGGTTATCGATTCCTACGTTTGCAGATTGAATGAAAACGTGTTTCGTTTCTCCAAACAACTCTCGATTGTTTTTCACTTCTTTTATTTCAGTAATTCGAGGTCAAAGGAGACCGAGGGGAAGGGGATGAGAGTGGAGTCATGTAAACGTGTCGAAAATACGGGACTAAAATCGAATTTGGGGGAGAGAGTGGGTCAAATTCACAATAGAATGGAAATAAGTGGGGCGTGGCGGACAAAAGAATAAAAAATTAAAGAAGTGAAACTGATTGGGCGACCGGCGGGAGGGGGTGTACATTCGTGTCGGTTCACATGAAACGAAATATATTCTCAAAGAATATTTCATTACGTCACTCATTATTATCGTCATCATGTCACATTAACAAAATTTTCCCCAATGGTTTTTTCGTTTCCAAGATATTTTTCAGATTTACTTGACGGAAATTAACCACCTTGATGGACGGAAATTTAATATCTTTCACATAAATTGAATTTTTTTCGTGATCATCGGAAATATCCGTAGAAGAATTCCAACTGTTGGCAGGAAAAAATATAATCTATTGTACGATAATCAGTTGATCTGAGAGAACTCCACAGGTTTATACCATAGAAAGAATACATTGATTAGCAAAGAACATTTTTTTCCCAAAAAAATTATTTAGTTTTGCCAATAACACAGTTTTCGGCAAGAAAATTGTAGTTTCCTCTTGAAATTATCATTTGTTCCATGGAAAGATCTGTTCAGGGGAACATAACTTTTCGGCAGAACAAATTTTTTCTGTCTTGAATTGAGATAGAAAAATCGGTCTTAAGGATGTTGAGCCTTTTTCAGCAAATTTTATTTTTTCGTGTTCATAGAAAATTCTATAATTTTTCAGGAACAGAACATATGAAACTAAATTCTTTGATTTTGAACAAAAATTAATCGCAATAGTTTCGTGAATTTTTTTATATGAAAAAAGCCGAAATCAGCTGTGTAGGAGTCGAATTCCAAAAAACTGGCTCGTAATTGTTGTTCCACACATTTTTCCGAAAATTTTGAAGAAAAAAATCTTTTGTAACTCAAAAATTGGAGGCCCTGGACTGTTTTTCGCATTTTAAGCGTTTTCGGGTAAACGAACAAAAAAAAAAATTTTTAGCACTAATTATTCGTTTTCAGATCTATATAATCGATTTTCAACGTATGAAAAATCTCACTCCAATAACCCACGACTTTTAAAACTCATAGTAGTCTCCCCTCAACAAATGGATTTATTTGAAGTCTAGGGTCTATTCGGTTTCACCAAATATTCATTCGTTAATAGTTAACGAATCTCGTTTGAAATAAGTGAATCAGTCTATCAGTGCAGTCTTCACAGTGAAATATATTTTTTCTCCTTCCGTTTTCACATATGTTGTTCCTCCCAGCGACTTCATTCCGAATTCTTATCATCGGAATATCACCCGCAACTCTATTTCCATTCTATCTCCCATCTATCAACTTGTGATCTTGCAATACCCTTCGGTATGCCTCCAAGATGCATGATACGGCCGTTCGCAATCATTCAGACTATACTAGGAACGGAGGTTCAATCACTCATATCATTAGTGCACAGCCCAGTCCCAGCCCCTCGGTTCTATTTTCAGTACTCCTGTAATCTATTTAATGGCCCTCAAATCAGTGATCGCGAGTGCTTCCTCCGCGCTGGAATAATCGTGTAAAATATCAGGGAATATGACATGAGCTCTGATCGTCTGTCTGGCACTCATCTTTTTGGATTTTTCATTATCATGACGAGTACTTTTGGATGGCATATTTTATTCCGAGGAAATATCATTCATGGGAGGAATTATAAATGAGAGGGCATGAGGCATATTTCAGAAATATTTTCAGAATTTTCATTGTCAATTTTAAATTGAAATTATGTAACTCATAATTTATCAAATAAAATGAAATTCTTGATTAAATGAATAATATTAGTTCGTAGTAGTGAATAATTTATTAATTATTAGTTCAATTTAATTAATTGTTTAGTAAATCATTTTGTTTTACAATTAATTGAATGAAATAAAATTTTTGATGAAATGAATGATAATAATTAGTAATAGTCAATGATTTATTAATTATTCGGGGAATTTATTCAGTAATGCATTACATAATTTCCTTTTTCAATTTTATATCAAAATTGTATATTTTCAAAATTTTATTTTTTCAAAGGATATTTTATTCAATGTAGATTGAATATCTGTATGACCCCATAAAAATTGGAATGTAAACTTCAGACTCACGTCTTCCTCAAGAGCTCTCACGGTAGAATTTACATTCGATATTAAGAATTTCTGCATGAAAGGTTTTATTTCCTGTTTTATAGCCACTCAGAACATTCAGGGATATGATACATGCTTTGATTCCATTTTATGCGTCACCCTGGCCTTCTTTTATTACATCGAGACAAAAATGTGTGGAATGTCAAATTCAATAATTCGTTGTGCATGAAAATTGTTTATTGAAAGAAAAAAAATTCATTTTGGAAAATTCCAATCAGTACTTCATTATTTAGTGAAAAAGCGAATAAGTGTTCAATATTCCCATCTAAAATTCATTTTATGACTTAAAAAAATAAAAAACTATTCAACTGCCTCTTTCAATCGTCAAATTTGTCAATTAAATTGCTTGAGGAAATTTTGAAAAAAATAATGAATATTCAGCGTCATTCACATTACATTTTGCGCAGAAGTATTATTTTTTTAAACATTCGTTGTTTATAAATATTCTGAATACGATTCAATTTTTTGCGATTTCGAACAAATTATTTTTATAGCGGAAAATTGATTCCTGATAAATTATTTATAGAAAATGCTCATATTCTTCGAAAATTGCGATGTCAACTTCTTTTATCAATCCTCCTCCAAAAATAAACTTTCATTTTTTTTTCAGATTTAAAAAATATTTTCTAACGATTCAATATCGAGAGTCAAACTCAGACCTGCAACGTTTAAGTAATGAAATCATAGTACAATATCCGGACACTTAGTGCCAAATGGGGCGCAAATGAAAGCTCTGACATGCGACTACAAAAGTAGAAAAGCATTTCACTGGAGAAAAAACAGCCAAAGGACTTGGACATCCTTAAAACCTTTTTCGTATTCCCTCAGTTAAAAAAAATAGTGTATTGATTCATATCGCCAGCGAATGAACTCCCTCCCTCCAAACTGCTCGTGAAACCTGAACAAAAAATCAACGAGTCGACTGTACACGAAAATTCAGGGAAATTGGAGGGTACATACCCCGCCACGATGGGAGTGTTCGAAGGTCCTAACGAGTTTCCGGGCCGACACTAGTTCTCCACAATCTCGACGAGAGATGTCCCACGGGGATAGTGTGTGTGATGTCATTACAGGAAGTGCCAGTGCCTCGGAAACATAGCACCGCAGCGCGCTTCGGAAACACTGAATTATTACTAATTATAACGCCCAGCAATCAAAGGGCGACTGAAATTTAATGATCCACTCAACGTCGTCAATTTTTTACGGGATTTTCATTATTTTCGATCGTTAATTTTGTCACTCGCTCATATAATTTCCCCTCCCATTGCATAATTTTTCATCATCATCAGAAAATATTTTTATTATCGTCAGCAATAATTACGAACTATTTTTTATTTTATTTCATGAGTTTTGTTGTTGTTTCTCTTCATTTCAATGTATTCATTGCATTCGGTTTCAACATGAATCTTAACTATTTTTCTTTTATTTTATCAGTAAATAATTAATTAAAAATTTTTATTCCCTTGATTGCAGTCCATTCCTCGTTAACGAATTAATTTTCAACACGAGAAATGTTGTCTACTATATGATAACTATGATTACATTCATCAATACGAAAGGTACTTGAATAAATAATTCAGTCTAGAATGTCAGACATTGCATTAACGAAGATCGAGAGCTGATGGCATGACCTGGTGGCATCGAACGACCGGGCTGCACCCTGCATTATCATGATTAATATGCCAGAGAACTATTTGAATGTGCGACATTGACTTTCCCCGATCAGAATCATACACTGGACTATCGTTTACTGGTTATGCAGTGTGGGCGACAGGTGGGCGCGGTCTGGTGATCGAATAATTATGGAACTGTTATTATCTGCTATGATTATTCAGGATCAATCTATTATATCGGGGGGACATTATCGTGTCAATCTGGATAAATCTGTTGAATATTTATGAACCGTTTGCGAGAATCAAATCGGGGGATTTTTGTGGGTGAAAAATATGTGAGAATTATCTTGAAAATTATATTTTTTTAGATGTAGAGAATTTATAATTCAACTAGGGGGCGACACCCCCTGCTCGTTACGCTCGCCAACACTCATATGACCCCCATATATCCTCCATGGTCCTTATTTTGACCCTTGTGACCCTTAATTTAACCCTCGCGACCCTCATTTTAACCCTGGTAATCCTTAGTTTCTGAACTTTGATTTCTTACCGCCCTGACCCTTATTTAGACCTGTACTTTGACCCTTGTGACCCTTACTCCAATGCTCGTGATCCTCATTTTGACCCTTAGTATACTCCTCGTGACCCTTATTTTGACCCTCGTAATTCTTAATTTCTGAACTTAGATTTTTGACCCCCAATGACCCTCATGTGACCCCTTACTCTGACCCTTGTAACCCTTAATCTAATCCTTGCGACCCTTATTCCGACTTATATGACCCTTAATCTGACCCTCGTGACCCTTATTTTGACCCTCGTGCCCCTTACGACCTTCATTTTGACTTTCATGACCATTAACCCTTACTTTGACCCTCTTAATCCTTAGTTTAACCCTTGCGACCTTTATTTTGACCCTTGTGATCCCTAATTTTGAAGTCTTAATTTCAAGTACCAAATTTTCATCACCAGAAGGTGACTTAGATTTTTATAATATAGAGAGATACTTCATAACCGATTTAACTATGAATAGCCCCGCAATATAAATGTCAAATGTATTATCCTATAACATAAAATAATATCCAAGCCTGCAAAATACATAAAACGCATCAAATACATTTTTAATTTTACATTAGAGCAGAATAAGTTCTGATGTTCAACTACCGTTCAATTCCCTCAGCCCATCTCCAACAAAATTGTTACCAAAATCCACAATTTCTCAAAGTAAAAATCAAATATCAAACATTGAGTCCCCATTCACAAACTAAAAACGCTTTAATACCCCAGAACTTCAAGCATAACTAATTTCGTTCAAAGTAGTCAATTTAATATGAATAGCCCTTGAGATATCAATGTCAAACATAACATCCTAAAACATGAAATAATATTCATGCATGCAAAATACATGAAACGCATCAAATTAATTTACATTTGCACATTAAAGCAGAGTAAGTTCTCACGTTGAACTACCACTCAATGCCCAGAGTCCATATCCAACAAAATTGTTAACAAAATCCACAATTTCCCAAAGTGTAAATCAAATATCAAACATTGAATCCCCATTCACGAAATAAAAAGGCTTCAGTATCCCAGAACTTCAAACATAACTGATCTCGTCCAGAGCTGCTGCTCCCCCTCCCAAAAAGATTAATCCATCTCCCTCCTGCAACTATATTTGGATAGCTCTTCATATCGATTACCTCCGCCACCAAAGGGTCCACGCTCCGACCACGTGATAGAGCGTAAAAACCTCTCCTCGTCGCGCAGCGGAGGCAAGCCCCTCCGACCTCTAATAGAATCGTAAAGTCTGTGCTCATAAAATTCACCTCCATCTCGCTGTTGCAGCCATATGCACAATGGCAACTAAATTCTGAGCACCTTTTCCCGATGGTCAATGCTGAAAATCGGGGGTTGACCTTTTTCAAAAGCACTTTCTTGCGAGATTAGTGGATGCATCGGGTGAATGGACCGAGTGAAAAGTCGAATGACCACGGGAAACTATTGGTGGAACGATTATTTCCGTGTCACTGAACAGCTGCACTGCATCCAGTCTCGACTCAATATTTTACCAGTTTCTATGTGTCCAGGGTCTCTGTGAGTATCGCTTCTGCCTTTACGTTCAGGGATTTCAAATGTGGAGGCATATAGGGGCTTTAAGTTGTGAGAAAAATATTATTTACATTGAACTGAAAACCAGTGGAAAATTACTTTCGTCACAATATCTCTCTGTTATAAAAATCTAAATTAACATCTTGTGATAAAAATCGGGGACTTGAAATTAAGACTCCAAAATTAAGGGTGCCAAGGATCAAAATAATGGTCATGCGTGACAGAATAACGATCATGAGGGTGAAAATAAGGTTCACAAGGGTCTGAGTAAGGGTTACGAGGGTAAGAATAAGGTTCACAAGGGTCAGATGAATCATAAAGGTCAGAATAAGGATCACAAGGGTTAAATTAAGGGTCACAAGGTTAGAATACGGGCGAGAGAGTCATGAGGGTCGGATTAAGGTTCACAAGGTTTAGAGTAAGGGTCACGAGGGTTGGATTAAGGGTTACAAGGCCCAAATTAAAGGTCACAAGGTTAGAATAAGGGCCGAGAAGGTCAGAATAAGGGTCATGAGGGTCAGACTAAGGGTCACAAGAGTCAGTTTAAGGGTCATATGCGTCAGAATAAAGATTGTGAGGGTTGACGACCTATCATTTTTTCTGTCTCAATTCATAATGCATTGAAATTTCATCCCATTAGTCAAAATATTTTTCCTAATCTTCGGTAAAAGTATTAAGTCATATATCCAGCCAACGCTTGAAATAAATGTTGTGAGGCGTCTTTTTGATGTTGCACACCTCAGAAAGAAACTCCGACGAACCTCATGTTGATGTCTTTCTCCACGGACACAAGATTCAGTTTAAAGTTTAAATTGTTCGGATGGAGTACATAAGATTTGAGTTGCATCGAACTCTATTTGAGTTGAGTGTGCTATTCTCCCCGATTGAGTTTGAACGATACGTGGAAGATTCAGTGACTGAGAGGAGCTTGCAACAACTTTTCCCTTTGTTTTTGAGAGATGGACTTAGTGTTTGGAACTTATTGTTGGGGTGATCGATGTTATTGAGGAGTCCGGGGATATCCAGCGAGTGGGAAAGCAGCAGGATAATTGGAGGGGTGATACATGACTTTTTGAGTCATGAATGGGTAAAAAAATGGACGAAAATGTGTTCTTAAATTTATCCGATCTTAAAACAAGTGGGAAATCGCTTTGTCTTCATATATTATATGTATTTTTGCTATTTTAGTTATTCCTAATTCAGAATATTTTTTAGCTATCGTAGGACAAACAATTAAAAAAAAATTCAACTATTCTAGAAAATAAAATGTATGAATTAAATTTTAATTAATGTAGATGGATAAAGTTTAAAAATGCCAGCATTAAAACAGAAAAAGTCATTTCGTTAGCGATTTATTATGGATCAATTAAAGAAAACCTTGATGAAACCCGAAAAATCCAAAACTAAAATTTAAGCGATGCCAGCATTCATTTGGAAGCAAAAAATTACGGTATCAAGATGTGCGAGCGAAAAAATCGTCTCCAAGGACGTGACAAAGCAGAAAACCCAAATCCCAGAGTCCCCCCTACATAACCCGAAGGGATGGCGGTGAACTAGCTGCCCCGTGGGGAGGTGATAGTATCTCGAATCCTCCGGTCCCGCTGCGTCACCTGTCAGTGGGTGGCCACCGTTGTGTTCCCTTATATCTAGGCAAAGCTCAACTCCGACTCTCAAACTTGGCGCACGTATGAGAGCGATGAATTACAGAAAGTATAGGAGCGGGTGTGGGGTGGGCCTTCGGCCGTCAGCGGTAGTCACGCAGAGCCCCTTTTCACCCCTTCGACCTCGGAAAACTGCCGATATATAACAGCCGTAGTAGATATTTCCAGACATTATAGTTTCATGTTCTGATCTAACGAGCTGCGGTGGAGGGATCTGTAATTAGTCCTCTACAAGGGCAAACGGAATTCGCTTGTATGAGCAAATATCTTTATCACCTGACGACAACAATCTTGAATGTAGTCATTAGGCAGGTGTCTGACAGCTATGTGAATTTAAGATATCAGATGGTAAAAAACGTCAGAATCTTCAAAAGTGTCCGAAAATCTGACTAATGTCTGAAAATTTCAACCACCATTTCTGTCTGAAAATGATGGTAGACATTTTTTGTGTCTAAAAAATTTCAGGCATTTATTTTCAGATATTTTCCATATCTGAAATTTAGTTATTTATGAGCGATTCAAACATTTCATTATTAAGATATCTCACGTGATTCAGACGGCAAAGTCCATTCAAACATTACTTTTTAAGATATTTCTCATGTCTGAAAAGTTGACTGATCCACTGCAAAAACTAGGTGTCTGACAACCATCTGAATTCAAGATGGCAGATGGCAAAAAACGTCTGAATCTTTAAAAGTGTCTGAAAATTTAATTGATGTCTGTATCTTAATTTCAGACATCTTGATGTCTGAAATTGAAATACCTCCACTGATTCAGATACATTTTAATGTCCCAAGGTGTTTGAAAAGTGTCTACAAACGTGTCTGAAATTCAGACATTAGTTTTCGAAGTGATTATCGTCACTCCCGTCTATCCAAAAGGAAACTGTCCCACTAACGAACTAATTCCCTGTCTTTCCCCTTGAATGATTGCAGGCGAAGAAGGTGATGGCACGTACCACGCGCTCAAAACGAAAAATGGCGAATCCGGGCGATGCTCACACGTCTGCGAGCAGTCTACTTACGAGTACAACAGCAAGTCCATTCATCGATACCAATGCATCGTCGAGCTATGCGACTGAAGGATATAGTTTCAATTACACGGAGATTGTCAGTAGTCTTGGGGGTGGTTATTCGCTTGATGATGTTAATTACACGGAGCTGTGGATCGACGTGTGGAATACTACCGAGCGTAGTAATGTTACGGAGAGGTTGAACGCTACGGTGTTGCCGCACGGTGGCTACTGCGACGAATGGGAGTCAGCGCAGCACAAGCTCTTTCAGGTGAGAAAGATATCAGGATGAGATGCCCGACTGATAGCAATGGAAATTTCCATTCATCAGAATTACATTCCTGTTGATTCTCACTGTTTTCCGCAGTATTCATCATGCTCATTTCCACAATAAATAAATGACAAACAGTTGATAAAATTATTACGAAAAAAAGCACTTCATTTTTCTCAGGGGGTCCATTTTGCCCGCCTGTTCCATTTCACCCTACCCTCCCCTGATGTAACCACTTGGAAGATATCATATTCCAATTGCCAAAGGAGTTTGATGTAGACTCCCAACTTTTCTGTCTGCATCCGCTCGAACATTCATCTTCACCACTCGAAACTACGTCGTCCCTCAGAGCTCCAAAATTTCATTCATCCGCTGGGTGGCGAGGTTTCGCGGTTGAACCCACAGTTAAAGTAGTCTCACAAAGTCGAGTTAAACTCCCGTCCGGTTCCCTCCGGGCCAAGAGATTGGGTTCACCGCTTGCCCTCAATGCCCATAATCTAGATGAATCGCTCCCTCCAATTGACTCATTAATCAATCTGTTGTTTCATCCATCACGCGAGAAATATTGTACACTTGAAATATCCCGTTACAGGTAGCCAATCTCTTCTTCGCCGCAGCCTTTCTCGTGCCGAGATCCTTCAAAGCATCAGTACTAGCATTACGTACATGTCTCACAGCTGGCTTTATGCTTGCTGCATTGTGGGCGGGCATAACAATATGTGCCCTTGACGCTATGCTCTGGTGTTTAGCACTTGGCCTCTTAAATGGCATACATTCACTTATATTAGCCTGCCGTTTTCTACCACCAGCATTGAGTCCAGAATTGGCGGAGCTTTATCTCAAACTCTTCAAGCCATATCGCGTGAGCAAGAAACACTTTCAAGAGCTTGCCAAAGAAGCGAGAATACTCAAATTGGATCCTGGACAGACTTATGCAACTGAGGGGGTTTCCGCAGCTGACGAGAGGCTATCGATATTACTACGTGGCAAGTGAGTTTTTTTTTTAGCTGATGAATATTCAGGAGTGGGGGAGTAGAGGGGACAAATTTTTATTGCCCACTAAGTTCTTTTTACGGTGTGGAAGAAGGCCGTTCGGGATGGAGCCGTAATTTTCGGGATAACGCTGTCGAATGCAATCAAGTTTTATCTGGTTGGGAGAACTCGAGAGTGATATTGATATTGATTTTTTAATTGGGGAGATCCCAGGGGTCACTTCGATGAACCAATTTCGTGCCTAGTTAACGGATGTTTTCCGGTTGAATAGTGCAGTCATTAACTTAGATGGTTTAGGTCAATTTTAGTGTCAGTTGTTGATGAATATCTTCTGAGTGTGGGGAAATGAGAATGTTTTCGTGGGAAGCTTCCTGGGAGAGATTAATGAGACTTGGAAATAAGCTATTCATGAATATTTTTTCATCTTCTTTGCATTGGCAATTTCATGTATTCTTTACTTATTTAACTTTATTAATTTGTTTAAAGTGAGAAAATGATTTTCGATTCAATGTTACCACATGTGTTTCAGTGAATTCAAATGATTTTGAATGATATTTATATACAGTGAAGTCGTTAAATAGGATAGCTAGAGTCAATTTCAGTCTCCATTAGTGAGAAATATATTTTTAGGGGAAGAAGATAGAGAACTTTTCGCGGAGATGTCTTTGATTGAGATAAATGAGACTTGTGAATAACGTATTCATGAAATTTTTGTCGACTTCTTCAAATTCAGGGATATTGTGTAGCAACTGATCTCATTTTTTTCTTCAATGTCACTACGATGAACCAATTTCATGTCTAGCTAACGGATGTTTTCCGGTTGAATAGTGAAGTCGTTAAATGAGATAATTTGAGTAAATTTTATTATCAACTATTCGTAAATATCATTTATTCTAAAGAAGATGAATAAGTTTTGGTGAAAATATTATTGATAGAGATAACTATCACTTTAAAATAACATATTCATGAAAATTTACTCATCTTCGATTTCCGAGATATTTTGGAGAACTCTTCTGAGGTTTATCCTTGAATAAATGATCTTCCATCGTCACGAATCAGCAATTCTACGTATTCATTAATTATTTACCATCACCGATTTATTTCACCGAAGGAATAAATGAAAAGTATTAAAAAAACAGACCTCCATTTGCGAATAGAAGGATTTTCAATCCTATTTCGATCCCCCCTCAACGATTTTCGCACTTCTCTTTAAGATTGAAAGTAACGTGCGACGGTACACACCTGCACTACATCCGAGCTTATCAGTTCGTTGATTCCCCGGAGTGGGAGGCGACACACGAGAACCTGGACGACGTCTTCCAAGTAACAATACGAGCCGAGGAGACAAGCACCTACATATGTTGGACACGACTGAAACTACTCCGAGTACTGCGCCACCGTCCTCTGTTGAAGGTCGTATTGACAACCCTAATTGGCAAGGACATAACGACCAAATTGTACGCACTCAATGAGCAGTTGGCTGGAGTTGCAGCGGCCCATGAAAATGCCGTTTCAAATCCTTACCGGGGAATTGCCAGGAGCGTTAGTGTCGACGCTGTTAATACGGAAACTGCTGGACGAGTTAGATCCAATACGTGGAAGGAGAGGCGACACAGTAATCCACGTAGCTATCACGCAATAATTAATTGGTTGATTAAAATTATGTGGAGGGTTGGTGCACCAGTTGAGAGGAGTGTTGAAATTTTAAGGGGAGGTTCTCTCCAGGAAAAAACATTTTCGTTTTTCGAGAGAAAAAATTTTAAAATACCATTTTCCGCGTGATTTTTACGAAGGAATCTGATTTTGTCGATCAACATTGTCTCCGGTCACTCGAAATTAGGGAGCTGATTGTTTTTTTATCGAAAAGGCGACTCAACAAAAATCCGCAACGTTTTTTTTTCAGTTCTTTTAATTTGATCACAAATGTTCGCTCCTTAATTATCAAAAATGGAGGAGAAGATGCATTTTGAAACTTAATCGTTCCTCAAAATTTCGATTAGTATCTCACGAAAAAAATTTCCTGCCCAAATATTATGTGTAAACTTTATTTATCAATGCTCACTCTACGTTCAGTGGTCCTTATACATCTATCTAGTCTTCTGTTACTCTACAGTTGAGAGGGTTCCTCTCAGTAATCCAGATTTCGCCAGTGCATTTTCTCTCTAAAATTCGAATAGGCGCATTTTTTCTGAACGGTTTTCATTAATTTTTCATTCTTCTTGTGGAAATTCACTCATTCTAATTGACACTCATAAAAATTTTTAAGAATATGATCGATCTATTGAAAATAACGCATTTTTTTGGTTAACCGATACAATTAAAAATGCGTCTTCTCCCACTTTTTTCATAATTAAGAAGTGCAAATTTGTGATCATATTCGAACAACTATTTTTTAAAAATACGTTTTTTACGTAAAAAATGAAAAATACGTTGGATTTAAAAAAATGAATCTCTCATTTTTAGCCGTCAGAGATAAATTTCACCTATGAAATCAGATTCCCGAGGGAAAATCACACAAAAAATAGTATTTCAATTTTTTTTCTCAGAAAACGAAGAAGTTTTTTTTTTCAGAGTGAACCTCCTAATAGGAAAATTGCCTGAATTTTTATTCGTCTTTGATTTATATCTAGATTCGCAATGGAACTTTAAGAATTGTTTTTTTTTAATGATTGAAAAATAAAAATGATTATTTCAATTATATCTTCATAAAAAAATTGTAAAAAATAAATGAAGAATTTTTTATTTAAAAAAATAATGAATATAATAAGTGGAATTGGAAGGAAGAAAACAACATAAACTTGAACAATCGAACAGAAATAGAATAATTGAATAATTCAATAGAATAGAATTGAATAATTCACAATAGAACTCCGGGAATTTTTTTTTTTAATGATTAAAAGATAAAAATGATTATTTCAATAACATCTTCATAGAGAAATTGTAAAAAATAAATGAAGAATTTTTTATTTTAAAAAATCATGAATATAATAAATGGAATTGAGAGGAAGAAAAAATGAAATTGCACAAGGCTTCAAATATTGAATGGCATGTCCCAGTCGACAATAACTGGTGAGTAACCCTCCGCAGGCCAAAATATTCAAATTTCTTAATTTCCAGGTAACTCACCTCAGCATTACGGCCACCAGTACTGGACTCCAGTAGTGGCGAATCATTTTCCTTCGACATCGCCATTCGTACCGACCCCAAACCTCGGTTACACACTATTGCCCCAGGGCGTGACATTCTCGCCACCCCCTCGTATACCCACTGCCACACATCCACCCTTAACGAGACAACGCAGTGTTGGCGGTGGCTCCGGTGGTGACTACACACTATTGCCCACCACCCCTAAGCTGGAACGAAAGCGCTCGAAAAAAGGAGCTCGTGAGGTGAGACTCTTGTTTCTGTCAACTTGTGGGGGTATATCGGGGCTCGAACGGGAATTAATGGGAATTTATCGAAGGGGAGATCTTGTTCTGATGGCGGGGGTGTGGAGTGATCTTGAAATAAAAATTATAGGTAAAAAAATGCCTAAAGGGACACTTCTATTGAGAATATTGTGATAAAAATTGAAAAACGAAGGAAACATTTTATTTCACTTTTTTTAAATTGAACATGAAATTGAATTGAAAATTGCAGATTTTCAATTCGACATAAAATTACACAATTTTTCTTCATTTCGATTTTTTTTCCATTATGTATTTTTCACACAAAATATTGATTTAAAAAATTTACGAATAATATTTTTTTTGAGTTCTAAAAAAATGGCTTTTGACATAAGTTCTTAGAGTCGTTCATCATTAAGAAGATTATTATCAAAATTAAGAATTAATGAAACCATTTCATTTTCACAAAAAATGTTGATTTTAGAACAAAAATTTGCAAAAAAATTTTTTTCGAGTACTAAAAAAAGCCTCTTGACAAGAGTTTTTAAAGTAGGGGAGGTTGGAGTAAAACGGACACTTTTGACTCTTTTTTAAATGTTAATGAGGGTTTGAAATGTTGATAAAATATAATAATTTTTTTTTTCAATACAAAAAACACTTCTTTCCCTTTGTGACGTGCCTAAACTAAGCTCAATTGGTCAATTTGTTTCTGAGTTATGAATAATTTTGAAAAAGTGTCCGTTTTACCCCATCCTCCCCTACTTCATCACCTCGAAGATTGAATATTCAACAAAACATGAAAAATCTACGCTTCGCCACTTCGCAACAAGAATACATGTTGTAAAGTGGGAACTGGGGAAAAGAAACGCGAGAGAGTGATATCCAACCCCGGGGAATTGCTTTGGATGGTTTTTGTACTTGGTGACATCTCTTTGCTGTCCAACATTTTTCTCCAAGTCCCTCTCAACCAACTCTACCTCTTTCATCTCTCTTTCCACTTGTCTCTTAACCATTGTGAGGCATCACTTAACTCGCTCGACAATGGACACGTATCATTTTGCAGCTCGTCTCAGTATCTACCTCAACCTCTAGCTGCACTTGGGGATATATCCTCAATTATGTTATTGTCTTTTTAAGTAAATAGCAGAAAACGTTCTACACAGAGAATAAAAAAATATGTGAAATTTATTTTTTTATCCCTTTTTGAAATTTTACTACACAGGAGGATAATTTTTGCATCCATAGATGTGTTTTTTTACCGAACGAATCGTAAAATATCATTCAGAAACAAGGATTTTTTTATTGAATTTCATTTCGCTCTACGATCACCTTTCCTACAGCAAAATTTTCCACGATTTTCTAGGTAATTTTTATCCCTTTCAGTAAAATATAATGATTAAAAACTATCATTATATTTTGCATCATCTTTATTTTTTATTTTTCTTTCATTTACTTTCATTTTTTTAATTTTATTTTATATAATGATTATGAACTATCATTATATTTTCTTGAAAAGAATTATTATTATAAACCTCTACGCTTTTCTCTCCGTGCAGCTGACCACAAATATTTAAAGGGGATATACAGAGTATCCCAAATTAAAAGTCACAGTCAAATATCTTGGCAAGAGGTACTCTGATCAAAAAATGTTTCCGCATTTTTTGGCCCAAATTCGATGACACTAAGATTTTTCGAATACTAACGAACGCCTTAATGCTGTGTGAATTGTTGTTCAAATGCCTGAAAAGTAATACTTATGTGATAGTGTAAATAACCCAAAATATGAGTTGCATCACTTTAAAACAATAAAAAAAATTAATTGAAACAATTAAAAATTTTAAAGAAAAAACCTGTTCGTCTCCAATTTTCCCCTTGTTTTTTGTTCCAGGTGACCTTTGAAACGCCCGTATGACGCTCGCTCGACGGGGAGGGCCCTGCCAGTGTACCATTATTATCACTGTCACCGCAGCGTATCGCCTAGCCCCGTCGTACTCACCACGACAGCCAAAAAATTCAACTAACGAGATTCGTTCTGTGAGTGTTTTTCATGTGAAAATGGATTAACTGTGGTGGCCTAAGAAAATTGGATTGAAGTAATAAAAAAATATAACGTGTTCTTCCAACACTTTAACGAGTGTCAGTTAACCAAGGACGAGCTCCTACACCTCCCGTAAATCACTTGTAAATTCACCTAGGGGGGAAAGTGGAACGGAAAATAACGTATAAAAAGGAAAAATAAAACGAGAGCAGGGGAATCCAGATGGGGGTTTCAATGCTGGGACAATTGTTCGTTGAATTTTTTATACTCGCGAGTGGGTGACTGCCACAAATGTCCAACGTTTTTGGTCATTATCGATCGTGTGCTGTTGATATTATAGTGAAAATACTTGAATCGGAGGAATGAAAGTTGAAGGATGTGAAAATTTAATGAAGCTGAAATGAGCGGAATATTTGACAGCGCAGTATACGATTTAGGGGATTTTTGAGGGTTTAAGGGTCGAATAACGACACTTAAGACGTTTTAATTTAGGGCATTAGACGCGAAAATGGGTCGTTTAAAACGTTTTCATACTGTGCTGAAGTACAATTCTCGAACATTCACGATAATTTTTATGAATCAATTTAAGACGGAAGCGCTATGACAAGACATTCTCCTCATTAAGACGTGGAATCACGAGACGTTTTTGGTGGTTTATCTATTTTATTCCAATTTTTCTGAGTTCTGAATTTATTGAGAGTGTCGGAAGGGTGATGACCCCTTCTTTCCCATTTCTTTTCCCCACCCTTTATTTAGTGGACGTCAAAAGGGCGTAAAAATCTTGAATATTGTTCTGAGGAAAAATACCTCTCATCAGTATTTCCATTCTAATTCTGCTTCATGACCGCTATTTTTAACGCAATCAAAATTATCAGTAAAAAAAAATGATTGGAGAAAAAACTAATGAAGTATTGAGAAAAAAAATGAGACATCATAATTTTGAAACAGAAGATCCCCGAGAAAGACGTTTGGAATATCTATAATTCATGTCCTAATATCTTAATTTGAGACTCTAAGAATTATTTAAACTCAAGGCCAAACGTCTTCAAAAAGGCGACGGTGCCGGAAACTCGCTAAACGCGCCCGGTCAGTGTAGAGTGAATTCGGCATCGCTAGAGCCTAAATAACACGTCGGGGAATCCCCGCGGAGGTGACCAGAGTCGCAGCCCCGCGTTTGGTTACTAGACTAGGGTTAATGTGAACTCCCCAGACTCCCCCAAATCGAATCTTCCGCTCTCGAATCTCCCCCTAATTTCAGCTTCATGAAATGCACTACGAATGATACTATTGCGAACACCATCCCACTTGTGTACACCTTTTTACATCGACTGTGATTATAATAACGGATATAAATTGTTAAGGGTATGAAGGACAAATTATTAATGAAAAAAAATTATATTTAAATCGCTTGAACGCGACGTCTCGACTGCAACCTTTGGTGAATATTTTCTCGACAATTGTGACACCGTGTGTCACGTTTTTACATCCTCTCGACACGCGCATCCCTCGCACAGACGAGCGAACTAAAATATTCAAGAAACAATCCACCTGACGCGCTCCTCTCGTAGATGAATAAAACACTGTTATTGTACTGAATAAATTGCGTGACAATGTTCCTTTGGATTTTTTCCCGAAGAAATGACGAAAATAGTACCTCCAGGGGTTCTTTTATACTGATGAGAAAAACGGGAGAAAAGTGAGAGGAAAAAATAATGTAAAACGCTTCTGCCTAGATGTTGCTCAAATAAAACGTACAAATTCAGTACGAAATCGAATAACATATCTGTACATAGGTCGCCTTGGAATTTATTTCCACATTTTATAAACTCCATGGAACATGACGGGATGAAATTCAATAAGGAGGGGAGCAAAAAAAACAATCATGCTGGGTTCACGACTCAATTGCGAGACAATTTTTTTTTCACTCGTATTTCTTTTTCCCGTTCTACCCACTCAACGAGAGAAAATATCACCATTTTTTTGGAATCGTACACTGAGAGGAAAGAATAGAGAAAATACTTTTCTGATGATAAAATGGTGTATTGTGATATAAGGGCGATAAGTGGCAGGTTATGACGAGGGTGAAGTTTGTGGGCGAGCCGAAGGCGAAAAAATCATTATTTAAAAAGTTATGAACGATTTTCGGTCCAGCACCAGCCATTTCTCAAAGTCCAGAAACCGCCCCTTCCGGGCAGAGCTTTCCCTGACCCTCTAACAAAAAATTTGGCTCGTGTAATTGATCCGTTATTAAAATACGAAAATGGCAATCCAAGAGTTTCATTTTCGATAAAATCATTATTTAAAAAGTTATGAACGATTTTCGGTCCAGTACCAGCCATTTCTCCAAGTCCAGAGACCGCCCCTTCCGGGCAGACCCTTCCCTAACCCTCTAATCAATATATATATTTTTTTTTATATTCCGGCCCTTTCTGCCCTCTGATTGGCTAATCGGCCCTATCCAACCCTATGCATGGCTGTGGACTCTACACTGCACCGCATTCGCACTCCTATAGAACATAGGAGTAGCATGGGAAACCACAGGAAACCCATGCCGGTACAGGCGGTCACTATATTAGCGACCTCCCGCTCGCCGGAGCCTCCGGTTGAAAAACTCGGTTCCACGGGGAATCGAACTCACAACCTTTCGCACACTAGGCTCGCACCTAGCCGCTTCGGCCACCGACGTCGGTGCCTCTAATAAATAATCCGGCTCGTTTAATCGATCCGTTGTTCAAATACGAAAATCGAAATTCAAGACTTTAATTTTCGATAAAATCATTATTTAAAAAGTTATGAACGATTTTAGACTCTAGACCTCCTTGATGATGTCTATGCCTCGCCTCCGGCTGATGTAGCAAACTTCACACTCGTCATAACCTACCACTTATCGTGCGAAGGTTCCATAGTATTTTACGTCGAAGCAAAAGTGAAAAATGTGACAACGCTCAAGGAGGCGCGAGGTGGGGGCGCAAGACGGGTGTCCAGGGGGGCGAAGCCCCCCGCTAGGAGGTTTAGAGAGAGGGGGCTTTTAAAATGTTTTTTGCATCGAACAAAAAAACCATTTTATTATTAATTATTTATTCATTGTTTATGAGGTCTTTTTCCACCAATTTATTTCTTCTTTTCTGTCAATGTATGCACAGGTCGGGACGTTGCGTTCATAAAAATGAAAAAAAGATTAATTATAGTGAATCAGCTACAAGCCCGAGTAATGCAGTGCTATTATGATAAATACTCATTGTGATAAATTAATAAACGAAATTCAAACAGAATGAAAGGTACATGGATGGGGGATTGAGATACCCCGGCGGACGAATGTCGACGAGTTCCTTTTTCGCGTTATCTGTTGAGCTATTCGTTTCGAGCGTGAACGACTGCAATATTGGATGCACGGAGGGAAAAGTTGGATGAAAATTATGTAGAAAATAGCGGAAAATTTTGCCACACGAGGTGTAATCATGGAGCGAAATTGGAGTTCAATAGAAAATAATTTTGCGGAGGATATTTTTTCCAATTATAGTTTTCCTCCAACTGTTCCTCTGTGTACGATCGAAGGGCTGGGATGAGTCTGTTCGGGATTTATACATAAGTGCTTCGTTACGAGGTAGGACGAGGTAGAGGGAGTCTTAAGTAAAATTTAATGAAACGAAATAAGCCTGCGATTTAAGTGCTTCGGAGAGAGGAGAGTGTGTAGTTTGTAGGGGTGGATGATCATGTGGATATTCGAGGATTTTGAATTTATGGGTGGGGATTCCAGAGGGGAAGCCCCTACGGTGAATAAAAAATGGAGAACTGCATTGTCAGAAATTTTTTAATTCCAAAATTTCAAATAAAATTCTAAATTTTTTACATTTTGTGATGACACAAAAATTTAATATATTAACTATCACTCGTTTTTTAATTAAATCTATCAATTCCAGTTATATTGCATTGAAATCACAAAGAATTATTTTTTTTAAATTAATTTTATCGCAGAGACTTCCCCATTAGGACATCCTCCCCCCAAAAAATCGAAAAAAAATGTTGATTAGAATTGAAAAAAATCACCAAAAGTATGTTTGTATGTTTCTATGTTTTATATAAGCCCCAGTGAGTGTCAGGGAATATTACTGAGTGAAAAAGAGGCGAGAAATTGGGGTTAAAGAAACAGAGATTATACCTTTTTCCAATAAAGCCTGGGAGTTGGATGTTTCCTTAGTCAGTCTTGTCTTGTTAAAGATGACAGTTAATGTCAGGCATGAAGGGGTGCGTCGTTGTTGCTACGACCTCGGAGGGGTTAAGAATTCCCATGTAACTAAAACACACACGATGGCAGGGGAAAAATATACAAGCGTTACGTGGCTGGAATAATGGTAGAGAATGAACTGACATTGCTCGTCTACCGTGTTGCATTACGTAGGGCGTTAAGCACACGTACCTGCCCTTCGAACATTTACGTTCATGACAAATTACGTTATTTCCGGTACAGTGAATCGTTGAAACCCTGGGTAAACATCAAAGGAATATGAGGGGTGGAGGGTAACGAGATAGAGAATCCATACGGTATTTTTGGTAATTGCGAATTCAGCGCGGTAACGAGTGTTGCTGGGTGGAAATGCTGGAAGTTTTTTGGAAAATATGTTTATATATTTATGCTGATAAATTATCTGTTTCCTTAAAGAGATCTTTTGTCGTGTTGAACCAATTTACTTGCGGCAAAACTAAATAATTTCGAGGAGACAATTTTTTTTGGGAAAAAAATATTCTTTCCTCGTCAATGTATTCTTTCTATGATATAAACCTATGGAGTTCTCTCAGATCATCTCACTTTAAGACAGTAAAAATGAACTAACGTCGGAACACAAAGAGATCTTAACAAAGAGGACAAAAGAATTTCAATTGCAGACGCTAATTTTTTTAGTGAATGTATTTTTGCACTCTCCAATGCACACTTGGGGTTGAATATCCCCCGCTGATCGTCCGCATTCACCTCGTCTCGTCCGTGATGTCATTGAATATCGTGGATACACATGCATGTGATTATTGGCAGGATACCAACACCCTATAGACGGCAAAACTGAATTTATCCGCGAGGGCTCGATTTTAAAAGTTGATTTATTTACGCATCACTGACTCCATCCGGATACATCAGCGAGTACGAATTTTTCATAGATTTCTGAACACGACGACTTCATCCCCCTTTCATTCCTCTCCTTATTTTCCGAATGCCTGCATGTACAGTTTTGTAGAGAGAAAAAACTGGATGCATCCTTTCAGAATAATTTTCCTGGGGTATTTTATTTTAGATAGTAGACGCACGGTTGTATTTATAAAAATATTAGGGGGCTGCACCCCCTGCCCGCTCCGCTCGCCAACCCCCCACCTGACCTACATATGACCCCCATATGATCCTTATTCTGACCCTTGTGACCCTTAATCTGACCCTCATTATCTGTCTCGTAACCTGTGGTATTTGACCTTCGTGACCCTTATTTGGGCCCTTATTTTGACCCTTCTGACCCTTATTTAGACCTTTAATCTGACCCTTGTGACCCACATTTTCATCACCAGAAGTCGATTTGGATTTTTATAGTGTAGAGAGATATATTGAGACCCTCATTTTGATCTTCGTGACCCTTATTCTGGCTCTCATGACCCTTAATATGACCCAGATGACCCTTACTCTGATCCTACTGACTCTTATTTCGTCCGTCGTCAAACTTAATCTGACTCTCCTGACCTTTATTTTGACCCTTGTGAACTTTAATTTTGGTGTCTTAATTTCGAGTACCTAATTTTCATCACCAAAAGTCGAATTGGATTTTTATAACATCGAAAGATTTATTAAGAGCCTTATTTTGACCCTTGTGATGCTTATTTTGACCTTTGTGATGCCTATTCTGACCCTTATGATCCTTATTTGGACCCTTGTGACCTTTATTTTGACCTTCGTGATCCCTATTCTGACGGTCATGACCTTTATTTGGGCCCTTGTGACCTTTAATTTTGGTGTCTTAATTTCGAGTACCTAATTTTCATCACCAGAAGTCGATTTGGATTTCTATAACATAGAGAGATTTATTGAGACCCTTATTTTCACTCTTGTGAACCTTATTTTGACCCTCGTAATTTCTATTCTGACCGTCATGACTCATATTTGCACCTTTGTGACCTTTATTTTGACCTTCGCGATCGCGGGTTTGACCCTCATGACCCTTATTTGGACCCTTGTGACCTTTATTTTGACCTTCGTCATCCCTATTCTGATCCTCATGACCTTCATTTAGACCCTTGTGACCTTTAATTTTAGAGTCTTAATTTCGAATACCAAATTTTGAGCACCAGACGTCGATTTGGATTTTTATAGTATAGAAAGAACTGTCTGATTCACATATAAAAGTTATATATTCTATTCCGCACGGAAAATCCACTGTCCCGAGTAGAATACCACCCGTATATTTTTCCAACTATCTTCTTTAATCATAAAATAAATTAATACTGCAGCCTCATCTCCCCGATAATTACGTAAACAGTGGAGCACCTCAATTCCCACCTTGACTGCTAATTCAAGACAGAATCCCCATAGAATCTCGTTACGCTGCATCACGTTCAACATCCCCTATTGAATAAAGTTGACGCATTGAGGAAACACTGATAAGACACAGAATCGACAAACAGGTGACAACTGATTCCCATGTAACACGTGGTATCCACTGTGAGATAATAAAATCCCCAGGGCGATATCTCCCGTATTATGCAACACATCGTACTCCAGAAATATGAATTTCACATTTTCTCTCCGAGCCAACAACGACAAATCTCATATCTTCAGCCATATAGAACCCATTCCCCACTTGACGGGAGTATAATTTTTTTTTCCTCTGCCATCGTACTGCGCAATAAAGGAGAAATGACAAAGATGTGAGTGCATGGATGATCGAGCTGTCGATTATTGTGAATAAAGAGAAACACAAAGAAGATAAAATGAAATCGTGTTACGAGAGCAAAACGAAGTAAACATTAACGCTGTATATTATTAAGTGATAAATATAGGGTTAAGTATTTATTACTATTATTATATGTTCGTTGACTATTATGTTAGAAATAAAA
The DNA here is from genome assembly GCF_001412515.2 of Diachasma alloeum. Classification (NCBI taxonomy): domain Eukaryota; kingdom Metazoa; phylum Arthropoda; class Insecta; order Hymenoptera; family Braconidae; genus Diachasma; species Diachasma alloeum. The sequence continues at coordinate 142,759 of NW_021680364.1, forward strand.
CCATGAAAAGAAAAAATAATTATTGGGGGGAAATTAATTATTCAACTTCCTTTATTTCGTTTTCTGTATCAATTTGTATCAATGAATTAATGCAAACGAAGACATTGGCTGTGAGTGTTTGAAAAACGAAGCTTCATTTTTTTATTTTTTTATTTTTCTACAAGTGTTTTAAATGAAACAAGTGGGAAATTGCTGTTATGTTAATACAGTACAGTTTTTTGCTACGAAATTAACAATATGATTCATCGTTACATATCATTTTATTAAATTCAATGAAATTTCTTTAATCAATTGTGTTATATTTTTATTTTAGTTTAATATTTGACGAAATTTCAAATATGAAATAATGTATTTCTACATCCACTTATTCGATGAAATTTTATTGTGTCCATTCGGAAACAATAAAAATGTAAATAAAATAAAAATAAATATGAACGCTCAAATCAACTATCAAAAAATATTCTGGAGATTTCAGTAACAACTTATTTTAAAGCTACAGAAGGAAAAAATACATGTTGATTATATGGGGCATAACGGGTTGAAATGCTACGTGATGATTTCTTTTTTAAGCCACTTCGAAATCGCGAATGAACGCGGTGGCCCATCTTACCCTGAATTTGCCTGTGACTTGAGATTGGCAGAGTCGAATTTCAAAAATGACAATTCAATTTGAAGCTCTTTTTGTGAACTCTGCAATGAAATTGATTTCGCAAAAATCGCATCATTCGGTAAGTACTCATCGAAGGTTTAAACAATACATTTTACCCTCTCACTTCTATTTTACAATGTACACATGTTTTTTTTTGTTTTAAACTCATGATTATCTCCTTCGAGCATCTCACACTCGCGAACAAATTGTGAGAGGAGAGAACGGATCGATGGGAGTAGCGAAAGAGCCAGCAGTCGAACGATCCCACCGTCTCTACCGGAAAGCAAAAAAATTGACATTCACGTCTTCGTTGACATTGCACTCGAGAAAGGGGAAGTCCGCGGAGGATCGAGCTGCGGCCCTTCCATGAATACGTAAATGTCATTACGCAGTATCAGAACTTTTTCTCCTCCACTTTGCCTCACTTGTTCGGGTGCCATAACAAACTTATGAATTTTAACGCCGGGGAGTTCAGGGGTGGGATTAAATGCCACGGAGACCCACCGGCGATTTTACCCGTTCGTTGATGGGGTAGGGTGGTGTGACTGCTTGATAGAAGGCATTCTCGGGGTGGTATGTCGCGTCCACTGGAGTGACATTCCTCATATCGACGACCCCGAGAACAGCTAGATTGTCATCCCGGGAAATCTTGATTCGGAGCTTCGGATTTTCGCCTTTTATCCACTGAAAATTTCATCAAAACTTCAGACTACTGAGACTTTATTTATTTTAGGGGGCTGTGGCACTGGAATGACTGGAGAATTCCATGCGAATTTTTAAAAAACGATTGTCTCGCTTATTCGAGTTCGAAATGTCACAGAAATCAAGTACATGAAATGGAGAATTTTTTATAACGGGTCGTTTTTGGCATTCTCGGGGTGGTATGTCGCGTCCACTGGAGTGACATTCCTCATATCGACGACCCCGAGAACAGCTAGATTGTCATCCCGGGAAATCTTGATTCGGAGCTTCGGATTTTCGCCTTTTATCCACTGAAAATTTCATCAAAACTTCAGACTACTGAGACTTTATTTATTTTAGGGGGCTGTGGCACTGGAATGACTGGAGAATTCCATGCGAATTTTTAAAAAACGATTGTCTCGCTTATTCGAGTTCGAAATGTCACAGAAATCAAGTACATGAAATGGAGAATTTTTTATAACGGGTCGTTTTTGGCATTCTCGGGGTGGTATGTCGCGTCCACTGGAGTGACATTCCTCATATCGACGACCCCGAGAACAGCTAGATTGTCATCCCGGGAAATCTTGATTCGGAGCTTCGGATTTTCGCCTTTTATCCACTGAAAATTTCATCAAAACTTCAGACTACTGAGACTTTATTTATTTGAGGGGGCTGTGGCACTGGAATGACTGGAGAATTCCATGCGAATTTTTAAAAAACGATTGTCTCGCTTATTCGAGTTCGAAATGTCACAGAAATCAAGTGCATGAAATGGAGATTTTTTTATAACGGGTCGTTTTTGTTTTTATTTTGCAGGGAATGGTCTTGTAGGTCATATGAAGGTCATGTAAAAGTCACGTGGCATTATAAAATCTCGCAACTCCAACTTGATAAATCAATCTTCTGAATTTTTATGTTTCGGTTGAGGAAAATCATTTTTCGAAATGAAAAGTTAATCTTCCGTTAAGCGGAAGGTAATCTTCGAGGGAAATTATAATTCAATGAAAAAAACGCATTAAATTCTTTCTATTTACGCATAAATTAATCATAAAAATGAAAGTGACAATAATTTTTCCTAATTATTCACGTTATTCATGGGGTAATTTTTGATGGAATGAATGGTAAACTTGACTGTTTTGGCAAAAATTGCCCTCACGTTTGGTAAATTTTCCCGGAAAAATTTATTTGTTTGCAAAATTTTCTCCAACTTTTTTCTCCGTGTAGTGGGCGACGGAAGCCCTACACGGGCAAATAATGGAAATTAAATCATTGCAAAATGGTTATCTAGTGTAAAATTGAGAATACAATTCTCACGTAATTCGCGAATTATTTTCAGACGGATTTTTATGCATGAGAGAATTCTGATCAGAGAAATATTGCAGTTGCATCGGGTATTTATTTCGAATCGAGCGACATGAATATTGGATATGATAAAGTGTGTTGGAAATCGGGGCTTTTATTTAAATTGGCAGCGACATATTGATATTTACATTCGGTATTTATTTTTCGATTTCAATGAAAACATTTTTCCATCTGGATTCATCGTGTCCAGTTTATTCGTGAATATGGACACACTCGCTACGATGAATTAGGGAATACTAATAAAATTCAGAGAGTAGGGAGGAGAGTGATTCGATGACTCAATTCATTCGACAAAATCAATTGACAATAAGATATTGAAATTTTTGCAGAATTTATTCGAATTCTCTTTAAAATGAAAATTTCTAATCGATCGATTGCTGACGTTCCACTTGAAGAATCAAGTATCCCATCAACTTGAATTATCACTAACTCCAAATCATCCACCAGAATATGAAGAAAAATCATTGAAGCATTTTCCGTGGACTAAAAAAAAGAAAGTTCAACGCAGCCCAGCGTTTCTTTATTCCCCAGTGATGCGTTTCCATTACGTTCATCAAATTTTATTTTCTCTTTCAATGAAACGGCTTTTTCGCAGTGTGAATATATCAATCCTCGCTATCCACGCATAAATTAATCATAAAAATGGAAGTGACAATTTTTTTAAATTCAGTAGCGAAGTGGTAAAATGGTTTAAGTCGACTCATGTCCCGGTTGAGTTTTTGAGGAATCTCCGAATCTAAGGGCGATAGCGAAATTTTCGTAATGACCTTTTCTGCAGTTCTCAATTCGCTCTACAAAAAAGGTTATAACAAAAATTTTGCTATCTCCATTAGATTCCGAGATATTCATTGAAAACTGGACAATAGTCCAAATTGACTTGTACCATTTTACTTCGCTACTGAATTCTTCCTCGGGAATTGAAAAAAAAGGATTAGAGGACAGTCTGAAATTGAATTATTCGCGATGAATATGACTATTTATGTTTTTTTATGATTACCTTCACCCGCACTCCCTTCTCCTCAGAAATTAAATCTGATTTCTCATAATCCTCGTCGGAGTCCTCATAGTCGCGATGCCTCTTGTCCCATATTTTTGAATGAAGATGATTCACCCTACGACGATGCTTCGGCAGTTCAATTTCTATGGTATAAGGCTCCTCATCAGCGATGTATTGCGATGCATACCGGCTAGAGTACCTATTGAAGAGAGAAAACAAGGTACGGCGAGTAAGGTTGAAGGAAAATCGTACAGAAGTTCACATCAAAATTTATAGTCAATTTTGTCTGTCAATAGTCGTTTCATAATTTCCTTCCCATTTTTTCCGTCAATATTGAGTCAAAGAGACCTAGCGCGGTATTTCGCTCCACTATTACTCGACATTTCAGTATTAATTTTTTTTATTCATACTTCCTTTCTTTTATTGCTACGGTTTTATAGGCTCCCCATTTCGTCTGCCTTTATATCTTTCTCCCACTCTTCTCTTCATACTTATTTACAGTAACATGAGCCGTCTTACTCTTATCGGCTGTGTTTTTGAGGAATATCTCGGAAAATGAGGGAGATAGTGAATTTTTTGCCAATACATTTTCCGTAGCTCTTAATTCGCTCTATAAAAAAGGTTATAACAAACATTTCGCTATCTGCCTTAGATTACGAGATATTAATTGAAAACTGACCAATTCTCAAATTCGACTTGAACACAGTAGTTCTCTACATTCACGCCTGGCGGCAGCAGTGTTCCGCTCGAGGAGACACGGCTAGGCGGACACCCATCCAAGTATTAATCGAACTAAACGCTATTTAGCTTGGATGACTGCCGCAGGAATTTTTTTTTCTTTTATTCTTCAAAAATTTTTTCTTCGCATGACAGAAAAAAATTTATGAGAAAAAACTCGTTAGTGTGAAAAAAATGATTTCAACCGGCGACACTCAGCGCAAATTGGAGGTCGGTAAAACCGTTGTACCGCCAGTTCCGTAATTGCCGAAACTGTGCCCCCCCCCCCCCAATGGTTCATATATGCGCTGATGCATCCAAAAGTAGGGCGTGTCCGTGGCGCAAAAATACATCCATGGCCCATACGGACTTCATGGCCTATGATTTTCTATGTGCTTTGAGCCTTCACCGGTAAATATCTATATTCGAAGCCCAGTGAAACCAAAATCCCCCCATTACTGACGCTGTAAACGCGTGAGAGGGCAATTATGCAGCGAACATCATGCGTCTGCATCAGCAGAAACTTCAGAGCCAACGATGAAAATAGACTCATTACGGTTTCTCGATTGATATTCTCTCCTCAGTGTACCATATATTGTTGACAATGAAAATAACGGCCTGATTTCACTGGCTCTGGGGTAATAATATAGGGTGATTTTATGGGAAAAACGGAGAAGTTGGAAAAGTGTTGCGCGTTATCTGCACAGATGCAGGCGAGAGTTCATGCAAATTTAGTGACACGATATTTACTAGTCTTCTTTGGTAGTTTTGGAGTTGGAGAAATTCAGGGTGAAATATTTGGTAAACTTCAACAACTAATTGATTATTTCGAGAAATTAGAGATAATTTTGTTGATGAGGTTCTAAGGGTTAAACGGGAGAGACCGTTTTGACCCTCAAATTTGATGACTTGTATTTCAAGACGTTATGAAAATGTCTTGTCTACCATACGTGTAGGATCCATGAGAGCAATTTTATTAGAGAATATTGTAACGAATGTCTAATCCTTGAAGAAGTGATTGCGCATAACTTCTCAATTTTTATTGATTCTTTCAGAGAATAGTTTTCTTCTTCTCTTCTATTTGACTTGATTCTGCCTGATTTTTTATCTCCTTTTTCAGATTCCTCTGATCAAGATTTTCCCCAATATGACATCGACTTCATCGAAGATCCCGACTATGATATGAACTTCTTTCGAGTCAAGTCCCATTTGCTTCTGTATTTTCCGTCTGGGATTTCGAAGAGAATATGGGTTAAAGGCCTCAGATAACTGAAATCTCAGAACTCTCAACTTATGATATTTCAGTTGCTCTTAACAGATTTGCTTGATTGTCGAGACGACAATTTTTCTTCCAGAGGAGAAAACAGTCTAACGAATATCTAATTTCACCGCAAACTCACCATTTCGACCGTCGATATTTCGGCGGTCTCCTCTTGAACCGATACCTAGGTCCTCTTGAAAACGCATGCCATCGAGACTTAGAACCATGTAATTTCCAGGGTCGCATGTATTTACGAGCTTCCGGTAATTGCACTAATTCCAACAGTACCACAACGACCATGAACAAGAACCAAATCTGCGGATAAAAATATTCCATCAATATCCCAGCGATTGTTATCGAAAGGTCGAAGGTCCACAAAAACCATTACTCGAATATTCATCCTCCGAGTTGAAAACTTGTACCCCAATTATTCCATTGAAACAATCCATTCCTGACGCGATAGTCCTTCATGCACGGAATCGCATCACTCAACTGATCACCGAACTGGTCACCAAACCCTCCTCGACTCCACGGAAACTAGTCCAGATAGTCACACTTTATACAATCCCCCACCTGAGAAATCTTCTCGAATGCAGCAGTGGTCGAGTGGAAAAATTCATAAGAGTGATTAACCAAGAGTGGAATTTCCTTTTCACCGTTGATAGCCTCAGAAGCAGACAGTCATCTCCATCCGCTGGTGAAGCCTTTCTTCTACGTTCCTTCAATCGCCTATTGCCGAGCCTGGTGATCCCATTCCACAATAAAGGGATCTCATTATTCAGCATTTGCAACCTCTCCGAAAAGCCCCGACCGCCACTCACCGACGATTATTTTCCGTTGAATTTAACCCCCCGCCCGTTACTGGAGATACCAAGGTTAAACTCTCCGTAAAATTACACCAACTTCCCAGAGAAGAGTAGATTAACATCGCCATAAATTCAACTATCACGCGGGCCTGCACTGTAATTTGAATCTCCAAGCGGTGAACTTTCCTGCCATTTCCGTAACGTTCGATTTTAACCGGCGAATAACGATGATTTGGATGAAAAATGTTGCAGAATTTATATCGCGGGGGAACTTTCCCTGTTGTACCACCCTCAGAGAGTGAAGGAGCTCTCAGTGAAAGCACCGTGACCCTCCAGTTTGTTATGCTCGTCATTTAGCTGCCTGCTGGTTTTACGGCGAACGTTACTCGAGCGAGAGTTAAGGTGAGCCTCAAATCTTTTTTATGGATTATTTCATGTTTTTGAAAGTGAATTTTGGGAAGTTATTCCCTGTAAAAGCAGGTGTCTTCAAGCCCTTTATTTAAGACGTTAAACGTAAAAGTGAGTCGTATCCACTGACGTCGTGATGATTAAAACAAGACGTTTGGAGATACCAGAAGTCGTTTTCTGATGGCTTGAAATACAGTACACTTGAGGACTAGTAGGTTACTAGTCAGTAGGTTACTAGGTTTAGGATGGCAATATTACGGCATGACATTAACCCCATCAAGACATGGAATCATACGCCGTTTTTGGTGACTTAAGACATCTAGAAGATCTCAAATGCATGTCTTAATAGCTTAATTTCAGACACTAGTTTTTCTATTGTTGTGAAACCAAAAACGTCACTGTGTAGGCAGCCACCCAAGACTAATGGAGCAAATCAATAAACTGAAAGTTATCATTCATTATTAACTTAGAGATCACATTAATTGTAAGATAATGCTTGCAGAAGACATGTCGATTCAATAGAAGAACTTGATCTTGATCCTTTCCATAAATATTACTGTGTACAGGATCATTTTCTCATTCTAATTTCGTTCCAATGGTTCTTCAGACTTAAACCCCTAGTTATTATCTTTACGAACAGACAAAAACAGGAGAACATAAATTATCATGATTCTTCCGGATTATGATCATCATTCTCATAAAAATCATGACAGAATACTATCTTAATCTTGCGGACATTTACGACTGGTAAAAGGTGATTCATCTGCAAGTGAAACTTGAAATGAACAGGTGATTCTGCTTTCAAAGATTATTGTCAGGCCGCGGGTTTTTGAAACACAAGAAATTTGTGGGCTCAAGCCGATGCCAAACTCACACAAATCATTAAACGTCTCGGACGCAAGCGTTTCCCGCAATTCAGCGGGATGTGGTGTAGACTCAATCCCCTACCCCACACATCGATATACAAACTTAATTGGCTGTTTATAAACAACAAATCAATAACCGACGCTCCGAATGAATTCCTTCAACTAAAACGGGATTTCCAACTCTCCGAGAAGATAAACTGAGTCAATAATTCCCTGGATTTGGATAAATTCGCTACAACGCTTTGTAAACTGTGTATTTTGGATTTCATCCAGGTCTCGGTGAATGTGCAACTCCTTGAGTTCTGAGAGTGTGCAGTGGATAATGGAAAACGTCATCTTGGCTTTGACCAGACAGAGGGACATAAATTGTCAGCGAACCCTGCTGACAAGACATTCCTCCACGACAATAGGCGATTGCACATGATCAACAACTGGTGAAGTTTCCAGTGCGACGGAAGTCAGGTCAGTATCACACATCCATGTTCCCTCTCATGTAGGACAAATTCGGCCCGAGTATCTTTTCCCACCCGCAGTTGTCGTACAAGATAAACACGATCAATTCAGAATGAATAAGGTCAGCCAAAGATCAACACACTTACCAGCCAACATCGAGGCCGCATGATCTTTCAGCCTCCAGATGACACTGTAAGTACGTGCTGATGAAGCTGACAGATGATCGATGAACGCTAGAATATGTCGAAGTTCATAACACTCAAAACTACAAAATATCGATTGTCACATGCTATTTATTGACGACGGACAACTGCTGATATAATCTCTCATTTATTAATCGTATAATTTGTAAAATCTAATCTGTGGGGAAGATCTGATAAAGGAACTACAAAACTGTATTACAGTCAAATGAATCACATTAAAAAGAAGACTAGAATGTGGCACGAAGCGTTTTCTTTTCCTAGCCCGCGTGGGGCATCTACTTTCACATTAGTCCCAATGTATCTTACAATATGCAATTAGCGCTTTGTAAATGAATTATAAAACTTGATTAAGTGGTTCTCCATGACTGGTAGAAATATCGTACTGGAATGAAGAATGAATGTGATAAATTTATGACTAGCAGCTGTAAACTTCTGGTTGACGAGTATCACCCACAATTTCATCCTGAAATTGCACCCGCAATTCTCTTTATACAGGCATATAAGTCATTATTAACGGGGGGGTTAAACGCTCCCCCGTGAGTCTTTCTCAATTAACTTTCCACCCTTAATCCCATTATCGATGTTAACGTCTAAGTTTACTCGCGTGCAGGAACACTTTACGTACTATCCTGATTCCGTTCGATACAGTCTGTTGGCTTTATCTCAAGCCACCAGTCATTTGGATAGTGGTACTTTTGTAGCTCGATACCCTCGCGCGGTACTGGCATTAGATGACCACCAAATTGCTTTGCTGGCAATGGAGGTATCGCCAATTGTGGCGGGAAGCACTGTAAACTCGGTGATAACTCACAATCGGGGGGAAGAACGCGTCTTGTCCAACCGACCCTTCTTACCATCTGTGTCTAACAAAAATCAAAAGTTTCGTTGTTTAAACTACAAGTGATAGAACTATTTTTGTGATATCTGTCTCAAAAACGCACTTTTCGAAACGGTTTAGTGTGCTTAAAGCGGTTGTTTTCTGCACGGCGTGCGTAAAGAGAATTCTCGTGCGTAAAGCGAAGCTTTACCACCAGGAATTTGAAATGAAGAAATGGCTAGGAGCCGGATAGCTCGGTTGGAAGAGCACTCGATGCATAAGCGGAAGGTCCCGGGTTCAAAACCTGGTCTGGACTATCCACTTTTTTCAGTAAAAATTTTCTGGTTATTCATATTGAGAATAATCTCCATTCCCCTACCTCATCCAAATCCCATCCAATCATTTCCTATGGCTTCACAAAGATGTGAAACGCTAGATAAATTCCCCTCTTTAATGTAAAGCTTCGCTTTACGCACCCGAAAGTCACTTTACGCACGCTCTTGAACTTTACGCACTCGTGCACAAAAATAACCACATTACCTCCACTATATCATTTCGAACAGTGAACTTGGCCGGTACCACAAAAAATAGGATGTCACACGTGCAGGTGAAAAAGTGCAACTTTACGCACTAGTAACACAATATACTATTTCAACTTTTACTTTGTGCACCTACCACTGTGTCCTCTTCGAAGACGACAATCTCGAGTTTAGGAGCATCCTCGCCAACTTCGTGCTCCTGCACTCTGTAAATCCCTGAGGCATACAAATACGAAGCACTCAAGCCCTCCTCCCTGAAGGCTTTTGTGATCAATCCGTCGTCTCTCAGTGTATCCACCATGCAGAGTTCGAGTCTACGAGCCCAGGGCAATGCACGTCCTATGCGCACCTGACCCCACAGGGCTCCGAAGCATAGAAAATGAACGAGCCCGAGTTTTGCCAGTACCAAGTGAGCTCTAATATGATTTTAAAAAAAGAACAAATGGCCAAATTGAAAAATTTTCCTTCGGAGAATGCACCAAATGTTGTATATACTTTACCGACTGTTGGTACATGATTATTTACCGTCAGATGGTAAGTTATGATCAGCCGGCAAGTTGTCGTTAACTGGTAAGTTACCATCAGTCGGTAAAGCTCATTTCTCTGAATTTGACGAAATAATTTGTCCTAAAAACAATATTTGCACTCACCTGTAACCCAATTCATGCAGACGTTCGGTAAATCTTTCTGGTACACTGCACGGTGGCCTTGGTGGATCCTCATTCAACAGTCGTAACCAGAATAGAAAAAGAATGATGGAGAATGCTAGTATAGCACGAAGTGGTGTAACACGAAATCTCCTCGGCGGCCAAGTATTCATGTCGGTAATTGAGAGTGTTAGGAAGACATCTAGTCTTGACGATCCTCCAGTAAAATTCTATACCAGAAGAGTGCCACGACGAATAGAAATGCAACCAGCGCACGAAGTGGCGTAATGCGGAATTTCGCTGGTGGACAGGTACTCATGTCGATAATCTACATTGACATTGAGGAGCATTAGGGATGACAGGGGTAATAAATCAAGGCGCGGGGACAGAAGCAATTGGCGCATGCTATTCGTCAAAATTTTGGAATTACTATCGTTGAAATTGCGGGGATATTTTAGGGGGGAAATCAGGGGTGCTTAGTGAGGGGAGGAGAAACATTGCCAGCGTTATATAATGTCAAAAGAGTGAGTAAATAGCGGGGGAAAAATTTTTCAGTCGTGAGAGATTACTTACTTGGGTTGTGGAGGATCCGCATGATCCAAGGGTCTATGAATATTTAACGAGATACTTTAAATTACACCACTTTTCTCATCCTCGATAACTGTGTTGTGATTCCCCTGTGGGGGATAGATTCACACCGCTCGTGAAAATCTGGCAACGCTGTTACGCGGATTGATTTTGACTCTGCGTTACCGACAGAGACCCACGGGGATTGGACAGTGGCGCACTCTCGACGCTTGCGTCAACATTCGTTCTGGGAATTTGAAGCTATTATGCCGGGAGGACGGAGATGAATATTTCGGTGATGAGAAAAAATTCCGGGATGTTGTAGCTTCATTTTTTATGGTAATTCAATATTGGTGTTGGGGGGATTTGGAACTAATTGCGGGAATTCTTCTGATTGAAGCGCCGAGTTGCCAAATTTAGAAGATATTTCACTATCAGAACAGGCTAATCCCCCTCGTTATCAATTGGTTATATTCACGAAATTCTGTGGGATGATTTTATGGTGAGGAATGGAAGGGATATTTGGTGGACAAATATGGAGAGAATTTATTGCGCGAGATAGACACGTGTCTTCACTATAATTTCGGATGTGATAAGAAATTTTTTTCATATTCCGTAAAACTGTTAATGTGGCTGCGTTGAAGTGGAATTGAATATAAAAAGAAGTATTTTCTGGATGATGTTTGACAATTTTCATTGGGGGGATTTTTAAAATCTGAAAAAAAATTTAATAGTTTACTTTTGGAGGAAGATTGATGACATCAATGAAAATTTAGATTTTTAAAAATCACGAGCATTTTCTAGCTGCATAATAAATAAATAATGTATAAACAATCAATTTTCCACCATAAAAATCATTTGTTCGGAATCGTAACGAATTTATTTATATTCTCAATTTTACCACAAATGGATTTCATTTCTAAAAAAATTAGGTTTTCGAAAGTTTAATTTTAATAATTCATTTAGTTCAATTTCAATCATTTATTTATAAACAACGAATATTTTAAAAAATTATAATTCTGTACAAAATGCAATTTAGTTGACAAATTAGTAATTTCATTGAAATTTTCCGTAATTTTTTCCTCGTTAATTAAATTCAATGTCACACTCAAGAAAATTACAAGTCAACTGTCCGCGAAATTTCAGTTTTCTTATAAAACCGTTATGCATGATCGAAAATTTTGTACGTCTAAATGAAACAACTGCCACGTCTGTAATCATCAGAAAAGTAGTTTGTCGATTCAAACAACTTTTACCCGTTGCGATTTTTTTCCTCTCAGTGTACCTCGAGGGCTCTTCATGTACTCCACTGTCACATGATCTCATGTCAAATCTACACTTGCCACTGATCCACGTGCCACCAAAGTTGAACGCTCCGTAACCTGTTTGCCAAGTATTCTATTGTATTAACTTCTGACGTCAGATCATTTCTCTCTCACCACCACGTGTTCCCTACAACCCCACACCTCAACCGGTTCTCTCTTCTATCCGTAAAACGTATCGTGAAAAAAACCGATTGATCGCCAATTGCTCGATGGTTAAGTTTGGTATCGTTAAGCGAGGAAAAAAGTCGGAGAAAAATTACCAAACAAGTCGAGTAATCGAAAAGTGGAATCCATTCTAGGTCTTTTTCACCCTATATCGGGGCAAATAATGCGAGACGAATGGTGAATTTTTCGCCGATCACGCGGGAAAGTTTACTCAATCTGCCATTTATTCCATTACAAATTATCCCATGCACTTGAATCATTATTATTGCTCAATATGCGTAATGCGTAGTCATTCACACACGTGTGGGAATTTTTCTGTGAGGGAGAATAATTATTTTTAAATATGTTGGGTTATCGACCGTTGTAAACTCAATGATTAAGGATTGATTGGACTTGCGGTCATTAAATACAACATCAAATCATTTCAGATGATGGGAAATTTTGTCGACGTTTCGGCCTCAGGTTTCGAGGTCCTCATCGGGACAAAACATTATCATCATTATTTCTCTGTAATACCGAATTACAAACAATCGATTACAAAAAAAATCTCGAAATTTTTAACAAGGAATAATTTACATGGAATTTCCATTGATCTTGATATTGATAAATCAGTCAATGTGCTTGAATATTCAATGAAATTGGATTTCTCAGGTTCATACGACAATTAAAATTACTGATCATCGGGAAAATTCAGGCAACTTTACTTCTGAATTTTCAATCTGTTGCTTAATTTTCGCGATAGTTTCGAAAATCCAAATTGTCATTGAAAATTCAATAATCATTCATAACGAAAAACTTAATTTCATTGAATTTCCGAGATGAATCAGGAATTCCATGAGCAAATTAGTCTGAAATTGAATTCAAGTTTAGAGTATTGAAAATTCAAATGCATCTGTTAATTAAATATCAAAAAAGAGAATTAGTGCATAAAATTGTCAAAACACTTACAAAACATGAGTGGAAAATATCACAATGATTTTTTCACCAAACGCGGTATGATGGTAAATTTCACTTTCTTCCATTCCCATGTCCTTCACCTCAAAGCCAAAAAAAATACCCTACCGCTGCGGGAAATTTTACTGAACAGGAAACATTAATTTTTGCATCCATAGATGTATTTTTTACCAAACGAATCGCAAGATATCCTCCGCAAAAAGTATTTTTCATTAAATTCCAATTTCGCTAATTTTAATCCAACTTTTCCCTCCGTGAAATTAATTCCAATAATAAACCAAAACAGTAATATTTCAATGCGAATATGCGTCATCCGATGGTTGCACTGGACCCGCGAGTCGGCGTCCTTTGTCGTGCCTTTTCGTGCGCGGCCATCGCGCCCAATACTTTTTACCCCCTCGGAATCCACGAAACACTTTTATACGTACGCCCCAACAACCCAACCAATTTCAAATGCAACTCGCGTTCCTCATACTGGATCCATCACCCTCACCTCTCCCCCCTCTTCTCACCCTGCACCATGCATCCAGCAAACGTTAAAACAACACTCGTCAATATGAGAACAGCCATCATTGGGGGGAACTTGTGGATGAGATGACGAGATAAACCACTAATCCAACCTTTCGTTCGGGTTGTGGACTTCTGGACTCTGTGCGATCAATCTCGTACTTTTTCCATGTGTCGATCGTGGTATACATCATTTTCGTTGACCGTGAAGGGGACTCGGGGAAGGAATGACGCGAAGAAAAATGGTAAACTCGCGCGCTGAAGCTTGGGAATGCAGGGGATGGTATTAATTGGGGATATCATTGTCTGCTTGAGTACTTTGGACTACACAAAATTTATTGAAAATTACCTCTAACCAATGACTTGAATTGATTGAATTATAGGAAGGAATAATTCATTCATTGAATTGTTTTCATTAAAGTCATTAAATTGCAAGAAATTTCGTCATTCAAAATTGAAATTTTCACGAAATCTCGAAAGTTTAGTTCAATTATTCCATGAAAATTAATAGAAATTCGAAACATTCTGGTAAATTTATTCTCGAATGCGTAATTAATTGAAAATCTAGTGTCATTCGCAATTTTAATATTCATGTTCTGAAAATTTTTGAATTTCATTAAATTTTCAGTGAAATTCTGAAATTTCTGAAATTTTATTATTTTTTCTGCCCGAAATCAAAATCAGTGTCACTCGTTTGAAAATTACTAACTCTTAATGAAATTTTTTTTTTTCTACTGGTATACACGAACTTATTATATTAAGTTCCGAAATTAATTTTTTTTATTGGGATTCATAAAAAAATTGCGAAAAAATGTTTTATTCAATTCGAATGCGTCATTTCTCCGGCTGACAGCAGAACATAAAACTTTTCTGACGTTAAAAAACATTAATCGAAATAGTCTCGGCAGAAATTAATAATCTAATTTTTCCTTACACCCGGGCTCTTATGAAATTTATGTTCAAATTGATAATTAACCTACTAGAAGACTGTAAAAATAGAAATAAAAATAGAAGGTAATGTGTAAAATCATACTGAATCCAATGGGCAGAGAAAACTCTGGGGTACCCGGTCAAAAGGAGGAAATATTTGAATGATTCTATTCCATATCAGCGCATGTTAGCGCATGCATTTGGTGAATTTTGTCTATTTCATTTCTAAACAATGAACATGGGTTGGTTAATTGAAATTTGTATCAAAGTGAAGGGAATATCTTCATCTCTCAGTTTAAAAAAAATCATTTTTTTAAGGACTTGCGATTTTGGATAAACATCCTTAATTTTATTCCACGGGGTTGAGAGTTTTGTGAACTCCACAACATCCCCATAAACCAAAGGAATATAGCCTTTTTGTGTCATCCGATGCGTGACCCACTTGCTGTTCCCTCCGCACTCGGCGGCCTGTAACATTATTGGTTCGGTTGCAACCAAAAGGATGCATTTAAAAGAAGAGTACCTGGAATTTTTATTATCCCATTAATCAAGCCACAAGTGACATACCAATGTGGTATAATGCTGCATTATTTAACGCAAATAATTCGCGCTTTCTAACTGTCTGCAACGGTCGGGTTTTATTCAAAGAGCGGAAGATGGTGTACACCACGGCTTGAGTTATCCCCGGGAGAGGTTCATTACCGTGGAAAATCGAATGTTTTATTTCCATTCGTTTCAACCAATCGGCGGCAGCTAAAGACGTGCTACCGTGGAAATCAAACGAAACGATTACCGTGCCGATGAAAAATTCCTCTACTCGCTTGACCAGTGAGTGGATGACGCGGCGAGAAAAGTGTAATAAAAATTATGTAGAAAATCGCGGAAAATCGCGGAGTGAAATTCAGTAGCGAAGTGGTAAAACGGTTCAAGTCAATTTTGACTATTGGCCAGGTTTCAATAAATATCCCGGAATCCAAGGGAGATGGCAAAATTTTTTTATTATCTTTTTTGTACACTGAGAGCAAAACGATAAAGTTCTCAAACAAGTCTTACGTGTGCCAAGAAAATAGTCTTTTGAAAATTATCAAAAAAGGATTTTTTGTGCTAAACATGCAGAGAGTGCGCCGGAATGAAAAATTTTTGTCGCAAAAATAGATTTAGTAGTTCAAAAAAATTGCATTCTCTGTAGACGCAAGAAATGTCAGTTCTAGCACTACTCTTTCGTTATTCGATACTCCCACACGTATTTTGCTCCCGAAAAATCTCTGTTTTATGCGGGACAAGGGATAGTAGTTTTTCGTTTCGGCTGTCTAATAATCACAGACAAGAAATGAACCCTTAAATGAAGCAATAATAATGATATGATAGCAATCTTGTAACTTAGGGATAAAATATTTGTTGATAAAATTTCCTCTATACGAGATATTTTTATCCTGAAGAGGCACCGTCTGGTGTGAATTATCCGCCTTTTAAGCCAAATATTTCGTTGCTATCGAAAGCAGAACAATTATTAATGTTTGAGACTTTCAAATTCGAACCAAACAAATTATTTTTTGGCAATTTTCAACTAGCGATTTTGTTGGCCCAAGCAAGACTTGTTTGACAACGTGTTTGTTTTTCTCTCAGTGTACAGCCGATTGAGAGCTACAACAAATGTGTAACAAAAAAACCTATTTGTTAAATTCCAAAGAGTTTTAAATACATCATGAGCCCACCAATTTTTCCCAATCGTTTCATATAATTACGTCATCCAATTAATTACACCACGCAATAACCCCTCATAACGACCCACTCATTAAGTTTATCGCTTCATTAGCCATATCGTTACAACTCCAATTTGAATGTGCAGCGGCATTTCCACATCCGATAACTCAACAATGAGACAATAAAAAACTCTGTACACGCATTCTTATGAAACAGCATTGACCAGATGGTTTGCGTCGCCCAGTATAATGCCGGCTGTCGCGAAAACGCGCACGACTCGCGCTGACAGTGCATGATACCCTCCGCGACTCTTTCCCCGGGACAAGTGATAGAGTCGTTGCACCGCAGCATCAACAGCAAATGACAGGCATTGATTGAGTCGAGAAAAATCGTGCGCATCGAATTGTTAAAATCCCTCTTTTTCTCCCACTCGTGGAAAATGGTGGCAACCATTGGGCGTCTCTCGGCATCGCTAATGGCGACGCTAATTACACCGGGGCACGCGATCGCGTCTAGGATGGTTGGGTGGAACCGATCTGGCGACGCGAATGCCGGGGATGTCTGAGGATCGAGGTCGGTATTAAACTTCCAGTTGATCCGTCGTTATAAACAACCGACTGATCAGCTCTTCCGATCACGTTTCATTCGATGGTGGAAATACACCTTCGGATACTATCGATCGTTTCAGGGATGAGTTATTTCTATTTGTAACGCCGGGAAAAAATTGGTGAGTTGAGAATACGGAAGACAACTTAAGTGTCAAGAAATCAATTCTGAATTTTCAGTGGTAGAGTTTGGAAAATTCATTAAACGTGACGGTAGTTTAATTGAAGTCAATGGAACGGAGTTTTATGCACGAAAATTTATCTATACTATTTACGGCATGCAAATTAAATCTTTAAGGGTAAAAAAATTTTTTATAATTGAAAGTAAATCCTGAAAATGCGAATTCTCTTTGAATATTTTACTTAGAGTCGACTGTTTCGTTTGACTGAACACTATTTACTCTTCTTTCTGAAACTGAAAGGAAATTGATAATTAATTTAATTTTTAACGAAATTTATTGCAAGAAAAATATACAAAAAAAAATTTTCTTAGAATAGGCCATCGCTCGAGGTCCTTCAGTCAAGTATTTACATATGAACATAAGTTTTTCGTTCTACTTTTGGTGGTGTAGTTGGAGTCCAATGAGGTGAAGACGATATAAAATAAATATTTAAGGATGTTTATCCAAAATCGCAAGTACTTAAAAAAATTGATTTTTTTTTCAACTGAGAGGTGAAGATATTCTCTTTACTTTGATATAAATTTCAATCCATCAACCCCTCCTCATTATTTAGAAATTTAATAAACAAAATGCACCAAATGAATGCGGTAACATGCGCTTAATGGGATAGAATCATTCAAATATTTCCCCTTTATGCCTCGGTACCCCAGATTTTTCTCTGGCCATTGGATTCACTATGATTTTACACATTACCTTCTATTTTTATTTTTATTTTGAGAGTCTTCTCGTAGGTTAATTATCAATTTGAGCATAAATTTCATAAGAGCCCGTGTATAAGAAAAAATTAGTGTATTCATTTCTGCCGAGACTATTACGATTAATTTTTTTTAACCTATTAAAAAAAATTAATCGCAATAGTCTCGTAACGACTGACAAAAAATACCTTTTGTTAAAAAAAAAATAAACGCAATAGTTCGTTACGACTGAAAAGTCAGTTTTATATGTTCTGCTGTCAGCCGAAAAAATTACAGAATTTTCCTTGACCATGAAAAAAAACATTTACATTTTACCGAATTCGTTACGCACTTATTCAATTTTTATTCACATTGATCATTCAATTTTTATCTCCATTGACCACTGAACCATATGACTGAAATTCAAAGATGTTCAACCAAAATTAACGACTGAAAATATAATTTCCATTTGAATTCTACACTCGAAAGAATGTGCAAATTATTTTCCAAAATAAATAAACTGTCTCCCACAAATTATTATTTACCCCAGTTTACTCATCTCATCAAATACCAATGAAATCCCACTAATTTTCCCCGGGAATGTTAATCGAATGAAGTCCTCGCCGCGCAGGACATCCCGCCTCCCATAAATAATCTTTTCTTCAACAATTTTCTTATCCCCCAGCGCGAATCATAGAATTCCATAAAATACACACAGAAGGAGTCAAACGACTTCAACTTTCCCTACATGCGTTTATTTCGTGGGTTGACTACTTTTTCCCCTCCCAACCCCCGGCATTTCAAAGGGTCCCTCGCTCGTTGTGGATGCGCGTCGTGCGCCTCACTCGGCTCGGGTGTATATGAAAGCGCGCCAATTACCTTGTCAATTATATCCTCGATTGATGCACGCCGGCCATATTGATTCAGCAACCAATCCAGGTACTTCTGGTGCATGTACCCCCTTCACGTATCACCGGCGATCATCATTTCTCAGGGGAGTCCATGCAGCCGCCCCCCTCCCCCCACCCCCCGGGCCTTCTCATTTTCTCCACCGCAGAATGCGCGAGAGCAAGCTGAGAAGTGAGCGATAATTCTTTATACATCTTTTGCGACGCCGACAAATGCCTTGAGCGCTTTCCATATCTCAAACATCGAATGAGTTATCCAAAGTATTTCTCACTCCTCGGCGGTGTATATCTATTTTCCCGTTTGGACAGGTGACTTAAATAATTAAAATCAACATGCTGTCAGTGGAAAAAACGTTTTTCTTGGGGTTGGTTTTTTGGGGGGGGATTTTTGTTGGTCACTTGTGGTATTGCTTGTCGGGTATTGATTGATGGGTTTGGATTATTTGTCAGCGGATGGGACGTATTGTCTTAGACGGTTGGAAAAAAATGATTTTTTTTGGACAGTTGACTACCGATTTTTAGGACAGAAATACTGAAGGCGATTTGGGGGGGAAATCAGGAAATTTCAGGTTTCACCGAAAATTCACGGACGAAAAAATTTTATGGAAAAACCTATCGAATTCGTTAGAAAATTCTAGTGAATTTATATTGAACTGTTCTATTAGTTTTTGGCCGATTCTATTGAAATGTTCAGTAGAAAATGTTCAGTAGAAAAAGTCAATAGAATTCAATTTTGGCCGTGACTATTCGCACCATTGCGTGAATCACTCCCGTACACTCCATACACTCCACGCATGCGTGAAGTTTGTGTGTTTCACGCAGCCGAATTTTCATACTGCTGTGTATTTCACGCAGTTGAAGTTTCATACTACTGTGTGTNCAGATACTCCTGTGTATTTCACACTCCTGTGTGTATAAACACGCAGGTGTATAAAACTTTAACTGCGTGAAACACACAGGCGTATCAAAATGCTACTGCGTGAAACACACAGGTGTATAAAAATACAACTGCGTGAAACACACAGGCGTATAAAAATGCAACTGCGTGAAACACACAGGTGTGTAAAACTTCAACTGCGTGAAACACACAGGTCTATAAAACTTCAACTGCGTGAAACGCGCAGGCGTATCAAAATGCAACTGCGTGAAACACACAGGTGTATAAAAATACAACTGCGTGAAACACACAG
>NW_021680364.1:163815-187298 GCF_001412515.2 Diachasma alloeum
ACTGCGTGAAACACACAGGTGTATAAAAATACAACTGCGTGAAACACACAGTAGTATAAAAATACAACTGCGTGAAACACACAGTAGTATAAAACTTCAACTGTGTGAACAATCAAAAAATATCTGTTTGTGAAAGATGTTTTACCATTCATTCGTAAAAAAAAAATACATCCATGGATGCATAAATTATCCTCCTGTATAGTAAAATTTCCCGCATAAAATGAATGAAAATCAAGAAAATTCAAACTATTGATTAAAAATTCAAGTATTTTTCTTCAATGTTTTTCTTTGAAACCAATTTAAAATCACTTTCTTGAGAATTCCTATTTCAATATTCGATTGATAAAATTAAAGATATTACTAACTAAAGATAAAAATTGAAATAAAATCAAAGATAATAAAATGAAGATAAAATTTCAATTCTTTCCAACAGTGAAGTACCTAATG
This sequence comes from Diachasma alloeum, assembly GCF_001412515.2. NCBI lineage: Eukaryota > Metazoa > Arthropoda > Insecta > Hymenoptera > Braconidae > Diachasma > Diachasma alloeum. The sequence continues at coordinate 164,263 of NW_021680364.1, forward strand.
AATGAGAAAAAATAATAATAATTCAATATAATAATCACTAAACGATTACTCTCAAATATCTATCATAAATAGTGCTTCCATTTTGGGCATTTCATGTTGAACCTATTTGTTAATCAGAAATGACTGTTTTTATTTTTTTTATTCAACAGTTGAATACTTTTTTTACAGGTTCGGAGCGACAAAGTCGTAGAAACCGGGGAGTTTAATATCCTCTTATGATGGCTATGTTTCACGAGTGAGAGAGGGTCACGGGCCCACTCGCTTCCATTCCGCCCCATCAACCCTCATAGTGCGTTTAATTTACGTGTTTTCGCGAGTTATTTGCTTCTCACTCCCCTTGTACCTTATACACAAGCCCGAGTACAGTTGGTTTTCTCATTTGTGTGTATGTGTTTGAGAGTTGGACGAATTGAGGGTGGGTTGCCATGGTGACGAGGGCACCAGAGTCTAACGCCCAATCGGATTGGCGCTGCGACGATGTGGCCTCGTTGTGATACGCATGAGAGAGAATGGAAAATTGATGGGGAAGAGACGGCAATGTTTTCTTTTTTCGTTCTGTTTTTGGTGAATTAAATAACTCGGGGATTGGAAAAAAATTGTCAAGTGTTCTTTCTGTAGAAAATTTTGGGGATTCAAAAAAAATCTCGTTATTTGGAGGATATTTGAATATTTGATGTTTCATGTTTACTATTTTTATAAATTTATGATGCAATCATAAATTTGGAATAATAATACACTGAGAAAACAATATATTTTTGCCAAATATTCATTTACTTGAGAGAAACATTTCTTGAATATAGATTTTCAATCCAAAAAATCGCGAAAATTCCCCGGTCTTTTAGAAATTCTTAGGAAAATGTCTGTTGTCGTTCATTTGCAAAAAAAATTATAAAATTTCTCCAGTTTTATAGGGAATTCACTTACAATTTATCTTTATCATTTTGTGAGTTTTTTATTCTACGTATTATCCATTTTTATAATGCATTTAAAATTTTTTAACTGTCAGAAAATTACTCTTGACATTTCAAATGAAAAAGCTTGAAATTTTTAACAACGACAAGTTACATGAAATTTATGAATCGATTAATTTCTCGAATATTCAAGTAATTCTCGATTTCTAGACCCACGCGGCACTAAAATATGTTGAAAATTGGGAAAATTCACGCAAAAACATTTCTGAATTCTCAATCTATTGAAAATTCAATGGCATTTGATGTTTAATTTTTGCATTGTAGATTGACAATTCAAACGTTCATTGAAATATCAATGATCGCTTAACATGAAAAACCAAATTTTCTTGAAATTTCAAGAAATTTTCTGAAAATTTTCATTCGAAATTGAATTCAAACTCAACATTGAGAATGATCTATCAATGTCCCACACATGAGATACACCGTCCGAAACTCCTGTCTGGTTTATAAAGAGAAGGCTTCCTCCCATCCTACGAGATTAATTTTATTCTTTAAAAAACTCAATTATTATTATTTATATTAGTAGTGAAGTGGTAAAACGGTTCAAATCGACTCATCTCCCAGTCAAGTTTTTGAGGAATATTTCCGAATCTAAGGGAGATGACGAAATTTTCGTAATTACATTCATTGTAGCTCTTAATTGGCTCTACAAAAAACGTTATAACAAAAATTTTGCTATCTCCCTTAGATCCCCAGATATTCATTGAAAACTGGCCAATAGTCAAAATTGACTTGTCCCGTTTTACCACTTCGCTACTGATATGGTACTGTATTAACCTGATTACGATGTAAAATTTTTTTTTCCAACAGAATATACTGTAAATTATTTTTAAGCAGAATAAACCAACAGGTTAGAATGCCAAAGTAAAAAAAAATCATTGAGAATTAAGATGAACCTGTGACTGCAATTTCAAAAAATTTCTAACAGTGTAGTTTTGAAATTTGAATAAAAAAAGCTTCTCAGTGAATCAGATGACCGAGCGGCGCACGTGTTCGACCTATAGTACTATTAGAAAAGCCACATATTTGAGTAAGAATTACGAGATCTAGGGATTTGGCTAGCGAATCATCTATATCAACGAAATTACTCGCAATGTGGGAGTGTTTGAGTTTCACACGTGTCGAGGCAAACATCACCACTAGCGTAACGAATATTCGCACATTCATTGCGTCATTAAACTTTGCATTCATAGTGATTTGGTGGTGGGGTGGGATGATGGGTTTAAGTCACCTGCACAACCGCCAACGGCTCATTCAGTGATCTCCACTTTGGACTGATCGACAGCCTTCCTTTTCGCAAGTGGTGTCAGTTCGACGAGCGTTGAAACGTGCTGGGTTGTTAGTTTCATCGAGACCGAGAGAATTTATTGAATTTTATACATTTCAAAATGTTCCAAGTGAGTGTTACAGATTTTTTTTTATTTTTAAAATAATTCTGCTTGATAATTTAGTAGTGAAGTGGGAGAAAGGGAAACATTTTGGTATATTGTTGAGTTTTATTGAATTGTCTCGATGATGAGGGGTTTGAGAAATCAATGTCACAAGAGCTTCATAAATAATTTTCTCAGCAAATATATTCTTGGGTAATTTGTCTGAACATCAGTAGATTTTTTAGATTAATGAAGAATCACTGGAATTAACGAAAAATACAATTTCGATTTTTAACATCTTGGGAAACATCCAGCATTGAAAGAATATCTGAATTAATTTTTTGCAGGAGAAGTTCTCAAATGTATAAAATATTATTCTGCTTCTTTGACAAATTTTTCTTCAAATCACAAGCTTTTTTAGATACCTTTTGTTTTTTAACATCCAATATCAAAAGAATATTAGAATTCTTTTTTGGTGGGAATGATGATGATGATGATTCTCAGTTGAAAACAAATTCTTCAAATATTTTGTAAATTTGCGTGGTCCAAAGATGAAAAAAGAATCATAAAAAATTATGAATTTGATGAAAATAAAATTTTGATTTTTTGTATTTCGAAATGTTGAATTCTCTCAAATGAATTCTCTCTCTGATTTTAACAAAAAATGTCAGAAAACATTGACTGAAGGGAATTTTGGGAAGTCTGGAAAAGCATTTTGAATTCACTTAAATTTTTTTTACCAAAAAAAATATCGAAAGAGACTTTCATACATAATTGCCTCAGCTCTAAAAAACATTCTTGAGTAATTATTCGTGAAACCACTAACTTCCTTTAGATAAATAAAAAATCAGTAGAATGTACAAAAAAATATAATTTTTTTTTAACATCCAATATCAAAAGAAAATCAGAATTCATTTTTTGCTGGGAATTTTCTCCTTTGAAAACAAATCCTCTAAACATTTCGTAAATTTGCGTGGTCCAGAGATGAAAAAAGAATCATCAAAAATGATAAATTTGATGAAAATATAAATTTGATTTTTTATATTTCGAAATGTTGAATTCTCTCAATGATGGATGATTTTAACAGGAAATGTCAAAAAAAATTTATCAAAGCGAATATCGTCAACTCTAGAAAAGACTCTGAAATTCACCTGAATATTTTTTTTCGCCAAAAAAATGTCGGAAGAGACTTTCATAAACAATTTTCGCAGCTGTAAAAAATATTCTTGAAAATTTTTTCACGAAAACTACTAGCTTCCTTTAAATAAATTTACAAAAATACAAAAATTGTGCAAAAAATAGAATTTTGTTTTTTTAACATCTCATCAAACATAAAAAATCAAGAAAATATCAGCATTAATTTTCTCAACTGAAAAAGAATCGCCAAAAAATTCTTCAAAGTTGATAAAAATATTGTTTTGATTCTTTATACTTCGACATATTGAATTTTCTCGATAATAAGTAATTGTAGCCAAAAATGTCAAAAAACATTTCCCAAGTTTCGTCAGCTATAAAAAAAGATCTTCCCACATTATCCCCTGAAACCACTTGAATTTTTTTAACCCCCTTTAATCTCACAAATTTGTCATCCGCCTACTTTTCCAGGAACTCCTGAAAATCATCCTCATCACATTGATATCGCTCATCGCGGTAATGGCTATCCCAGACAGCGTCACATCGTTGCCCTGTCCGCCGGGCTTCCCGCACTGCGCGAATTGGGACCCCGATAATCTCTAAAGAACTACCGCAACAGAGACTGGAGGTACGAGGAAAGCACGGACAAATTCTCAAAAAGTTGAAATCACTTCGTAGACCTGAGCACACGAATCAAGCGATGAAAAAAAGGAATAGAAAATAAGTAGATCAGTGTACGGGGAGGGATTCTTTTTAAAGAATTATCAAAATTTCCGATCAATCCCAAAATATTTCATGAAAAGTGAAGGAAAATAGGAAAAAGTTTGCTTAAAATTTTTCGATTCGGTTGAGTAATTTTTTTTCCTATTAACAATGTTTTTATTCACAACTGCAACAGGATATTTACATTATTTACAGTTATTTACATAAAAAAAAACAGGTATATAAAAAAATTAACATCATATGTCTAGTTTTTACACTAAACCATGGTCACTCAGTGACTCTCGGGTTTAATCATTATAAAATGTGGTTATTTCGATGATTTTATATTAAAAGAAATTTTTTTTTTCAATTTTTGTTTTTGCTTCATTCAGTAGCATGTAGTACCTTTTTTAGTGCGCTTAAAAAAATTTAAAAAAGGAAGATTTTTCCGAGAAAGGAATTACATAATTATATTTATCTTTAAAATTGTGAAGAAAAAACGATTTTCTTGCTTCAAATTTTTTGCCCGCTCTTGCGGTCAATTTTACTGATAAAAATTACGTGACAAAACGTGATTCTGAGGTAAATTTTTCCTTTCACTTCTATAATTGATATATAATTTCAATCTAAGTGCTGGCAATTTTTCAATTCACATAATTGTTCAAAAAAACAAAGATCAAATCGCGATTTTTGTTGCTGCGCCTCAAAAATTCCGACCAGAGACATCACGAGCTAGTACTTATTCTTTACCATTCAAAAATAATAATTCTGATTAAAAATTAAAGTATCATTGTTCGGGAATTAAGAAAAAATTTTAAAACTCGTGTGGGAAATTTTGCTTATGTCTCGAGATAATTCTTTCTCCCACAGAATAAATTTTTCCGTACTGCTCTTCACTTTTCCTCATCCGGAGATTGGTGTTAGCCCTTCCCCAAACTCTTAAAAGTGAAAAGTTATGGGGTTTTTCCTCGTGAGAAGTTGGTTCCAACCCCACGAGTATAACAAATCGGAAAAATGCTACTTTCGACTGAAACAGTGAAACTTCCCGTGATTTTCCGAAAATTTTTGCCTCTTACGCCGCTCTTGTAATTAAAAAAAAAATTCAAAACGTCCGAAAAAAAAATTTTGCTGTTTATCTGAAGATAATTCTTTCTCCGCAGAATTCATTTCTTCAACTTGCCGACTCGTGAAATTTCCCTGAAATATTTTCAAATCCTGAAACGGTGAGATTTCCTCAACTTTTCTGTCACGAAATTTTATCCCGAAGTAAACATTTCGCTCTAACATTCCCCTCGTAATATTTACCTCAACGTCTCCCCGTACAGAAGTTCGAAAAACGTTATAATTCATTATGTAAATTCACCGTAAAAACCCGGCGTTTTGGGTGTCAGTCACAATGGTAAATTTATCGCTAAGCGCTTATCATTGCCGTCCAATCCATCTCAAATAGTGTACATAACGCGCAGGAAGCCGTCAACCGGGGTCTTCACGGTGAGACGCAAGGAATGCCAACAAGAGGAAGAGAGGGAGAAGTGGAAGGAGGACGGAGTACCATATACCGAAAAGCCCTGTCGTGGTTTTAGCGACGCGGACGGATGGCTTGCGTCTCATTGTATGCATATTCGAACAGCTGGACGCCAGTGGCATATAAACACCATGCCATACCTGTATGTCGCTCATAGGAGTCCAATGAGACTTAAATCTACAGCTACCTCTCACTAAATTCTCCTCCAACTCTTTGTTAAACATTTATTGAAAGATGATGGACTCATTGATGCCGAAATACATTACCTCCGTACGATTAGTTTGCTAGGTTATTTATAGGATTAAATTATCGATTGTAATTTTATAATTGTTAATCAATTAAACGAATTGTGTGAACTTGAAAACATTGATTTTTCTTAAGTAATTCATCAATTACAATTCATCTTTCACAAAAATTGAATTCTTTTTGAGATCGTCAGAAATATCCCTAGAAGAATTCCAAGTGTTGGCGGGAAAGAATATAATCTACTGTATGATGACCACTTGATCTGAGAGAACTTCATAGGTTTATACCGTAGAACGAATACGTTAGCGAGGAAAGAATATTTTTTTCCCAAAAAAAATTGTCTCCTCGAAATTATTTGGTTTTGCCAATAACAGTTTTCGGCAAGAAAATTGTAGTTTCCTCTTGAAATTATCATTTGTTCCGTGGAAATTATAAGTGTGTAATTTACCCGAAAGACATAAATGTTTCACGAGAACAATTACTACCACGAAAATCATCTTGTTTCGGTGGAAACTTTCTTTGTCCACCAGTGAATTGATTCAACGCGACAGAAGATCTCTTCAGGGGAACACATAATTTTTCGTCAGCCTCGTTTTTTCTCTCAGTGCGGGTTTATTTTTTCCAACTATTTCATTAAAAAAAGAATGATGAAAATTTTCTTTACTCCAAGGGCACGAAATTTCATTTTTTCCCAACAATACATCTGATTGAATTAAAATTAAATGGAAAATCATCTATTCTAATATTGAATATGTGTTCTTTCGTCACACAAGAACAAATAAATTTCAATATTTCTGAATCAATCATTCTGTCGAACCCATATTTTTTATAAAAATTATATTTAATTTAATTTAAAGAACTTATATTTTCTCGGCAGAAGTAATTTTTTCTCTCAGTGTGGGTCCATTTTTTCTCATCATTGATTAAAAAAAGACATTAGCAGTCTGTTTGACATTCAGTGAAGAATGGAAAATCTTAACGGGGAAATTGGGATAGTCCCATTTAATAATCAACGCCATACGAGAAATGCTCAACGCAAATCGTAAATAAAATATTCTCGTTCGCTTTTTCTTCTTGAATAAAATTTGGAAAAGGCAAGGTAAAGACGTTATGAACTAATATAAGAAAAAAATGTAGTGATCTTCACTCGCTGAATTGATTGCTATATAAACTCTCAAATGGAATTATGTGAATTGCAATATTAATATTAATTGCTACTTATGAGAACGCTAATTGTCTCGATTCTCCATTGTACAAGAATGCGTTGGTCTAAACTACGAATAAATTGATTAAATGAGATTAAAAAAATGATAAAAAAAATTATGAGAATTTTCTTTACTCCAACGGCATGAAATTTCATTTTTTTTCAGCAGCGCATTTACTTAAATCAAAATTAAACATAAAATCATCTTTTATAATATTGAATACAAGTTTTTCTCCCCACACAAGAGTAAATAAATTCAAATATCCCCGAATCAATCATTCAATCGTCTGAATATGATGAATCGACTCCAAACAGAGATCAGTCCCTTTATTGATTGGAACACAAACGAGTCCTGATGAGTGTGAAATTATTCACGCAATTGTTCTTATCGTTGTCACCCCTGTTGGAGGAAAAATGGAGTTGTAGCGGCATTGCTCATTCCGGGAGACGAGGAATGCCCAGATCATGCTGCCTAATTCCCCAGATCGTTTCGTGCGTCTTCTCGGACATCGAGAGTGATCAAACGGGCGTCTGCACGCCTGTGCGCCCCGTCGCGCTGGGGCCACCGTAGGTCCACATCTCGACCGGGAATCGTTTCGATATCAACTGTGTCTCATCTTCGGATCGGAGAGTCGCACGTCTCCATGGGGAAATTAATGTATTGGAAAATATATGAAAAATTTCCACGTTTTTTCATTATTTTATCGTCCAATTACGAAAACAAGAGACGGAAATGAGGTTTTTGAATGAAAAAATTTTTATTTCAATTTATTTTGGTTTATTTCAATGAAATTGTTTCAATTATATCAAATAAATAATTTAGTTGATCAGAGTAAAAAATTATGACGTGTTGATGCATTCACTAAATAATTATATTTAATGGCTAAATAATAAAGTTTCAATTTATTATTTATTCAATGCAATATTATTTCCAGATTTTTACATACATGGGTGTAATAAAAATTTCAATATATTGAAAAATATATAAACAATTTTCATATTTTTTTTGCTGTGTTTTTACAAAAGAAACAAATGAGAATTTTGAATGAGAAAAATTTTTATTTAATTTTTTTTGTGTTTATTTGAATAAAAATTTATCAATTATATAAAATGAATAATTCATTTGCTCAAAATGAAGAATTATGAGATGTTGATAAATCTATTTACTAAATAATTATTTCATTTCTAAATAATAAAGTCTTAATTTATTAATTATTCAATTCAATTCTAAGACTCAACAACGAAATGAATATTATCATTAGTTATTTTAATAGTTAAAAAATAACGAGATGAAGTGTTAAAAACTATTTTGAGGAATGAAAAAGAATGATGAATAAATCTCCAATGAGTCTTTGTAATTTTCACACAACAATAACAGAAGGAAGAACGGACAGTGATGGAGGCAGGGATCTGACTATCGAATTATTCTAGAATTTTTCGAGTCATAAATCGGACTCGTGGGAGAGGACGACTAGCCTCGCGTGGGGTCTCGTCATGAAGACGTAGGTGAGCATCGACAGGGAAAAAGTTGAAGATGAAAAAAAAAAGTTTGGCATGACGATTCAGAATTTTTGAAAGTTATCCGTTGGGGAGATAAGCCGTGATGACTCTTTCGAGCACTTGTTTGCTAACCTATTGATAATGATGTTTGTTTTGGAGGTACTGAGAGACGTCTTTCGCTTGATTGAATGAGTCTCATAAATTCGGGGGTTGATGATGCCAACGATTTTGCGATTTTTGATGTTTTTGCATGGTTTGCTTAGAAAATTTTCTAGAATTTATTTCATTCGAGTGTTTTATCGCTTCTGAATAAATTGATGAAATGAAAAAATGAAGAATAGAGATTATTCACTAATAATACGTGAATTATTCCCAAAACACTGAAATTACACGAATTAGATTTTTTTTTAAAAACTTCCATTCAGAAATCTGTTCAATTTAATTCACGATGAAATTTATCTGAGGAAATTTTATTATTTCTGCATAAATTGATGAAATAAAAAAGTAAACAACAAATAGCATTCACTGAGAATACTTGAATTATTCCCACACATTGACACTCCAAAAATTAAATGTTTCCAGGAAACATTTTATTTCTAAAACTATTGAATTCAGTCTAGAATGTATGCAAAGGACTGCAATTAGTTCTACATAAATTAATATAATAGGATTATAAAGAACAGACAACTGTCTAATTTAGTCAATAATCTATCTCATTGAAAAAAATTTCATTATTCCTACCCTAATAAATAAAATAAGAATATGAAGATCAGACATTATTACCTCAAAGCCCTCAAATTATTCCCCCAAAAAACAAAACCCCAAAATTTGGATTCAAAAAACATTTTATTCCATAAACTCCCCCATTAAGTGACTAATTTATTGAATTCCCGAAAATTCAATCATTACCGCATAAATCAATGCAAGAAAAACACATAAACCCGAAATAATCCTCTCGAAAAGTCTCGAAAAAACTGAAATTATCATACACCCATCGGAAAAAGCGAAAAGTGCATGAAGCTCGAAGACAAGAGAGAGAATCCCCTCACCTCTCCGTGTTTTTGCTCTGCATAAATGATGAGCCCGGGTATTTTAATGAAGACATTCCACGGCTGCTTTACCCCTGGAGGAGGCTGCGCTGGAGCCACTCCAGCGTTGAACGGAAACCACTCCACTCCCTCCATCCTCGTCTATTTCTTCATTCTTATATCGTACAATTTTTTTCATATTTCATTCTCCCGCGCTCTAGTTCGTGTCGTCTCTTCGCTGATATAATCCGTCTTATTTCACTTCAACGTGGCCCAGGCGCCTTTGAGGTATCGACAGCTCCACTTCTCCGCTGCACACTCGACTCATTAGGCTCCACGCTGGATGAATAATATTAATGTGATTCCGACTGATGTTTCGTACGTGATGCGCTTGAATGAGGGAGTGAATGGGTGAGTGATAAATAGACGAATCGTTGCACGTGCTTGCCAGTTGCATCCATCAACCCTTGATTTTTTTTTTTTGAACGGGGTGAAGTGGAAAGGGACGAGGGTGGAAAATGCAGGTGTACAAATTGAAAATTTTCAAGTATTTGAACATTTTTTTTCATTTAAAAATTTTTTCTCATCATTTTATTTTTAATTCGTCGAATTTTTCCAAATTTATTTATTGATATTAATGTTATTATTATTATTATTATTATTATTACTAGGGGGCTACGCCGCCTGTAATATGACCCCCATAAGGATTTATTCTGACCCTTGTGACCCTTATGTTGACCTTTAATTTTGGGGTCTTTATTTCGAACACCAAATTTTCATCACCAAAAGTCGATTTGGATTTTTACAATATAGAGAGGTTATTATTATTATCATTATTATTATTATTTGTATTACTTAACTTACTGTATTTCTTGACTTTTCATTATTTCTTTTATTCTATTGAATGAATAACTAGAAATTTAAAAAAAAAATTAAAAATGCATATTTTTATGATAATTTTAATTAATTTATTAAAGTAATCTGAAGGTTGTGGGTTGGAAACCCCTTGTGGCAATTATCCTTGGTATCGTAATGACTCCTTTCAATACAATATTGAAATGATAAAACTTTTTACATAAAATTAATTAATACAAAGTACAAAACAAACAATGAAGTGAGACAAAAACAAAAGAAATGGGGAAAAATGAATAAAAAAAAATATATTGAATAAAAATTGAGAAATTATGATGATTTAATATGAATTTATTCCGGTAATTTTGACACATTTAGGTCGATTACATTTAAAGCGGTTTCACATCGACGGAGCACCTTTTGAAGTAGATAAAACGAAACTGTGTAGGTGACACCGCCGAAATATGCTGGGGCGGCATTCCTAGACGTTTTTTCGTCCTTTGTCGTTGGACTAGCCGGCGTCACTATGTCATACGCCGACACAACGCGAGCCCCCAACGATTCGGGGACCGATTCCCTCGCTCTCTCTCCCTCTCGTCTGAGAAATACCGAACGAGTGAGGAGCAATTCGATAGAGAGACGCGATAAGATCGACTCCGGGGAGAGTTATCGGGCTCTGCGGCTGGTAATTGCGGGGGCTGTGTAGAACAACCGAGCATTCTATTTAATTGTTGCTGTGGATTATTAATTCACGCGGGTAATCGCTACATCATGAAGGAGTCATTGATCGCGGAATTTTACGGAATTTTTCGGGGTGAATATTGAAGAGAGCAAAAGTGATTGTATTGCACTGGAAAAAATAGTGTTTTTAAGAAGTCTTAATTTAGGACATTAGACACGAAAGTGTGTCGTGAAATAAGATTTTTTTTCTTCTAAAATGAAGACTTGATACACCAGGAATTTTTAAATACAACTTTAAGCCCTCGCGTACGGCGTCGATACCATGCATCGACGATATTCAAAGATAGAATTTCCTGTTATACAAGTAATTCTATTTTTCTCCCCATACATGTAATTACACGAGTGCTTTTTTTATTACTATAAATACAAACACAAAATCCAATTTTTTTCTTTTTTGTTACTTTTTTTTGAGCGCATTAAACAAAATATACAATGCTACTGAATGGAGCAGATAATATAAAATCGATATAAAATCTTTGAAATACAATTATATCAGATTAACTAAATGATACGAAAGATCCTTAAATTTATGCCTGGAAATGTATGTCTTAATTTCGGGCACTAGTTTTCCTAGTCATTAGTTAATTTGTTTTCTTTAATTAATTTTTTTTTCGTTGCCGCGCAATTCATTAATTTATTTTACGAGTTTTGAGAGCAACCCCACCTATTCTGTTTCGTACATCCCCACAGTGGAGACCGGTAGAATTGATATTCATATTCACGCTCGATTATTCCCCCCATCGAATTTTCTTCTCCACTGCAGTGCGACTGCATCCGAGGGGTTCTCCACACCCCTATGGTATTTGATTACTGAGAAGTGGAGGGGAACAAGTGTACGTCATCCACCTGCGAATTTTCACTGTACAGGGAGAGAGCAGTTGGATGAAAATTATCTAGAAAATCGTGGCAAATCGTCGAGCGAAACGTGATTCAATGAAAAAATACAGTTCCACGAGTTTTCTTCCCGGATAGATTTTCCTAAAACAAACTGTCTCCTCTTTTTCCCATCGATACCTGAGCAAATAATAATCCCTACGAATCCCTATAGGGAAATATACGGGCATGGAATAATGAAAATACTCACCATTACGAATATCTTGATTAGATCTTGACTTTCAATTCTGTTTTTGAACACAAATTGTCTTTAGTTTAAGTGAGAACGAATTATTCTGAACAAGATGTGCCCTTAGGGGATTTTGTATCTCAGGCAATAGTAAAATGTTTTCAAATCAAATCAATATTGAGCAATCAGTTATGTTCACTGGGATAATTTTTGATGGAATACAGGGTAAATTTTACAGTTTCGGTACAAATTACCCTCACGTTCAGTAAATTTTCCCGGGCCAACGGAGAAAAATTCAATATTTGTCTCGCACTTTTTTCTTGAACTTACTTAACTTGTTCAGTAATTTTTCTCCAACTTTTTTCTCCGCATAGAGAAGTCTCATCTCGAGTTATTGAAACTCAAAGCATTGTTACATAATTTTTTTTAGAATAACGCGATATTTTTTTTGTCGCCAAGTCCTACGCCGAGGAAATTTTTTCATTCATAGATTTTTGCTGAAAGTCAAAATTTTGTTTTTCTCTGTTGCAAGACCCCATTTTTGATTTAGCTCATCATGGACTCGATTGACGTCCAGGTGCAGTTTATCGTGACACGAGCGTTGGACTGGAAACTTTGGCGCCAGTGAAATTATATCAATCGGCTTCAATAAACACATGACGTCAGAGAATTCACTTCTCTCGGTGAAGAAATTGTCTTTATAAAAATTTACTACGTCTTCGCGTTGAGGTTTAAGCCGGGAATGCTCGAGATAATGTGAAGTTATCTTTGATGAAAAGTTTATTGGACCAGTCAAGGTGTGGCGGAACGGTTTAATCATGACAACTGGGTAAATAGGAGATTATCAAAAGCCAATGCGATAATTTACGAAAAATGTTGGCGTCAAGGAACAATTTTCATCGATTATTTTCAAAAGTTGAATAAAAATTATCTTGAAAATCGCCGCTAATTTTACTGTAAGAAAGGTAATCGAGGAGCGAAACTGTAAGTCAATAAACAATACGTTTTGTGGTGGACATCTTATGATTCGTTCGGTAGAAACTCGTCTGGTCATTTTTGCAATTGATTACTTGTCATTTTGGTGTTACAGAGGAATAAAAATAATTCAGATTTCTTATCATCGGAAATAATTTGATATTTTATTCAATGACAACAAAGTCAATGAAACCTTAATCATTGAATCTACAACAGTCGATAACGCAACATATTTAAAAATAGTCATTCTCCGTCACAGAAAAATACCTACACATATGTGAATGATTACGCAATATTGAGCAATTATTCAGATTGGGCACAAATAAACCTCACGTTTAGTCAATTTTCCCGAGTCAGGGGACAAAAATTCACTGCGAGTTCCGCAGCAAAGACCTAGAAATGGATTCTGCTCCAACTTTTGTCTCTTTACATGAATTCATCCCGAGTACCCGCAAAAATTCAATAAAACAGTAGCAAAACCCAATAAATCTCGAGATAAATTATGGCCCCCTGACAGGCCCAGAAGGTGTGCGGTTTACGATCTCTAGATAAGCACTGAACAAAAGTCATGAGGACAAGATTGAGAAAGGTAAAAGGACGAGAGAAAAGAGGCAAGACGTCCAAGATTTACTGGGCGCCCTCGACGCTTTTGCGTCTCCCCCCCCTCCCTCTCCACCCCCTCTGTAATTACCGAAATCCTCTCCCCATTTCTTTATTTTGCCTCTCCGTTAGCCCCTGCGCGGTCCCCTCATATTTTTTTCCTCATTTACTTTTAATTTATTGACCAGATTCCAAGATAAATCAACGGAAATTATTTATTTCATCTCCAGAGAAAGGAGAAACATTCAATTGTTAAACGTTAATTTTTTCGAATTTATTTCCGCGTCATCTCGTATTTTCACTTCGATGCTGATGGGTCAATGATCTCGATCTTTCCTCTTTCGTTGTCTACTATAAATCATACGGTTCCGCCTTCTTTCGTCTTTCTCATTCGAGCGTACGCAAATGTATGATTTGGGTATGTATTCTATCGTGTATTACGAAATATGTACAGATGTCGAGACGTTGAAAAAGTTGGGAGACAGGAAGCCACGTGAGGGCCACGTGGATAGACTTCCTGGGGTAGAAAATTTAAAAAACTGGAAGAAATTTTTCAGATGAGAATTCATGTCTCATCTTCTATTGAAGATATTCCTTGATCAAATAATATGACTCGGACGCATCAGATTTCATTACCCTTCCCTATATGGCATTATTATTATTATTATTATTGTGGTTGTTATTGTTATAATTCTTAAAAAATAATTTGAAACCTTATCTTATTTCATTGTAGATAAACGGAAATGAACAATTTATGAAGGGAGCGAAATTTTTGTTATAACATTTGTTGTCTGGAGGAAATTAACAATAAACAATTGATTTTTCAGCATTAAATCCTCGTTTTTATACATAACTAATGGATCTTCAATGTACTAACAGTCTCATTCAAATAGTTAGTCCGCGACTTAAAAATTTCACCAGTCTCCCTTTAATTAACTATATTCATTTTTTATTACGTCAACCCCATCTCGTGGATTATTGTTTTACTTTTATTCAAAAATTGACCTGAGATTTTTTTTCAATGACAAATTGGACTTTTCTCTACTTTATAATTTCTTAATTCACCTCTGATGAATTATGTATCATTAACATATATTTTCATCATTCATATAAACTTTTAAAATATTGCAGTAGTAACAAACTTTTAAAACTTGAAATTTTTAGATGTAGATTTAGATTATAAAAAAATGTGTGTAAAAAATTGAAGCCTAATCATCTCATTTTATTAGAAATAAACAGAAGAAAAATTATCAATAAAATGACACAAAATAACAATTTATGAATGTCGAATTTACCGTCGTATTTTCCTGAAATTTCAAACATTGATAAATTTTTCATCTAAAACAAAATATTATTTTCTCCCGGCGAATTTTTAAATGACTAATGATGTCCATCTTTAAAACTAGACATTATTCTCTATCTAGAGAATAATGTCAATTTTATAGACGATTAATTTTCTAGAAAAACGAGAAATTTTCTAGAAAAATTCTAGTATGAGTACTAAAAACAATCAAAATCGACCAGTTGTGAAAAATTCTAGGGCTGTTAAGGTAAAATTTCTCAGGATTTCTGATAAAATATCGGGGATTTTTGTGAAATTTTTACAGAAATACGGGGAACAATTCACGTTTTTCGAAATAAAATTTGCAGTGCCAGCACTGGAATTTTTTCCTGGCCATCACTTTGCGCCTCTTCTACCGTGCCAGCACTAGAATTTTTCTAAAAAATTTCTCTCCGTGTAGAAAAGAAAAATATCCAGTTGCATTCAGAAAACATCAAGCGGTGAATGAAGGCAATTGTAGACAACTTCAAGTGGCGCTGGTGTCGCTCCCTCTATAATACGTCATTTACCGCACCCCAAACGTGCCGATAGACGGCCCTCTCGACCCAACCGTGAAAAAATACTATATTTACGTACTAGTTCGAAAAGGGCAAGTTTGACAAATGTAAAATCTCACATTCACGAGTGAATTATTACACATTACTTCACGAACACACGTATCTCTACTAAAAAAAATCCCACGCTATTACGAAACGTTAAAACCAAAACGAAAATAAAACGAGTTCTTTCTGATTTATCAGGACAACTTTGTAGAATCCCCGTGTGGAAAGGTCCCAGGGGTTCGGGCTCTCCGTCATCCCCGGTCTCCCCCACCGCAGGCGGCCCAACTAAATTTCCAGAAAGAGAAATTCCCCCACGAAAATCTCCGCTCATCGATATCGCCACTTATTAAAGACTCCCACGCACTCCTGTTAAGCGATCCGTGCAGCTCATTTCCGGTTGTCTACGAGGTGTCGAGCTTAATTAGCGTCACTCTCGTATCGTTAAGGATCCGCCAGATGTGTTAGCGACGTCGTTTTACACGTGTTTCCGCGTCGAACTTGAATCCTCGTCAAAATCCCGGGGAAAATGGGCCCGCAGACGTCGAACGGGGAATTCAAATATCCCGCGCTAATTACCCACTCGATTAACTCCTCCCGGGGGGGAGGGGGGTGCAACAGTAAAATACTGAGGGGCTTAATCAGCCCAATTACTTAACGAACTGAATATTTCATTGATTTAAACTATTCGAAATTCGGGAAAATTAAATGAGAAGAAAACGAAATGATTTTTTTGTTATTGTTTATTCAGTTTTTTTTAGTTTTCAGAGCTGGGTGAAATGCTATTTCAAATATTGGTAACTGTGAGGATTTCCGCATGTGTTGGTATTCATTTAGTTTTAATCGACGAATCACTATTTGACATTCGTAATTTGAGAGAAATTATTTTTTTTGGAACAACGAATTTGGGTTTCCAGAGGGTGGGAGAAATGAAACCACTGGATTATTCTTGACGTATCATTTACTCGTGAATTTTCAAGTGGAACACCTTCACAGCATATATTACAATACAGCATTCATGTGGATATGACGTTATGGCAAGAATTTCATTCAATAAATAGATCATTTTTCTTTGAATTGTTATTACAATGATACCTACTACTGATGAACTAGAGATCCGTGGTTCTTACATGAGAGAGCACGTACTTTGTACCATCATTGATCGTGGAATAGAAAATATTTTGAAGTTAATAAATCTGCCCCATTTTTTAAATTACGAATACAAAAATAGTGAATTAAAAAATTTTGATTTTTTTATTCCAGAATATATTATTTTAATTGAATCATGAAAATTCTAGATTTTAGAGCAGAACTTTTATTCTGAATTCAAGAATAAAATATTCTCAGAGTGAGAAAAAAATCCTGTGATCCACTACAATATTATTTTTCAATTCAATAAAATATTCTACACCAAAAAAAATCTACTCCACGATCAAACCTCTCCTGACGTTCACTTCAACATCCGTGAAATAGTGTGCGCCGGTCGCTATCTACCCCTACATGTCCCACAATCTCCCCAACTTCACTACCTAAACAACCTTAAAATAATTAGGTAACACTATGTACACACTTCTCCCGCATAAACGGTCACATGAACCGAGTCCCTCCATCAACAGTTATAACAAAAAAATTTTTTCAGTTCCGGACGCGAGTCATCACAATAATCCTCTCGAGTCCCCCGTGATTACCGGGGATAACCCAGGGAATACCTTCAAAGATTTCTGAAATTCCAAGAATTTCAAAGAAATTTCCGGAAAATTCAGGGGAATTTGGCAGTAAATATTCATTTTCACTTGAAAATTCATGTAACTTGTGGAAATTTCATCTCCCTGTCGCTAAAAAAATGGAGCTTGACTTAAATCACCAGTAGAGATCCTTGGAATCCTGTACCTGTGGATCTAGATCTGAAACCCACAGAAAATGACAATTAGTACCACCATAAACTAAATTAATTTACATTAATTCGATTTCTCGAGACAGTCTCACGATTTTTTTAAATAGAAATATAATTCTTCTCCTTCGATTTAAAATCCTGCATGGGATTTTGAGTGATGCGAGGGTGCCGATTCGGTGATGGCACCCGCTGCGACACCACCGACAAGGACGGATGCCTCTCGGGTCTTTAGTCCCACACGGAGCGTCACGAGATCAACCAGTTGAGATCTCCATGTTAAACCCAATGTTACAGTCTCTTTTATCTCGGATCTTGATATGACCGGGGGAATTTAACTCGACTGATCATCGGGGACGATTAAAAGCTCGTTTATGGATACGAATAATATATTCTTTTCGTTTACCGATGAACAGAAAAATTCATTGGGATTATTATGTTAATGGTTTGTATGAGTATTGAGGATTTTAATGAATGTAATAGTTATTTGCACTTTTTATTTTTTGTAAAAGTGTCATAAGGGTCAAACGGAGGAGATAAGCAGAAAGCTTGACCCTCATGAGTGTTCTCGTCTCTTCCACTTGACCCTTATGACCATTTTTCCCTACTCTTCCGTTTGACCCTCATCCTTATTTCTTCCGTTTGACCCTTATGGTCGTCCTGCTCGTCCCTCCTGTTTGACCCTCATGAGTTTTCCACTCATCTCTTCCATTTGACCCACATTTTGGAACGTTGGAAGACAAATGAAGGTTCCACAAGAACGGCAAGAAGTCAGTCATGTGGGTTATGTGGGTTATGTTTAACCACAGTCATGTGGGTTAAAACTGTCGTAAGTGTCAGAATCTCATTACGAGCAGAACCATCATAAGGGTGAAACGGGAGAGACAAGCTGAAAGCTTGACCCTCATGAGTGTTCTGCTCGTCTCTTCCACCTGACCCTTATGACCCTTTTTCCCCTACTCTTCCGTTTGACCCTCATCCCTATTTCATCCGTTTGACCCTTATGATTGTTCTGCTCGTCCCTCCTGCTTGACCCTCATGAGTTTTCCACTCATCTCTTCCGTTTGACCCTCAAGGCCGTCCGCTCGTCTCTCCCCCTTGACCCTTATGATGGCTCTAGTTATCCGAAATCAACGGAAATCGCCCTTGGATTACCCTATACTACTATAAAACGAAAAACAAAGGAGACAAAAAAACCCGCACGCATCCCGAAACACAGATCCATTAACATCACCATTTTTATCATTTTTATTAATATTTTGTTTCATCGAAGACATCAACTGTTCCAAGGCCACGCGTCGCCACGTGCATCACTTTATCTACCTGCCATCTCCTCTCGGATGTGTAACAACCCGCGAAACTGTTTAGGAACGAATGGACAGACGATACGAGTTATTGAACAACGAGTTTCCAAAGGGGCACACGTGCCTGCGCGTGTGCTTCTACCTGCTCTCTTGAAGTCAAATGATTATTTTTTTTTCATGCGATAGTGAGCACACATCAATCGATGTTTCCGGGGGAAAAGGCGGGGTGGAGCGTCGAGTGTTATTCGATGCTGCAGCCAGTGATCCGGAAAATTGTCGAGAGGCGGTTGGATGGCATCGAGACACTCGAGTATCATTTGATAAGAACGATTACCCGAGAAGTTGTCGGGCACGAGTCGATCAGGATCTTCTGTTGGTGGTGAATATTTTTTGATAATCGATTGTTTGTGCAGGGAGTTTTTGTTTGGGCACGGGATTATGTCGGACCGAATGGGTTTACGTCGGTGGGATGACCTTCGTGTGGCATTGATGATTATTTGCGGTATGTGAAGCAAATGGAGAGTGTGTCAATTAAATATTCAGGTAATGATTTTATGGTACGAGAAAAACAATTAGCTCTGCCGAAAAATTGTATGATCCACGTGAGAATATTTGATAGAGTGGAAGAGATTTACTTGAGGGAAGGAAATTGAATATCTTTCACGAAAATTGAATTATTGTCAAGATCATCATGTGTAAATATTCCTAGAAGAATTCGAACTGTTGGCAGGAAAAAATATAATCTATTGGACGACAATCATGTGATCTGAGAGAACTTCATAGGTTTATACAACGGAAGGAACACATTGACGACTCGTCAATGAAGAGGAAAGAAAATTTTTTTCCCAAAAAAAATTCACTCGAAATTATTTAGTTTTGCCACTAACACAGCTTTCGGCAAGAATATTGTAGTTTCCTCTCGAAGTTATCATTTGTACCGTGGAAATTCTAAGTGTTTATTGGACAAAGATATACACTACTCAATAACATTCACTTGATAAAACCGGAGTGTCATATAATTCTCTGTGGAACGGATGAGTTTACCCGAAAAACATATAAATGTCTCACGAGAACAATTACAACTACGAAAATTATCATGTTTTGGTGGCAACTTTCTTTTTTGTCCACAGGTAAATTGGCTCAACACGACAAACGATGTCTTCAGGGGAATATTTTTAATTTTGTCATTGAAAATTCATAATTTCGGATTCATTATTCCGGGGAAATTAATGAAAAGTCAGAAAAATTCGGAGAAATCTCTCCTTGAATTCCACAATCCTCTGAATTTTCAGGGAATTCCTTCAAAAATTTCTGTAATTCCAAGAATTTCAAAGAAATTTCCGGAAAATTCAGGGGAATTTGGCAGTAAATATTCATTTTCACTTGAAAATTCATGTAACTTGTGGAAATTTCATCTCCCTGTCGCTAAAAAAATAGAACTTGACTTAAATTTTCAATTCCAAAGTCAAAATTCCGTTGACTTTTCCCCTTGAATCGAATCCAAAATCATTTTAAATCAAATTAAATTAGATTTAATTCAAAATTCATTTGAAATTCAATACTTCTTTCAAAATACTGGACAAAAATACAAGAATTTAAATAAGCCCCGTCTCAAATTTCGTTCTACAAACTCTAAAATTTGTCGTACTAATTTTTTTAGTATCAATTTATTTAACTGAATATAATTCTATTCCTTCAATTTTCACAGCGATGTCTATCGACTCCGAGGAAGTAATTAAACCAAGCATAAATCTCTTTGCGGCTATAATAATTACCACTCTCGTGAACAAATATGGAAGTTGCTGACGAATAACTTCAAGAATTCTTCACTACAACCGACTGCAACATTCTTCTCAGTTATGAAAAATTTATGGATCTGGATTCACTCGAGTGGAGGAGAATGAAGTTAAGTTTAATTTTTTTAGGGAAATTCCGTTGTATTGTCGCAACTATGTGGAGGAAAAAGAACGAAGTTGAATTTTTGTATGTGGAGAAATACAATGTGGAATTTGTCCCTTTGAAGCTTGTGTTCCGAAAATAGCCATCATGAAGAATGTCTTATTCATTTTTATGTCAGAAAATATAACCTTTCACGATATTGGATACAGATTAAAAAGAAAAATTCTAAAGAAAATTGAGAGTTGAAAGATTTTCAAGTGTTTCAAAGACACGTCTATCTCATAATTTTCCAACCCTTTATGCCCCATATAAATGTCATCAATATTTAATACAAATTATATTGATGACATTTTAACGTAAAAAAATTTGGATATCATTTTTTTATTGATAATGTCGATGAAACACTAGTGCTTCATCGTTTTGTCTAGAGTTTTCGTTGTCTTCTTTATTTTTTATCAAATTAATGGAATTTATCTGGAGTAAATAAATATAACTGTATTCCCACGGGAGAACCATCGTCTCATCAAATTCTCATCCAAGAAAAATTGTTCTTGAATTCAGAATAGACTTTCTGAGCCTGATAAATTCGTAATCCCCCTCGATCGTGCGAGTATCCGCTATTTTGATATTACGGGTAATAGATATTTTTAATCGATGAAGGGATCATAAATCTCCGGCTGCATTGAACCCAGTGAGGGGCATATTATCCGCTGGGTGGCATATAATGTCAGAGCAAATATGTGGCGCATTATCCGGGAACAAAACGTCCGAGGGGCGCTGGAGGGTTGCAAATGGGGTGTTGGCTAACCCGAACAATATTGCCTACTATTTGTCGAGTCACGGAGTCGGGGTCTCTCTCCTCTCCCTTCGAGTGAGATATGATGGTTGGTAACGGGGTGCGATGATGATTTCAATAAACAAGGTTCCAAGCTCATTATTTGCTCGATAAATTTCTACTTTTTACACCGCTTCCACTGAAATTTTTCCGACATTTCAGAAGGTGGAAAGTGTCATAAGGGTCAAACGGAGGAGACAAGCCCGTCATGAGTGTTCGTCTCTGCCACTTGCCCCTTATGACCGTTTTGCCCTACTCTTCCGTTTGACCCTCATCCTTATTTCTTCCGTTTGACCCTCAAGGCCGTCCGCTCGTCTCTCCCGCTTGACCCATTATGATTGCTCTAGTTATCCGAAGTCAAAGGAAATCGCCCTTGGATTAGCCTACACTATCCTATATGGAAAAGTAGAGAATATACTCGACGCTCACTCCAAGTGCCACCAAAAATATAGGGGAGGGTGGGGCAAAACGGTCCCCCTTCAATCGTCAATATTTTCCGATTCAATAATCCGATTGGGATGAGTTAGAGCTCGTTTTGAAGAATGAAAAACTATCTTCAAAATGAAGTTGAAACTGGGAATTTTCACAATGTCATTCACAAGTTATTGACAATTGAAGGGGGGCCGTTTTGCCCCACCCTCCCCTACCCTTTCTTTAAATTGTCCCCCACATTTTGGAACGTTGGAAGACAAATGAAGGTTCCACAAGAACGGCAAGAAGGATCATGTGGGTTAAAACTGTCATAAGTGTCAGAACCTCATTCCGAGCAGAACGATCATAAGGGTCAAATGGAAGAGGCAAGCTGAAAGCTTGACCCTCATGAGTTCTGCTCGTCTCTGCCACTTGCCCCTTATGACCGTTTTGCCCTACTCTTCCGTTTGACCCTCATCCTTATTTCCGTTTGACCCTTATGATTGTTCTGCTCGTCCCTCCTGTTTCACCCACATGAGTTTTCCACTCACCTCTCCCGTTTGACTCTCAAAGCCGTCCGCTCGTCTCTCCCGCTTGACCCATTATGATTGCTCTAGTTATCCGAAGTCAAAGGAAATTGCCCTTGAATTAGCCTACACTGTCCTGCATGGAAATGTAGAGAATATACTCGACGCGACGCCCACACCCCAAGATAATCTTCCCAATTCTACTGATAATTTTAATCCACGAGATGGAAGAAGAATGAGGGGCTGAGAGATCATAAAACATTAACCCCTAATTCTCAATGGCTGTGACAACGATTGGCGTCGAGGCGCCGCTGGTTCTGTCTCCCTCCCTCTCTCTCTCTCTCTCTCTCTCTCTCTCTCTCTCTCTCTCTCTCTCT
>NW_021680364.1:187344-207130 GCF_001412515.2 Diachasma alloeum
TCTCTCTCTCTCTCTCTCTCTCGGCTCCACTCACGCGGGGGTTTATTGGATTCCAAGCACAGCGAGGGGTCTCCAGCGACCCCCATTGATAAGGGTCATCACAATGCTTTCCGTGTGCGGACCTCAGTCCCTCGAGGAGACCCCGGGAAAACGGACAATGGAATCTCTCGTTTAATTTAACATTCATTATTCGAATGTACGTGTCATTCAACCCCGCACCGGCGCCATTCACCGCGCCTTGCGAGTATCTGAATGGTGAATTTTCCAAGGAAAATAGTGAAATTGTTTCGCGTTTCTTCGGGAGGTCTTTGTGAGATCTGGCTTTGTTATTTAATCGCTCAATTTCGAAGGCTTTGATGTGATTTGGGGAGGATAAAGGCTTGTAGCTGAACCTAAAGGCTCGCTCTTTAACGTAAAATTGAAATTAAGGTATTTGAGGTTTCTAGAGATGCGAAAATTCACGGGGAAAATGAATTTTCCACATTGAAAAATTTTATGATAATAGAAATTTTTTATTGCAAATATTTAGTTTTTGAAACTAATGAGGCAAAACAGGTCCTAAACAAGTTTTTTTTATACGAATTGAATGGAAATAGCACTTAGAATATTTCGGCACCATGAAATAGGGGGAAAAATTCTTGAAATGTAATTTTTTCAATGAAACCTTAACGGAATTTCCGTTCAAAACATGAATAGTCAACACTAAATCCCACAGAATTTCCAATTAATTAGTAATTCAAGAATACGTTTATCTGAACTTCCCTGATTTTTGTTAATTTTCAATGACGAAATTTCTTAAAATTTCAGTAAAACTGTTACATGACGAAACTTTCGAAAAATGTATAAGAGGACAAATTAGCTCTTCCGAAAAATTATATGTTCTACGTAAGAATATTTGATGTCGTGGAACAGATTTACTTGAGGGAAATTAACTAACTTGATAGAAGCAAATTTAATATCTTTCACAACAATTAAATTTTTGTCGTGATCATCAGAAATATCCCTAAAAGAATTCAAACTGTTGTCAGGAAAAAATATAATCTATTGTACGACAATCATTTGATCTGCGAAAACTCCATAGGTTTATACCATAGAAAGAATACATTGACGAGGAAAGAAAATTTTTTTACCAAAAAAAATTGTCCCCTCCAAATTATTTAGTTTTGCCAATAACACAGTTTTCGGAAAGAAAATTGTAGTTTCCTTTTGAAATTCTCATTTGTTCCTTGAAAATTATAAGTGTTTATTGAACAAAGATATGCACTACTCAATAACATTCACTTGATAAAACCGGAGTCCCATATAATTCTCTGTAGAACGAATGTATTTACCCGAAAAACATATAAATGTCTCACGAGAAGAATTACAACTACTGAAATTATCATGTTTCGGTGGAAACTTTCTTTTTTGTTCACAAGTAAATTGATTCAACATGACAAAATATCTCTTCAGGAGAGCATAATTTTTCTCTCAGCGTGTAACTCCAAATAGTAATTCAATAGTATTGCACCCAATCATGATTCCAATTCATGAAATGTCTTCAAGATCCGAATCGAGAGGAATAGTCGTGTCATCAGCAACAGACGATATCCTCAAATGACCTCAAATTTTATCTCCAGTTTGACAAAACACCTCGAGAGATCAATGTAGCTCTGGTGGCGCACTGGCCGCGTTGTCGGACCACTCCCTCCACTCGGTGGTCTGACCAATCGTGACGCAGCTACTGGCCGATCCCCGGACTACAAACCGTGGGATTTCTCATCCTCCTCTCTTTTGCCTCAATGCCCGTTGTGACGTCACGCAGACGCCATTTTCAAGGCGCGTGCCGAAGCGGCGATACAAAAGAGCATCGCAGCGCGATCACAATCGAATTTTCTAATCGCTCGAACGGAGGAAAATATTACTTGTGCCGAGCGAGTGTGAGGTGAACGACATATGGGGCTTTCCACGTTTACCGATGATTATCGCGTTAATAAAAAATGCGATGCAACATTTTTTAAGCCGATGTATTCCGCCTAATGTTTTTCTTTCTTTAGTACATAAAATTCGTATTATAGTGTAGTACACGGAGAAGAAAATTCCAGAAAAATTGCTGTGCCAGCACCGGAAAATTTTCTGTGAGTACAAGAATTTTTCACGTTAAATCCGAGAAAAAATCCTGTAGCGCACGGCGGGAATTCCGGTGTTGGCAAGGGAATTTTTTACTCCGCGTATGGTATAGTATTTTGTATTTAATATACTATACACAAAAAAATTAAAGAAATTATATTAAAAAATAGGAAAAAAATACGAAAAAATAAATGAAAATCATGTAATGAAAGCTATTTTTATAGTATAATAATATAAATTTGTATTTATTGATGTAAATACACTAAATAATCCATCAACATCAGAGCTCAATCATCAAGTGAAGAATTTATTTAAAAGACTCAGACTCCCGTAATGAAGACTGAATAAAACAAATTTGACATATAAAAAATTGAATGAGTTGACAAAATTTAATTTTTAATACGAGAAGATCGAATGAACGAAAAAATCAAGAAATAAAAATAGAAGTAGATCAATTATTCTAGTGCCAGGCAAATTTGAAAATTCAATGAATTTCTAAAAATGCCGAATTGTGAAACTGGAAAAAATCCTAATCCTCTGGCTGTGAAAAATTTTAGTGCTATTAAAGGCAAAATTCCTGAGAATTTCTGATACAATTTCCAGGGATTTCTGCGAAAGTTTCATCTAATAACAAAAAATTCACGTGCAGGCACTAGAATTTTTCTCGAGAATTTCTCTTCGCATACAAATCATTATACTTTGAATAAAAATCCAAGCAATGCTATGAATTCCGGATGCAAAAATAAATTACAAATGAATCCAATTGTCAGCAAAAATGCCCATCACTGCTGGTCCAAGAAAAATCAGATGTGAATGGGTAAAAATGTCCGAAGACATCCGAGCAATCGTGAAAATCCAACTTTTTGTCATTTGTAAAAATGCGCATGTCCGATGACTGATGGACGAACGAAACAGCCGGGGTTGAGGAGAATCAGAGAGAAACGACTTTTTCACACGCAGACCGCCGAAAATGATTGCCCCGGGACCACTGGACAACTCGCGTCTGCGAGAACTCATTTTTATCATATTTCTTCCACAAAACATTTTACCTCGCCCTTTCATACATCATTCACTCGAACTTCCACATTACTTACGTGAATTTTAAATTCGAGTCACACATATTTTTGCACCTTTTCCCCTAATGGAGGTGAGTGCAGTTGGCGAGGAGAAAAAATTCTAGTGGAAAATGCATGATGAATAATGCAGTGAGGCGTATTGAATTTGTCAATCGAGGAGTTGGAGTGCTGGCAGACTGAGGGATTAATGGATTTTGTCCTAGGGGCAATCGCTCACTTCAGGTGAAATAACAGAGGAAAAAGTAGGCTTGTGAGCACTGTAAAATTCACTTTAAAATTATTTACGAAATTTTTTGAAAATATTTCAATTTTTGCTATTCAAAATATTTTTGTAAATGAGACATAATCAAATTACTTCAAGTAATTTGATTATGCGGTGAAGTGGATAAATATAATAGCAAAAACTATTTTATTTTTCTTTCAATTGAAATGACCTTCATTTGACCCTTATGGCCCTTATGATCTTTCAAACCTCATGAAATGTTTTGAAATTATTTTATTTAATTATTGAAAATAATATTCATAATTATCAAATATGCTTTTCAGTTTCAGAATATTCTTACGCTTGGTCTTTTGACCCTTACGACCCTTATAAATCTTACGGGCTCATGAAATTTGTCAAAATTATTTCATTCTACTGTTTAAAATAATCCCGAACTGAGTTTATGAAATTTTAAATATGAAAAGTGGTGAAATTAAATAATAAAAATTATTTTATTTATTTTCATGAACCGTGCAGGCTTATGAAACTTGTCAAAATTATTTCATTTTATGAACATTAAAATAATGAAACGGTGAAATAATGTAATGAAAACTATTTTATTTTTCATTTTGTTGAAACGAAATATCAAATATATCATTTGTGTTCCAAGAAGATCTTATAACTCTGCTAATGACCTCCATTGGCCCTTCATGACCCTTATGAACTTTTGAACCTCATGAAATTCTTTAAAATTATTTCATTATTATTAATAATATTCATAATTATGAAATCTTTTTTTATTTCAAAAAAATCTTCCGCTTGTTCTTCTCACGCTTGCGACCCTCATAAACCTTACAAGCTTGTGAAATTTTTCAAATCATTTCATTTTATTGTTTAAAATAATGAAGTGATGAAATAAAATAATAAAAACCATGTTATTTTTCACTTTGCTGAAATGAAATATCAAATATATTATTTATCGTCCAAGACGATGTTATGACTGTCCAAATGACCCTGATGAACATTCGAACCTCATGAAATTTTTTGAAACTATTTCAAAAAATAACTTTTTATTTCATTATTCAAAATAATTTTCATAATTATCAAATAGACATATTTTTTTACATTAAAAAATCTCTTATGCTTATTCTTTTTACCTCCATTAGACCCTTATGACCCTTATGAACCTCAGAACCTCATAATATTTTTAAAAATTTTCTCATTTTATTATGAAAAATATTTTCGTAATCTTCAAAAGTTTTGTTTTGTTTTTCTTTTAATTATGATTGTTTTTATGACCTTCGTATAACCCCCATCCCATTTTGCCCCGCCGTCTACCAACGATTCTCGGTAAAAGTAAAAAAATCACTCGACCATGTACAGATGGTCACTATCTTTGTCAATCGAAATCTCGAGTAATTGCGATGTATCTCTCTTAATCGCTGCTAAACGACAGCCAATTTATTCCATTCGAGTTAATTTACGCAATTATATAATTACTCTCGAGAGGACGGTGAAAATCCTGACGATCGGGAGTGAGAGGCGAGGAGGAAGAGAGGGAGACAGTTTAATGCTCCTGCAACTGCCTAAACGGGCCGTCACTCTCATCTCATGTCCAGTGTTATACACTCGTCGGACCGGATAATAACAGGTGGTTTAATTTAAAGAGGTCTAATGATTTTACGTTTGAATTCAACCTCAATTTGGAAGCCAAGTTGGTACTGAGAAGTCGTTTTTTTCCAGTCATTTGTCTTTGTTATCAGACATTTTTCAGATTCCCTTCGCATCAACCAAAATGGGGAAATCAATAATTGCTTTGAAAAAAAATTGGTTCAATTTTTTTGATGAGTAATTATGAAGGCGAATGTCAATTACTATTTTTCTCTTGGAAATCCCAATCAACGCAGAATTAATGAACAAAAATGGCAAAATTATGAAAAATAGAGTTTTGATTTGAATTACAAATAGATGGGATTTTGAAAAATACGCTGAATTGAATTGAAAAATAAATAATTTTGGTTCATTACAAATTCCAATCAACTGTCAATTAATAAACAAAAATTGAAATTTATTAGAAATGCAGTTGTGATTTGAATTATAAATAAATGTTATTGTGAAAAAAAATGCTCTACTCAATTGATAAGTAAATAATTTTGTTTTATTAATGATCATTTTGATTGTCAATCGTCCTTTTTATTATTTTTAACTGTCAAAAATCGGAAAATGAAGAAAAATACAATTGTTTGAAATAACAGTAAAAGATTTTTTTTCTAAATTAAAAAAAAGTTCATTTAGTGTTCTTCATCAATTTCTCAATAAAAAAATTCAATAAATGCGACAATTTCTATTTCTCAAACAGAACTCCAATTATTTTAAAATTAATTTCCGCAAATCGTGTGAATTGAGAAAAATGATACTCTCATTTCATTTACAAACGGGAATAATTTTTGTTGAATAAGTTAATAACTCTACATTCAATTATTTTTTTCAATCGATTTTTCCAAAAATAATAATTGTATTTCTGTACTAATGGTTAAACCATTCAAAATAATTACATAAAAGAAATTGTCAGAACAGTTGAGACTTGGCGATTTCCCCAGCAATGATGGTACACCAAGAATGACGGAGTATCACTCAGATCACATCAGCAAAGAGAGAGAGAGAGAGAGAAAGAGAGAGAGAGAGAGGGCGAGGAATCGAAAGGGATGTGGGGTGAGAGCGAGAGGGGGCTTTAGTCAGTAGCGCACGCCAGTTGAAATAGTGAACGTTGCCGGCATTCCTTTGAGCAAATTCTTGAGAACCCGTTTGGTTGGATCTATACCATTCAGCCGTGTATCTCCATGAAAACTACTCTCAAAGGTGATTTTAAGGCGAAACAAGGTGGATTATGTGGCATTACCAGCGTCAATGCAACTGGGAGCCCTTTTCCAGAGGCGATATAGTTGCGAATGCTCGACTTTCCTGCTACACCACTGGATAACACCCTTTTTCGGTGGATCAACGGAGACTGGAAATAACGGGTTTTGCGGGGAGGGGAGAAAAATGACGGGAGAGGGTTGAACGAATGGCTGCCGAGGGCTGAATCAGTGACACCAGCCAAGGGGGTTGCGGAACGAGGGTCGACGCTGGTATCGATTTTGAGCCCTCTTCGGGGGCATATACTCATGTGTGTTGGGGAATACTCGGCGAGGGAGAGAGAGTAATTTTTTTCTTCGGGGAGAAAAATATTCACGATTGATGTGCACGGAGAGAAATATTCAATAAAAATTACGGAACAATTCACGTAATCCGCAATGGGGAATCGTTTTCCGGTAATTTTTATAGGAATGGAAGAGAAGAAATCTGAAACGTTCAGGGAATTCTCAGGTTCATCACCGAACAAAGTACGAAATTGTCACGTAATTTTTCCAAAAGAAGTAAAATTTTACTGAAACTTGCCGACTTATTATGCCTCCAAAACCAAAAATTCTTGAACGTTCAACAATTTTTATGAAGCTAGTGAGTTATTTCTACGTTCCGTTCCGTAAAATTTCTCAATCTTTGGGGAAAAGTTACAAAACGACTTGTTGTTCTCACAGCGGTGAGTCATCAGACGGGTGGTTAATTTTTACGGAACAAATCGTAGAATTTACGTGGCGATTCGTATAATTTCAGTTTCGGATTACGTCTCGAAACGTAATTTTTACATTTTTTTTCTGGTAATTTTTATTGAATTTTTCTCTCCGTGTGGCCGATACATCGAGGTTTTTCGGGTCGAGTAACGTGAAGTGATGTACCTCACATCTCACACTTCATCACAAGGAAATATTTGATGAATATGAGGTTTAGATTTGCTGCTTTCAACCAGTACATTAATGTTTGGATAAAAATTATCTAGAATATTGTGGCAAGTTTTACTGTTTGCGCAAATTTTTCCCCGCTACAGGAAAATTATGCGCAATACTGAGAAAATTTTTCTCCCGATATAAGGTGAAGAAAGTATTGCAAATCCAGTTTTCTTCACAATTATTTGACTTTTTTGGTAATTGTTCTCTAACTTTTTTTTGTGTGTCCGCAAAAGTCCGATTTACGACCTAGGGTGTTAAGAATGAGTCAACGACACTAGCGCTACATGAAGTTGTCTGCAATAGCCTCAAGTGGATAGTTAACATTTTCTGAATACAAATAGAAATGTTCCATTTCTGCTTTACGGAAATCTATATAGAGAATAATCCCTGATCTAATGAAATTTATTTATTTATTCATTCATGTATTTATTTATTTATTTATTCATCTATTCATTTATTTTGTTATTGAATAATTTATTTACTCATTTCTTTATTGTAAAATGAGATGATTGAGTTTAAAATTTATAAATAAATTTGTTTATTTTTTTGCTAGTTCTCATGAGAAAATTGAATTGCATTTTTCCTTATTACCCATCAGACGGAAAATATGAATTTAGTTCTGTGTCATCACATGAACTCGAAAGAATTCACCTCATAATCTCCGCTACTCCATTCTTCAATAATCTCGCACCACTCTTCTTCTTCCTCCATTCCACCAATCAGCGAAATATTCCACGGAGATAAATACTCTCCACCGAGATATATGAAAGGTTTATCTTGCATCTTGGCACATTTCCATTATCCCAAATACGTGGCAATTTTGCATGGGTGTTCGCGTACAACTGATTTCAATTCAAAACCAGCGATGAGAGATCTGATAAAAAATCACTTCTTAATTATCCACGAATTTTTAATGAAGTAATCAGAAAAATCTCAATCTCAAAGATTAAATAAATTCATTAACAATTTTAATTCCCAAGAAATTCCCTTGAAAATTGCATTTTTACGGGTTTTCCCTATATTAATAATAATAATAATTAAAAAACACAATCCATTATATTTTTCCATTCTATTTTTTAAAAATTATTTTCATTCAGGAATTGAAAAAAAAATCAATAAAATAGAAAAATGTAATTAATTTTTTCTCCATGAATTGGATATTATCATTGACTTTTTATTTTATTTGTTTTCATAAACAAAAACAATTTATTTATTATTTACGAGTTTTAATTTTTTTAATTCATAAATAAAGATGATTTAAAAAAATGAAAACCTAAAAATGAAGTTTAATTAAGGAAAAATATTCATCATGTTATTTTCGGATTTTCATTAAAAAAAATGTTCTTTTATGAATAGAAAAAAATAAAAACCTAAAAATATTACTCAATTCCGGAAAAATTGTAACATTTCAAATATTCTCCTCAAAAAAAATCTCTACGAGTGCACGACCCCGATAGAAAGAGCAAAAAAACAACTAGAAATTGAACTGAAATGCGATGAAATGAATAAAAAAGAGGCGTGTTAATAAAGCCGGCGTGCAGCAAAAGACCGAGGCGTGGCCAGCTGCAGAAGGCGTGTCCTTGACGCGAACCCGTGGAAGGAGCATCAGAGCGCAGTAGCAGCTGCATACATACCCCCTCGGCCCCTCTCTCTTGAGACACACGGGGAAGAGGGGCCGACAATGCAGAAATAAGAGGAACAAATGAGCCAGAGTGAAAGAGAGAATGCCCCGCGGCGGCTTTTACACCCGCGCGAACAGTGCCCGGCGTGCGTTTTACACCCGCACCGTTGAACTTTTTTGCCATTTGGACAGGCACTCACCCACCTCGTAAACCTTTCATCCACGTCCCAAAAGCCCTTTGTCTTCCAGCCGGCATTGGCCCGGAGCATATACCGTATGGCACATGTGCATTATGTATATCAGTGGGAAAAATAAGTGAGGGGAGACGAGTTTTTCGAATCATGGCAACCGGTTTGTCGCTCTAATACGCCTAAGTCTTCTCGGAAGATTCGGACGACTGATATACAGTCGATATTAAGTCGTTATTAAGAGGATAATGCTGAGGCCAGCTCATGTATGAAATTATCAAGCGACTTCGATCATCATCTGTACACATTTTTCAATGTACACGGAGAGAAATATTCAATAAAAATTACGTATCCTTTTCGTAATTCCGGAGCGAATTGTGGTTGTAGGAAATTGTACGGAACTGTCACGGAATTCTTCCAGAGCGTTCCGTAATTTTCATCTGAATCTCCTGGGAAAAATTACGATGCCGTCACTTAAATTCTCTGAGTCGATTCTGTAATCGGTGAGTGAATTGTGAGTTCCGTAATTTTTTCTGAACATTTCTCTCCTCGTAGCTCCACCCTTCGGCCAGGCTACGCTGTACTTTTGGATTTTTTCAGTTCTTAAATTTTTCAACTAAATTGCATGAAACAAATTTGAAAAAATGCATACCCAGTCGGTATTATCTAAATTAAATTTCGCAAAATATTGATATTTTTTCAAACATTGCCTTCTTATAAATAAATAATAAAACTTGTTTGCAAAACGGTGGATTATTTTTTATGAGGTGTCGAAAAAATTCTTGATTTTTTCACATCTAATGAAAAAAATTCAGATTTTAATCTTTGATTACAATGATAATGTTGATTTATAAGACACTGGCTTAAATCCTGATTTTTAAACATTTCTTCTTTGAAAAATCAAAACGATAATTAAATTGAGAAAAAAAATAGAATTCCAGTTTTCAATAATCTTTGAATTTACCGTAAAGGTAGAGCCACTTCGATACACGCTGTTAGAAAATTACTCTTGAAATTTTAAGTAATAAATCTTGAAATTTTTAATAACAACTAACTTACATGGAATTTCATTTTACATTTTCTTTTTTGGGGTCATCCGCTGAAAAGGAAATGTTTGCGATATCCTAACCTACTGACGGATGCGCGCACATCACGTGACCGGCTCCCCTCCCCCCAGCGCCACCGCCAATCCCGGCAGAGTTGCGTCTACGGACTTCTGACGTCACAACTAAAAACCCAAACTATTACGACTATTTAATGATCAACGTTTCATGAAAAATGCATAAATATTGAAATTAAAAAACCCGATCAGCATCCCCTAGCAATCCATTAAATCAAATCCATCGATAAGTGCGATGGCAGCCAGATATCGCCTCACAAAAATAACAATAAACCCGTTCACGACGGAACGACATTTTCCCAAGGGTGGAACTTCGAGGTAACGAAAGAAATCCGAGAAATCGGTATATTGCGCCGTGGGAAGAGGGCTTCTGAAAACAAAATCATTTAGAATTCAGCTCCCTTCCTGTCTTATATAATTTGACCACTTGGAGTTATATACGGACATAGAGAGAGACGAGAGAAATGGAGATGAAAAAAAAGAGGTTAGGGCGGGTGGAGATGGGGAGACGCCTTTTTGCCAACGTGTCCTGAGCACCTCTCGAGCCAAATGCTTCATAGGGACGCAGCTACCGCTTGTCTTTTTGTCCGCAGGCGGATCATTTGAGTTGGAGAGAGACGAAAGATGCAAAATGTCTTACGATGGTGGGTTTTGAGAGTGAAAAGGAGATGGTATATCATGGCCCCCATTAAGCTCTTATTAATTGCGGGGATCTGAGGGACCGCCTGCGCTCTTTCTTGCTGGTTTCCTATATACCTGATGGCCGAGACCGCCATTCTGACCAGTCGCATTAAGTAACCATCCTCTGTCTCTGTGAGGGCTTTGGGAGGACAAAAGAGACTATCGAGATGAGGGGATATAAACGAAGAAATTCATAGCGCCGGGCGACTTTTCGTTCCCCTGCACTCATTTTGATTCCATCACATGTTGTACAGTGATCGATTGCCCGGTGCACCAGACTGCGGCTTTCTTAATATCTCAATGCAGAGATCTCGTCCAACGAGAGGAGATGATGAATCATTTTTTTATGAAGTCTACTTGAGGATTTGTTTTTGTTTGGGATCAGTCGGTATGGGGTTGTGTTTGTTTGAATCGGAATGGCAATATTTCCTGATGTTTTTTTGTGGAATTCATTGTTTACGTGGGAAATACACTATTTTATCGGTTCCTTTATTAAATAAATTTCATCAGAAATTTTTGACGAGAGATGGCGTTGACCGACCGGTGTTGTGACGTCAGTCAGGGTCATCTGAGCATTTTGAAATCATCATTTTGCGATCGTTTCTTTCATTAGAAAAATATGATTTGCAAAGTTTTACTCCCGATTGAGATTTAATAAGACAAAGAATCGAATGCCAGAAGAAAAAATTTCAGGAAATATTTCATGAGAATTGGATCAAAATACTATTTCAAATAGATATTTGAGGCAAAATGTCTTATTTTACCCGGTCGAAGCAATTTTTTTCAAAAAATGTCATCAACCATTTCAGATAGTATTCTCCCTATTTGAAGATAGAATGCAGGAGCCTGGGGCATGACGGGATGAAGGTGTGGGGGATGGTAAGTATGGGGGAAGTGGGGCCAACACCGCCCCACAGATAGACATACGACGTATTAAGAGATAAATCAAAAAAACTATGTGATTTTAATCTTATAATCGTTTTCTTTATTATAAATATTGTTTTTTAATATATATTTATATAGTTTACAAATAACAATTTACACAGCGACGTGTTATCTGACATCGTCTTTTTTCTCATTATTTCTTCATCTCTCTTTTTCATTTTAAAACACTACTTGGGGTGGTGTTGGCACTTCTACCCCGTGTACATCGTAATTTTGTGTATGCACAATATTTGAGAATGACTTTTGTTTGCAAATAAAATGAAAACATTCAATTCTACGGTACTATCTAATTAACTCTAGTGTCTTTGTGACCTGTACAAAGCGACTGTTTTTCGTATTTAATTCTCTCACAGTTGTTCATTCTGCTCTTGAAAATTAATTAGCTGACTTTGTTTTTTTTTCTAGATATAAATTTGATTGCTTTTTTTCTAGCTAAAGTACAAGGTGCGAGGGACTACTCACTCCCGAAGTCTTGGAGAAAAACACGGAGAGAAATTTCGTAATGTATTAATGCGCGGGAAGTTGTGAGTCACAATGGTACACCAAAAGGGGCGCTGTTGACATGACAAAAATTACCAAATCACGTTCGTCAACATTTCATGTGACGGAATTAATGAATTTTACGTTGTTTGTTATTAATTTTTATAACCATCATCTTCGTGCGCTCCGTCATGAAATCAATTCGAAATCACGTTAAGGTATTTATGGCGGGGCGGCCACGTAGGAGGTGAGACGGAGGGGAATCTATTGTTCTCTCGCAGAAAACCAACCGCTAAACAAAAAAAATGAAATTTCAATAACAAATGTTCAATCTATTTCGACCATTTTTGTGTTTGAAATATTTTTTTGATAACGTTTCTATTTTTTCCCCAAATATTTCAAGCCTTCTTTTATTTTTCTAGCTTGTCTTTTGGATGATTGGAAAATAATTAATATGGATAGAAAAAGTGACGTCGTGCCGTTCGAGGTATAAGTTGGCAGCACTGATTCACTCAGCTGTTATGTTCCTTCCCATAGCGAAATGTATCATTACAACTCCACTCGTATTTGTCGCCCTTACCCATGATTTCTAACCTCAACGTTGTCGCTATTCCAAGTTGCGCACGCAGAATTCCTATTTTTCATGTTTTTTAATTATCCCTTTTAAACAATTCTCCTAGGCCACTTGGATTAATTTTTTTTATGTTCCTCCTTGAAAGCTCCACTCAAGTGTGAAATTTCAGGAAAATGGCGACTTTTTTCTATTTTTAATATTTTTTTTTCCGAATTTCCATAAGAGCCCATGTTGAAATGCATCTTTTAGAAAAACTCCTGTATTTCGCTCATTCTCCTAGGCTATCTGGGACTTTGCATAGGGGTTTGGAAAAAATCAAAGAACGCATTTTAAAAAAATCATCAATTTCTTGACTTTTTTCGATCCCCCTGACCGCGCCATAAATACCTTAACTCATTGAACTCGCCGACATCACGGAAATCAAGTAGTTTCAACTCTCCGACATCATTTTTGAAATCATCTCCGTAATCACGTGAGATCAACTCCATTTCAAAATCACGTTATCACTCAATTACGGAGTGAGTAGCCACCTCGACGCGGGGACCATTGTCGTTAATTTTTTCAGGCCCAATACTCACCGGAGAGGGGTGCGTAAGGGCCGTGGGGGTAGGGGGGCGCTGAAGATGCGTCGACGAGGGATTGCGACGGTGTCGTTGACGTCCAGTCCTTGTATGACGGCGCTGCGTGCACATGGTGAGCCGTGTGGTGGGAGGTGTGGTGACCAAGACCTCTGGCGCCACCTAACAACAGGCCGCCGTAACTCGCCGCTGCCGCCATGTTGTGGTGATGATATTCGTGGACGGCTCTAATAATTTAATTCAACAGAGATTAATTTTGGAGATGATCATCTTCACGCGAACGAGGGAGGGGGGGGATTAATATGGAGGAATTAGCTACCTGTGATGGTACTGGGGGTAGTGGGGATGCCATGGGTCCGTTGCATAATCGTAAACGTCGCCGGGGTGTTGACTGTTCCAAAAGGATGGCGGAAAATTTCTCGTTGACATGGGGATGTTTTCTGGAAGAAAATATTTTCAAGTATTTGTGAGAAGTGAAATCCGAAATGATCAGTGGGTGGGGTGAAATGGAATTTTGATTGAGGTGTGGGTTATAAGGGTCATGAGGGTTAAGCAAGGGTCATAGGAACTGTTATAAATGCCAAATAAGGGTCAAACATTGAACATCGAATATGCCTTCATTATGATCGTTATTTGACCTTCATGACTGTTTTTCGGATCTTCACCTGACTTATGACCTTAAATGAGACTCGAGTAAAGCTTAACAAAGGCCAAAAAGTGATCAAACGTGTTTAACCCTTAGACAAGGTCATAAGGGTCAGGTGAAGATCATAAGACCAGTTTCTATGATCATTTTACCCGTATTGAAGCCTTATTTGACCATCATCTTAATAAATAAGAGTCAAATAAAGCTTAAATAAGGGCCAACCATTGTCTCTTATCTAACCTTATTTCAGCCCTATTTGACCCTTAAGGTCATAAGGGTCAGGCGAAGGTCATAAGAACAGTTCCTGTCAGTGTTTAACCCTTTTCAAGTCTTATTAGATCCCGATCTGTTTGAGTAAGGGTCAAATAAGGCCTAAATAAGGTAGAATAAAGGTCAAACATGTTAAATAGTCGATGTTTGACCGTTATTTAATCTTGTTTAGGCTTCATCTGATCCTTATGGCCCCAAATAAGAGTCAAGTAAAACTTCAATAAGGGTCAAATATGCCTGAGGTTCTTTGACCCTTATTTAAGCCTCATTTGATTGTTATTCGATCCTTATCCAATCTCATTTAATCCTTATTAAACATTTATGTAACAAGATTCCACATCTCGTAATGGTTAAATAAGGCTCAAACCTGTTGAGTATCCAATCTTTCCCCTTATCCAACCGTATTTCCATCCTCAGCCCTCTTATAAACCTCATAAACCTCATGACCCACATCCCCCTCTACTCAACCCACAACCTCAATTCCCAGAAAAGTAAATCCACAAAATTATCGTTCACAGTTGCTAAAAAATCTCGAATTCAACCCACGAAAATTGACATCCCGATTACAAATGTAAATACCCCTTCACCCAAAACACCTCCAAAAATTGTCCTCCCACCGGGCGATAAAATCTCACCACCTCTCTCCTTTCCCCGCCCCTCTCTCAAAACATCAAAGCCCAATTCCCTAATTCTAGCGAATGTGTGACGCATCGGGTTATATTGTAATTCCCGCGGGATTTTGGTTTAACCCATCAGAGACAGAGACAAAGCCAGTACAACACATATCGGTAGAACGAAGAAGCCCGTGGAGTCTGCATTGTTTCCCACGGATGGAATGCCGGTCCCTGGGAGTATCGCGGGCCTCCTCATCCTCGGTAGTGTGTCGGAGTGAGAGAGAGAGAAAGGGGACCCAAGGACTTGAAATATGCTTCACAGTCTTGTCCGCGCGCCCCAGCAAACCGCCCGATTGGCTTCCAACTCTCATCGCCGTCACTGTATAGATTCTACCACCCGCCAGCCCCCCCCCCCCCCCCNCGACAACTATTGGAATCGTCTCGATGGGGAAACGACTAACTATCGCGTTAAATATTGCGATTTGCTTAGCCCCCAAACCAAGATGCGAGAGCGATAAGTCGATGCTGCCGCGCGCCTCTTCACCTTTTTCCTCTCTTTTTATTTATTTCTGTTTCTCTTTCCTCTTTTTTTTTCTTGTTTCAAGTTTTCGTCTTTCTCTCGAACTGTCCGCGTCTTTGCCCCAGGACTGTCCTTTATTTATTAATGCAATTAAAGAAACAGAGTGTCGGTCCCCTGCTCGCAGCGGTCTCCTGGGCCTGTCTTTCTTCTACGCCGATGGGGCACTCTCACGACCGGGTGAAACAAAGATGGTGACATGACAACAGGATAGTTGAGGGGAAAAAGAGGGGGGGAGGGGGTCTGAGAGGAGTGCCGCGTTCAGGAAGAAGTGTTCGGACGACAGGATAAGGATAGGGGAGTTGGGGCCTCATTCGGTTGATCGGACGGTTTACATATGAAGGTCGGGGAGAGAAGAGGTGTTTGGTGTGGAGGAAGTGGGCTGGGGTTGAGTCGAGTTTGGATGGGCGTTTAATCAACGGATTGATTAGGGACCGGAAGTTTCTTAGATTACGATTGTGAAGACAGAGAGAGAAAACGAATGAAGTTTATGGGAAGGCGTTGGGAGAAAGTTGCGACCTGCAGACAAGCGAAACTGCTTATGAGAGAGCAACTAAGAGTTAGGACCAGAAAGCTTCTGGAGTTGCACAGAGGGGATCTGAGGGTAGCAGTAGGGCTCCTTACGGGTCATACAGCTCTCAGAGCTCATCTGTTCAAGATGAAACTTGCAGAACAAGAAGACTGCAGACTGTGCGGAGGCGATAAGGAGGGCGTCATCCACATTTTATGTGAATGCCCCCTATTAGCACTCCGTCGCTATAAAATCTGGGGCCAGGCTTTCCTGAAACCAGAGGACTTACAACAAGCGGCTGTCACCAGCCTTATTAGCCTAGTGAGAAACACAGGGCTGGGGCTGTGTGACTGACCGAAACTAAGGCGGAAGTTACAAAAGATCGTATGATTTAGATGACTCTGGGCGCTTTAAGTGACCAGCCGCACTTTTTTTTATTCTTTATTCTATGGGAAGGCAAATCGCGCCTTCTTGGAGTTTCTTGAAGTTAGCGTCAAGTATATTCTCTACTTTTCCATGCAGGATAGTATAGTAATCCAAGAGGAATTTCCTTTGACTTCAGATAACTCTAGAGAGCAATCATAAGGGTCAAGCGGGAAAGACGAGCGGGACGGCCTTGAGGGTCAATCGGAAGAGATGAGCGGAAAATTCATGAGGGTCAAACAGGAGGGACGAGCAGAACAATCATAAGGGTCAAGCGGAGGAAATACGGATGAGGGTCAAACGGAAGAGTAGGGCAAAACTGTCATAAGGGTCAAGTGGAAGAGACGAGCAGAACACTCATGAGGGTCAAGCTTTCAGCTTGTCTCTTCCGTTTGACCCTTATGATCGTTCTGCTCGTAATGAGGTTCTGAAACTTATGACAGTTTTAACCCACATGACCCTTCTTGCCGTTCTTGTGGAACCTTCATTTGTCTTCCAACGTTCCAAAATGTGGGAACAATTTGAAGAAAGGGCCAATTTTTTGTGGCACTTGGACTCACTCCTTTGTACTTCGGATAACTAGAGCAATCATAAGGGTCAAGCGTTCGCTTGTCCTTTCCGTTTGACCCTTATGATCGTTCCACTCGTTCTTGCGACACCTTCATTCGTCTTTCAACGTTCCTTAATGTCGGGAAAATGTCCGAAAAGTGGTTCAAAAAGTGTATTTACAACCACGTCAATACCAAACATCAAAATAAACTTTCAGGCCCCTCTCATTATTTTTTTTAACACGTCACAGAGTGAAGTATTTGAATATTTTTTCCCTCATCTGCATGACGGTGACTTATGTAGGCACATGGCACTGTGCCAAAACTCGCCATTATAAAGACGTTGGGTGCTCACGCGTGCAAGGAGGCAATACGTCAAAACGTAAAGCCTCCTAGAGGGGGTGGGTGGAGAGGGGGGCTTGCTCGTGGGGGCCCCTTGCTCCTGGTCTTGAGGATTGATGTCCCGGCGCGACTGGATGGCTTGTTATTCCGATTTAGAGCGTTGTTCCGCGTGTGTCACACCACTCGCTGAGGTCTTTGAAGAGAGTACAGTCAAGCAAACGAATGACTCTGTATTAGTTTCATGGGTAGACGACTGATGCGATGCAGCAAAGACCGCGTGTCAAGTAATTGCGGGTTCTGTCGCTCTATCCACTGGTGAACTCACGCAGTCACATGTAGGAGACAGTCTGTACTCATGCGGGCGTTAATTTGACGGCACAATGCGTAACGACATGCTCAATTTCATCGTTCAGCTTTGTTTTTGTTGGTAAAAATGTGTTGTTTTTTTTCGACGAGTTTTTATAGTCGAGGATTAAGTGGGCAGGGAGACGTGGCACGAGACGGAGCCAAAATTGTGGGGGTGGTTGAGGGTTGGCAGAAGAAATTTGGGAGAAAGAGTATGAGATGCTGGAAAAATGGTTAAATAATAACGAATGGATTGGGAATTCTATGAATGTCATACACATATCATTCACATTCTTGACTCCTGAAGGAGTATTTTTCAAACCCATTCTCATTTCCTCCAAGAGAAATCGTGAAAATTACAAAAACAGTCTCTCTTAAAAAAAAAATTCCGAAGCTAAAACTGTCCCTCAGCATTCTTTACTCCTTACTTTGAGAAGCTCTTAATTTACCACTGCGTCCTCTCGTGTATATAGAAACCCGGGGCAGGGGAAGTGGAGAGGGTGCGGGGAGCGCCGATGAGGAAAGAGAGAGGAAGGAAAAATTTCAGAGGGTTGAGGCACGTAACAATTAGGTCGATGTTGTCTTGAATTCTAAACAGGCTAGTGAACCGGAGATCCTCGCGGAGTTTGCGGTTGGGATAAATGTGGGCTTAAACGACACCAATATAGCAACTCGTGCTGATCACTTGCCAAACCCTCACTTCACGTTAACCATTGCACTTTTTCTTATTCATGTCGTTTTATTCTGTCGATTTTTCTCCTTTTTCTCGACATTTTTTCGATTTTATGTCCCTTACGGCTCTTTGTTATTCGCCTCGGGTGCTCATTTCATTCCAGTTTGGATTTTAACTCTCGGAGCACGGAGGACATCGACAATTGTCGAGAGGGGGGAGGGCTTGTTAGACCTGTCAATGCCTCAGTTCCTCCAACTACTTTATTACACTAGTCCTGATCCCCTTTTTCCTAATAAAAGATTCGATATTACTTTTTTCGATTAATTGTTTATAATCGTTCTTATTGCAAAAAGTAATAATTCCTATGATCATTGAATGAGATTTTTATCACAATCGCAATTCAATTCCCCCTAGAATACACTTTAGAGTGCGAATTTCTGGAATTCAATGTTTGTTGATACTCCGGTAAAATTGCGTGCCCACACTGTTATCAATTTTTAGTTAGTTTACACGGTAATTCAATTAATCTGTTGTTCATCTCATCAATATAATTCTGTGCTTAGAATATTGTCATCTCGTATTTTCAGCACTAAATTAAAAATTAACACTTAATTTGGAATATTGAGTCACAGCTTCTTTTTATTCATATCAGAAATTTTGTATTTGGATATTAATATTATTTGTTGAAAGTGAAAAAATCGATCATCATTTTCACTATATTGCATTCAGATTCTCCTATCCTTAACGTAAAAAATGAGATAATCTCATAACTCTAGCTATTAATTCCAATGAACTTTGTTCGAACGAAACCTCAGTAAACGCAATATTAAGAAAGTAGAATTATTCTATTTTCTTCTGACCTAAATAATTTGGACAATTATGATTCGTCTATTCATGTTTCACAGAAGGTATTCGTGAAATCCGCTTTATGTTCTCCATTCTCGTTTCAGATATCCGCCATGTTCGAGTTCTCATTTTCATTCTTCTTCATCTTCTCATTGCCCATGCTTTTATCAGAATGGATTCCCGAGTCGAGGATTTGGTTCTGATTGGACGTACACAGGTCTTTCAAGATCTCTCCAGACCTAGATGGACCTGGTAAGTCCGAATCAGTTCTGCGACGTACTTTTCCAGAGACCATTCGAATCCTCAGTTCTTTTCGGTCCTGAGAAGCCCTCCTCGATGCTACCGAGAACGCGTGATTTTACGACCGGGTGAAGGGGAAGGCATGTATGCGGAGGGTTGAAATTTGTAGCCAACGAGGAGACAGGGTTGCAGAATATATTTTAGCCAGCAATTGAAAACCCGAGTTGAAGACCCGAGTTTGTAGCAAAGATGTCAGACAAGATATGAATGTTTTTTTGGGCTCAAACGAAAGAGCGGGTCGAGAAATGGCGTGCTAGGACCTCTAAAGATGGTTTTGAACCAGGGGAGAC
>NW_021680364.1:207953-217686 GCF_001412515.2 Diachasma alloeum
TTTTTATTTGGACAATGCATGCAAGCGGAGGGGCAAGAGTGGCTAGAATAGATTCTGCAACCTTCTCCGCTTGTTGGATAAAAATGTCAAGCCTCCGCATACATGCATCTCCCCTCCACCCTCCCGTGAAATGTCGATTTTCGAGATTAAAAAAAAAACAATAATTGCATTTTTTATTTCAATAACGCATGAGTAAATAGGGATATGAACGCAGATTTAATATAGGCCCATAGAATTACGGGGACCGGCAAGGATTTGGAAAGTCTGAATGCAAGTCCTGCTTACACCTAACAAGTGCTGAAGTGGGACATAACCAGAGGTAGAAAGGTCTCGGAAGCACTTGGAAAGAGGCTTCCCAAGACCTATCCAGTTCTGAACGGAGAGACCTAAGTAGAATTTGTCAGGACCAATTATTCGACTCGGGTTGTTTCAGAAGCCATGACTCGGAGAGATTGATCTTGATTTGGCTGGCATTATAATTAAAATGTTACCTTTGACTTTATCGTGTGCCAAGGCACGTTGGAAGTGTTCCTCGACCTCGGACGCTGCATCACCTCGGTAATGAGTGAAGACAACGCAATTGGCACTAACGTATTGGGCTCTACTCTCACCATCGTCCGAATCCTCGGCTGTCGTTACTGCACCTACAGCTGATTGACATATTTCGTTACGAAATTTTGTCGTTATTTTTATTACTAAAACAATTTGAAAAATTCATTTTTCTTTAGTTCAGTTGTGCTTGATGGGTTCTATCAGTTTGTTGGGATGACGGGCTATTCACATTCGAATCAGCTGAGGGCCATGAGGGAAATAAGAACATTGAGGATTTTGTCGTAATGACGAATGTGAATATCCCGATTTTTCCCATCAGTCCATGCACGGAAAAATTCGTTACGGGCTAAGGAAAGAAGATTTGTTCTAAACTTATGATCTTAAACAGAGATTTTCAAACATCTTAATTAGATTTTTTTAATTCACTCACGAATCGACCAATTACTCAGTAGTAACTGGTCTCACGAGAACACAACAGTCCAAAAACTGAAAACATTTTCAACAGAAATGGAATAGAATTCCTCTCAACTTCGCTCAGCTTTTCAATAAAATTTTTTCGTGCATGTCGAATAAATATCAACGAGTGTATAAATAACCTCAACTCACCATCAGTCGATCTATCGTCATCAAGAGTTCTCGATGGTTGCGTAGTACTTGTTAAAGGTACTCTAGGTTGGGGTGTAGGTCGTGGCGATGCAGGACTTGGCGCTGAACCAACTGATCCCGCACTGCTAGGTTGTCCCTGTGGTACACTTCCGCTGGTTGCACACAACTCCAAACCCGCTGCCTCCAACGATCTCTGGTGTACATTCAACTGAACATCAAAAAACCAGAAGCAAAAATTGAGGAAAAATGATAAACCGAGGGGAATGATTGAAATTGAGTTGCCAGAGAGATCGGAATTTTCCCTGAAATGCGTTTAAATCGGCCGCACAGTTTATTCCCCCATTGTCGGGGAAATGAATGCTCACGATTTTTGGAACAATGGAATTTATCGGTATGATTTTTCACTGGAACTTCACTTGCCATTGGAAAACATCCGGATTAAATCGTCATAATTAAATTCTTTGTCGAACCATTGCTGGAATAACACGAATAGCGTGATATACCGTCAAGTTATTCCAGAAATGAGACAAATAATCCAAAACATTGAATCGTGATGTTGGTGTGTGAGCAATGTCTCCGTGGATTCGTCAACACCTACCGCTTCTACTCGCACTTTCGCCTTTGACGAAATTCTCGAAACGATTTAAAGTGCTCACACGTCGACAAGATGAGGGGCGTTCTGCCAAGACCCAGGATTTTGGGAATTTTAAGATGTTTTGGAGACGTCGGTTGATGGGTGACCTTTATTCAAATGCAGTTGGGGGATAATTGGGAAGGGATCAATGACGGGTGTTATTGTGACATCGCAAGATTTAAGATGGTTCTATTCTTGATTAGTTGAAGAGGACTTTCAACAGGAGTGAATTATGATGCGACGGCGACGCTGTTGCATCCAAGATGA
Organism: Diachasma alloeum; assembly: GCF_001412515.2. Classification (NCBI taxonomy): domain Eukaryota; kingdom Metazoa; phylum Arthropoda; class Insecta; order Hymenoptera; family Braconidae; genus Diachasma; species Diachasma alloeum. The sequence continues at coordinate 210,013 of NW_021680364.1, forward strand.
ACTTCTCAGTGCATTAATAAACTCGATAAGACAGGGGAGAGTGATCAAGTTATTCTTTATCGTGATTGGTCGAAGTGGAGTTTATGAAAATTGATACATTCTTTCGTAAATGAGATATTTTGGTGCTAGAATTAATGGTAAATGTGGGAACTCCAGTAGCTCAAATGGTCAAAGGAGCAATTTGGTAATCCTAAGGTTGCGGGTTCGAGTCCCACTCGGGTACTTCCCGCTGTTTTCTGGATGAATTATAAAAATGCCAACTTGGATAACATCATAATAATGCTGAAAATGATCTTAACCGTTCAGTTCTAATGTCTTGTACAACAAATGATATATTTTTCCATATGTGCATGTTATTGGAAATGGGTGATTTTGAATAAAAATCAATCCGGTTGAGTTGAAACTTTTCTTTATTTAAAATTATATACGAGGAAGACACATCCACACGCTTTGAGCTGCTCAGATGGACTAACTAAAGAAACAAAGGTCCCAGAGGTCTGAAACCCTGGCGACATAGACCCACAAAGGTCTCTTCATTTACAGATGTTTAGACTGAAAAACCAAATGCCCAAACATTCGTCCACGCTCTTCTCAGAATTTCAGATCAGAAAAATGTTCTCTTATAATAATATAAACATACTGTGAAATATAAAATTAATTTTTGTAATCATGGAATGTGAACTCCAACACATGTGATCCATCCAATCTCCGAAATGATGATTTCGGACATATGAAAGAATGATCAACATTCAGAATATATGGATGATAAAATCACTGGTAAATGTGGTAACTCCAGTAGCTCAAATGGTCAAAGGAGCAATTTGGTAATCCGAAGGTTACGGGTTCGATTCCCAGTCGGGTACTTCCCGCTATTTTCTGGATGAATCATAAAACTGCCAGCTTGGATAATATCATAATAATGCTAAAAATGATCTTAATATTATCCGTATGGTGTTTCGTGCAACAAATGATATATTTTTCCATATGTGCATGTGATCCATCCAAACCCCGAAATGATCATTTTGGACANGTCCTAGAGGTCTGAAACCCTGGCGACATAGACCCACAAAGGTCTCTTCATTTACAGATGTTTAGACTGAAAAACCAAATGCCCAAACATTCGTCCACGCTCTTCTCAGAATTTCAGATCAGAAAAATGTTCTCTTATAATAATATAAACATACTGTGAAATATAAAATTAATTTTTGTAATCATGGAATGTGAACTCCAACACATGTGATCCATCCAATCTCCGAAATGATGATTTCGGACATATGAAAGAATGATCAACATTCAGAATATATGGATGATAAAATCACTGGTAAATGTGGTAACTCCAGTAGCTCAAATGGTCAAAGGAGCAATTTGGTAATCCGAAGGTTACGGGTTCGATTCCCAGTCGGGTACTTCCCGCTATTTTCTGGATGAATCATAAAACTGCCAGCTTGGATAATATCATAATAATGCTAAAAATGATCTTAATATTATCCGTATGGTGTTTCGTGCAACAAATGATATATTTTTCCATATGTGCATGTGATCCATCCAAACCCCGAAATGATCATTTTGGACATGTGAAAGAATGATCAACATTCAGAATATATGGGTGATAAAATCACTGGTAAATGTGGTAACTCCAGTAGCTCAAACGGTCAAAAGAGCAATTTGGTAATCTGAAGGTTGTGGGTTCGATTCTCACTGGGGTATCCAGCTAACAATTTACCAGTAAATTTCCAGATATTTACCGGTCTTGCTGGGGACTTTTAGAAAAATTCTTCCCTGGGTACTATCCGCTATTTTCTGCATAAATCGTTAAACTGATGTGCCAGCATGGGTAATATCATAAACATGCCGGACAAGCTCTGAACGATCCTGCCGAATCGATATATTTTTCCATATGTACATATCATCCATCCAAACCCCGAAACGATGATTCCAGCTACGTGAAAGGAAGTAGCCAACAGCATCGGGGGATGGAAGGGGCTAGCTAGTGAGTTCCATTGAGGCGCATAGCGACGCCAAGCGTTGGCGTCCATTGTGCCTTCAATACAACGAGAAACGGGAGGGTGAAACGGGAAGCTGCAAATAGCACTCGGACTATGCGGCGTCCCACCTCATACCCATCCACTCCCTCCCCTCTCTTTCGGCCATCCGCTTATCCTCGTCATGGCCGGTCGCAACGAGACCAAATAGTACGTAATGCTTGCTATTCATTAGATCCCAACGATGCAAATGCCACCGTGGGTCACGACATTCCCCGCCATTTTTTCCCCATTCTTATTTGTTCTCGGCGTGTTTTTTATTTTGGGGTGCATTTTGTCAATTGGATCAAACACCGTTGGGGTACGATATCGCTGATGGCCAATAGGGGAGAGTCATTTGAAACGCGCGACTGGGTGTCGAAAGGTGGGTTGCGAGTATTACGAGGATGGGACGCACCGCTGAATGCCAAACTACGCGGTCAAGATGACTCTATTTTGTCGACTGCGTGGTTGGTATTGGGGAGAGTGACATTTTGATTGGTACATAGGTGATTTTGATCAATGTTCATTAACCCTAGACTGGTCACCATGCGAGGGAATTGCCGCAACATGTCGTTTTATTCACCTTGCCATCGACTGGTTGACCTGAAAAAGTTGAGAAAAATTGAATTCGGCAATTGAAGTATCTGGAAAATTCTAATATTTTTTTTCAATATTGTATCCTTAATTCTGGGAGAAAAAAAATTATTTCCAACAGGTGAACAATTTTTTCCCGTGTTAAATGAAATTGCCTGTTGCGCGACGTTGCTGGAAACTCGCTAAACGCGCCCGGGAAGTGTAGAGTGGATTCGGCAACGCTGGAGCCGAAATAACACGGCGGCACTCTCCCGCGAAGGTGACTTAAGTCGCATTTTCCCGTCAGGTGACCAGACTAGGGTTAATTGTAGGAGGAGTATAGTAACAAAAGAAAATGGTTTAGAAAATTTTACCTTCACTATTTTTACGATATCCCATGAACCAATGGGTTTAGGGGGAAATGTTAGAAAAGCTTTTTTGTAGCTGAGAAAATTTCCTACCAAAAATGTTCTCATATATTTTCTTCTAAATCTCGAAGTTCCCGAGAGATTCAGCAGAGAATCTCGAGTGAATTTCCTCATTCACCCGACATCCATTCCACTACTGGCAGATTGAATTAATAAAATCAAAGTAAAAAATGTCATCAACTCAACCCCAAAAAATCCTACACCAAACTCCCGATCCCCCACCACCCAGAGATTATTCCCCCGCCATATTCTCCACCTTATCTAACCTCTCCATTCCCCCTAGCGCAATCATTGTTAATCTCAAACATGAGCGGACCTCATTACATCTAGAGCGTTATAAATCCATCCATGACTCTCGAGGCGTGTATGAGTTACGATGCCTCTCAGTGCATATAAGCGCCAATCCCACAAAAGTCCCCGGACGTAGACGGGCTGTGGTTTCCTGGCGCTGCACACTGAAGCAGATGGCGAAGTGGATATAACCTCAATGATCCTTTTGGCGTTGTCCAAGTGAACAGCGAATCTTAGCAAAACAACACCTTTGCTGTGTATTTCTTCGTAAATTTGATTGTATGCGAGATCCCCGTGAAAAGTTTGAGTTGCTGGTTGCGGAAAATTTCCAAAATATGGCACAAAAGTCTCCCAGTTTGGCGAGTGTTTTTGTTTTGGAGGACTTGTTTAAATAGTGCGCCAACGATTAGCGACATCTGTGGTTTCTTCTTCTTCTTCTTCTTCGATTTTTATGGCTCTGACATTTTAGTCTTGCGGCCGTACATCTGTGGTTTGATTTGATAACAAATTGAATTAGAATATGGCACATACTCCTATGCTCAAAGTTCAGCCAGTAAGGAAAGAAGAAGAATCAGCGAGAGAGAAGACATCGCACAACGCCTAACCAATTACGTCCATGAATCAAGAGATGTGGCGCGCGCGCTTTTATCCGGAGTACGTCTCAGTCTCCCGGCAGCTCAGAAATAAGTTGACGGTGATGTATGCCCAGAGTACGTGGGGGTGTCCTCATCTTTTCCATCTTCGCCAGATGGAGTGGAAAAAAAAGCCTCAGAGGCAACGCCTCAAGTAGATGTTATCATTATCTGCTCTAATAAACCCTCAGAGCCGACATTCCATGAAACAGTACATCACCCGTGCCCCAACCAAAGCGGCCATGAACAGCACTGATGACCCGTAGAGAACACTCAAGAATAACACCACTCCCTGACACCTGACATTTTCCCTCCACTCTTGAGTTATTCAAAGGCGGTGTTAAATTGTCCTCAGCAAAACAACACAAAAAATTGTTTCGGCTGAATTTATCAAGATGGTGGATTGGCTGTTGAAAGTACTGAGAGAGGCATACAGCAACGACAATGTGGTAATTAATCGAGTCGTTGGGCAACCTTCGACTCTATTCCCCGCCCCCCCTCCCCCCCAACCCTCTGCTGATGCTTCTGCGGGGCCTCTGGGAAGGACGCGGATCCTGTCGCGGTCCTTCAAAGCATTCCTTATTCCCTCTCCCCACTCCGTATCCAATGTTTCTTTTTCGTCGCTCTCCAAACATTCCCCCCCCCCCCCGCTTCGGTGGCCAGATTGTCCACCCCTTTTTTTGAGGGAACGGTTATAAGCGTCGTTTTGGTATTAGGGTCCATGTTTGATGGAAGAGGCGATAATATGCGTTGTTTATTGCTTTCGAATGAGACCATTGTATTCGTCAAATCCGAAATTTATCATTTTTTGGGGCAGGATAACTAATTTTGGCCTCTGGCGTTGATTGTTTTTCGACGATAACTGAACAAGTTATTGTTTAAATTGATCTAATTGGGATTTTGAATATTCTTCCGAATGCCAGGTTGACCGAGTTGAAAAAATTATTCTGAAATCAATATTCAGGGAAAGGTAAGAAAATTTTAACGTTGGGACGATGTTGATTGGCAAGGTTGGAGCAATGTTGGAGGCCAACGTTGGGACAACGTTGACTGCCAATATTACCAAAACGTTGACTGCCAACGTTTTGGTAATATTGGCAGTTAACGTTGGCCTCCAACATTGCTCCAACCAAAACGTTGGAGTCAACGTTGAGGCAATGTTGGTTGCCAAGGTCGATGCAATATTGGTTGCTAGCCTTGAGGCAATGATGGCTGACAGCATTAGGTCAATCTTGGCTGCCAACGTTGGGGCAATGTTGCCTGCTAGTGTTGACACAATTTTGGATACCAACGTTGCGTCAATGTTACCAGTCAATGTTGGGGCAATCTTGGCTGCCAATGCTGCGTCAATGTTGAATTCAATAAATCATAAAAATCAAAAATAATTCAAAATGACAGTTCCACCTGACAGATTAGTGTTCAAACGAATATCGATTTTACTCCTTGTTTTTTAATTGGTAGTGATTGATACTCAGAGATGGGGCGACGATGATCAGCTCCCACATCAATTACAAAAGTCGCGGGGTGGAAGCCTCGAGAGATATGCCACAGGTAGCAAAACGAATAAAATGGCGATTGAGGTTGCAAAGAGGGAGAGAAAAGAAGAGAGATGGAGAAGGGTCCCAGTGGGTAACAAGCTACCATCGGGTATCTTGCAATTTGTTTGCCAGACACGGCCATTCGTCGACACGATTCTCCTATCTTCGGTTGAGATGAGAGAAGTCCGACTACTCCTCGCTCTGTTTCACTCTTTCCGTGGATTTTCCAATTTTTTTTTTCGTCATGGTCACCCCTCTTGTCGCTCTCCCCTTTTCTCTCTTCCGCTTTCGGGGNGGGGGGGGGGGGGGGGGTAATCTATCGATAAAGTCCGCGGATGAGTTCCCCTTGGGTTAAACTTAACGTTCATTAGCGCGGTAAAACTCACTCGCTCCAGGTGGACAACAACACCGAGGACGACAAATTACGGGAGATCGGCACATCCTTATTTCTCAGCGTCGATTAATCGAGCGTGGGAAACTAATTAACGGATGTTTTCTTTCGCTTTGGGAAGTCACCTGTTTCAAAGGGTCTTTCCCCACTATCTTGGGATCCATGGAAATTCCATGATGCGTTTACAGGTCAGTGTGGTAAGTTTGAAGATAAATAAAAATTCGCGATGGGCAATTTCTTAATGGAAAAATTCACCAGGAGGAGAAGAGCGGGAGGAGAGGAAGAGTGCGTTAATGAGAAGGGGATTCCCGGGATCGAAATATCGTGCACTATTAGAAGAAAATGTAAATTTCATGGACAGTCGACTAATTATTTTCAGGAGAGTGACGCAGAATACGATTTAAGCGGAAAAAAATCATAACATTTGAGATTTCAGTGGAAATCCAATGAAATTCCAAATTTTTTAACATATTTATGATGAGAAATCTTGCAATTTTTCTAATTTTTAATTAATTGGGAATTCCAGAGGATAGTGACCGGAATTTTCCAGATTTTTATCATTTTTAGGGAATAATTCAGTAGTGAAGTGCTAAAATGGTTCAAGTCAATTTTGACTATTGGCCAGTTTTCAATAAATATCTCGGAGATAAACGGAGATAGCAAAATTTTGGTTATAAACTTTTTTGTAGAGCCAATTGAGAGCTATAACAAATGTAATTATAAAAATTTTGCTATCTCCTTTAGATTCGGAAATATCCCTCAAAAACTCAACTGGGAGATAAGTCGACTTGAACCGTGTTTCCTCTTCCATAAAATTCTGAATTTTCAATGACGAAATTCCTTGAAATTTCAGTGGAACTAAAATGTGACAACAATTTCAAGCAAAAATTTTAAACAGAAAAATTTTTTCTTACTCACACCTCAAAATATAAAAGACGCAAGTGCATAAAATCGAATATTCAAATCGCGAAAGAAAAATCTCGATGGCATCGTAAAAAATCGTATGGATTTGGCAATTCCTCGTCGTTTGATCGTAAAAACTGTTGTGACAGGACGGCTTTTCCATTCGCAAACATCATTTTTTCCCGATTCCACTATACATTCTTAACTAAAGCCAAAATTGCGATGTGAAAACAAAACGTATTGAGACTTTCTCGTGAAATTATTCCCTAAAATGAACAATGACCCCCTAAAAACTCCACATACATCCCCAAAAATAAAGACATTCCTCCTCCCTTTGAACTCCGCCGTCAATTCACTGAATTTCCCCTCATTTCCCGGACGAAGACCAGAAATACACGCGAACTGAAATGAACTGAGATCCCCAACGCAACATCGAGTGCAGCGAATGCAGAAAACCTGCCGTCAATTAATCAGCCGTCATTACCGTAATGTCTATCAATCGGATGATCACGCGGAGATAACCCCATGTTCCCAATAAATTTCCCTAAAATATTCATTACGACGTTCTTCACACATTCCCCGCGGCATACATCACCGCGAAATCGTGCCTCTACTCGTAATCAATTTGCCGGCAAGTGCGAAACAACAATTGACAAATTTGTCATTTAATTCCCATTTGGGTAATCAGCGGGCGACTATCAACGACATTTCTCGTGGTATAATTTCCATTTCGTGTAATCGAGCCGCGGTACAGGTGTTTTAATGCGTTAACACGGTAAAAAAGAGTCGCCGATATTAGGGAAATCGAAGTGCAGGTGCAATCGAGTATTTGCGAATAAATTTGTGAGTTCAAACCGGATGGGGAATTGTTTCGGGAGGGGGGGGGGGGGGGGG